>NW_026136716.1:5533345-6133345 GCF_905237075.1 Dicentrarchus labrax | reverse complement strand
GTTGTGCAACATTTTCAGCATGATTCTGGTGAAAAACTTAAATTCCTCAGGCTGACCAAATTGGATGTTCAAAAGACAACTTTTTTCTGGTCTGCTGGTTAGGGTTTAGTTAAATTCAGACAACTATGTAACACTATTTGGTTTGGGTAAAGACTGCGGTCATAATTATATCAAACAAGCATTTATTGTTGGTAGGAGAGAGTATGTGAATCATAATCTGCATCTGCATCTCTAGGACATTTATTGGCAGCCTTAGGTCATCAAGCCATTTCCACCTTTACCTCTTTACAAAAACATTCGATTTTTTAATTAAAAAAATTAATGATTTGATTTGTGGAAGAGCAAATGAAAACTGCAAGAGCCATTTATCTTTAAAAGCGTTCACAAAGGCAGTCCTCATTTTAAAGAACATAGTTAACTGGTAACTAAATTAAACGTATCAGTGGGTGTATTTTGGAGAGAGCAAGCCTGGCCATTTCCTCCTGCTTTCAAACTTTATGCTAAGCTACCCATTAGTGCAGTCAGTTTAACGCGTTATCAACGGCGTCAATTTTTTTAACTATGACATTAATGCGATTAATTGCGATTGAATATTTTAATCGTTTGACAGCACTACTAACCATATCCTGCTGCAGCTTAATACTTGGCGCACAGACATGTGTGGTGAGTGGTGTCGATCTACTCATCTAACTCTCTGCAAAAAACCTCCACCTGTTCTCCAGTAGCAGAATTATATCCAGAGTATAACAGTCAACTGGTTGACTGGGAAGATGAACCACAGCCTATATCCCACCATTATGTTTGAAAAATAATTTCTGAAAAGCACAAATTGTCCATAAAAGGCAGAAGCCGCCTTATTATGTTGAAAGTGTGCATTATCTACCTGTTTAAGTACTGACAAGAGCTTATGTTTTTCAAGCACCTGAAACAAGGTGTAAATACGGCCTTCTGTTTTTACTCAGATTGCATCAAGTGGATCAGCATAAAAACAAAAAAAGTATTTAAAATTCAAGATTTATCTGATTTACATGAGAAGCTGTTTCATTGCCTCTTTGCCTTATATGACTGGATTACTTACTAGTTTCCATCTGTTTATTCCATGTACTGTACATTTCCATTCATGAAATAATGGCACGCATGCTGTTTGCAACTAATGCTCCAGATTAGTGTGTGAAATCATCACGTGGCATATTGTACAATCAGGATAAAAGTCCCCTAATAAATCACTTGAGAAGAAAGGCACACTTGCATTTTGCAGTTTTGAAACTATTCTACCAATCAATGCGATGTAATGAGCTGCATTACCATAAAACATGAGCTATTCGCAAAATTGTGCTTCTGCCAAATTTGGCGTAAAACTCTGCTTGATGTTATGTAAATCAAGGCGCTGCATGAATACGTACTTGATCAAGGCAAAAACATGTGACACATTATATCATAAGATGGTGGACTTGAGTGCCAAACGATGTCTCTGAGATTGTCTCTTGGTAATGTAGCAGTATTACTTTACAAGTGAGGAGATCCCTAGTTACACATACGCTGCTGTTTGTTTGTTTGGCTGTTTTGATTTTTTTTGGAGCTGTAACCGATTCAGTTTCATTTGAACTAATACTACAGGTTTTAAAGAGCTTGGACAGAAAATGAATCTGCTTTGATAATTGTTTATCATCAACAGGTTGTTGGACAGAAAAGGAAATTTTCGTTTTTGTTTTAGTATGGTGGGCATTTTTTTTTTTTTTTATCCTTCTATTTTTAAAATAATTTCTTCCACATACTGAAAAATACACTTACTTGCCTTGTTGCTGAGAGTTAGGTGAAAAAGTGAATGCCACATGTCTGCATGGTAAATATAAAGCCAGCAGCTGGTTAGCTTATCATAGCACAAACACTGCAAACGGACAGAGCCATGCTAGATATTTCCAGTCTTTATGCAAAGCTAGGCTAAGCTCATCGGCAGCTGACTGTAGCTTCATATTTAACAGGTATGGGTGTGGTAACACTCTCATATAAATCTAGGCAGGAAAGTGAATAAAAACATTTTCCAAAATGTTGAACTATTGCGTTAAGAACAAAATGCATTCTGCAGGGAGTGTAGACTGATGGAAAAGCCAGTAAGTAGACCTGGAATGAAGATTATAATGATGTTTGCTTTTCATTAGTGGTATCATTATGGTCCTGCAGTTCTTTTTCTTCTCTTTTAAAAACTGTAATAACATCAAAATTGTTGTCACTATAATAGTGAAGATTGTTGAGCCAAAATTAGCAAAATATTTTCTCACACTCGGTTTGTTGCCGTCTGAAACATGTTTGGAGGAATTGGACCAACTTCTTTTGTTTTCTGTTACAAACTTATGAGTTGTGGTTGTTTTAGTTATGATTTACTGTAACTAGACTAACTGATGTCAGATGCTGCTGCTTCCTGCATTAGAAAACATTTTTAAAAAAAAGGTTGAAGTCAGTTGTTATGTAACATGATTGTGTTAATGCTGTGCTTGTTATTTACGGTCGGACTGACCTGGATTACAAGGAATAAAAGCACTAAGAGGCAGAGACGCACACACTACCTGCCATTCAAGAACGGCTGGAGAAGCAACTTAAACCAAAACTAATATCACAGGATGCTGTTTGTGATTCAAAAGGCGGTGTGCATAATAAAGGTCTTTTATTCAAACTCACACAAAGAGGCAAATGTTCTCCCTACAGATTATGCAACTCACACTGAGCATATAAAAGCAGAAGCATGTACTTCACAGTTTGTCTAATGAAAGGAAAAAAGTGAAAGGAACAAAACAAGTGTACCTTGGTACTGCTGTTCCTCCTACTTGCCGGATAATGCTGTCACTAGTTGTCCCCTGACGTCTTAATTTGGAGTCCACCTGTAACTTCCGAAAATATACTGTCATAAATCTCTCGCAGGTTTACAGCTCGCATTTGTTGCTACTTTGTCCTTATATGCTAGTTAAAGCTAGGGTAGGTAATGTATTTCAGAAGAAATCAATAAAGCCAATGCTCTGACAATAA
Source organism: Dicentrarchus labrax (assembly GCF_905237075.1). Classification (NCBI taxonomy): domain Eukaryota; kingdom Metazoa; phylum Chordata; class Actinopteri; family Moronidae; genus Dicentrarchus; species Dicentrarchus labrax. The sequence continues at coordinate 6,130,324 of NW_026136716.1, read as the reverse complement.
CCTGCATGAGCTGAATTGGGTCGACCTTCGCTGCTGTATTTTACCATTGGGCATTATGGCGGTACTTGCAGAGATTTTTGGTTGAATGTTGAAGTAAACACATTGTGTCTCGTGCTTCAAGTTGCTGCAGACTTGCTGCACACAATCTCTCCCTGAAGGACTAAACATAAACATAAAAAAAGTTTTAAACTGCTTTAGTTGCTGTGAGTAGATATTCTATTCCAAGTGCAGATACTGTAGGGAAACAAATGAAAGATGTTTTGCTGATTTACTGGTTTAATATCAACACTTGCCAGATACATAATGAACATTTCTTCATTTTGATGTTGCATATTAGTTGCATATAAATGTAATTTCTGAGAGACAAGGTTGATGTGCACTGTGTATTTTGGGATAAACACAGGGACATGAATATGCACAAACTGTCGACATGTTCATGTTCATGTGAGACACAAACACGTGCCATCTTTAAAAACACAATTATCCCCGAGACAATAGGGAATATTTATCCACCTGTCTACATGGTAAATGGACTGTACTTACAAAGCACTTCTCTGCATAAGCAGGACAAGGCGCTTGACAATACCTCTCATTCACCGATTCACACACACCGGTGGCGGTGGAGCTGCCATGTAAGACGATGGCCAATTTCGGGGTTCAGTGTTTTGCTCAAGGACATGTTGCCATGCAGGAGGAATCAAGGACAAAACACTCTACCTCCTGAGCCACAACCAGTCCGTAAATCAATCATTTGTTCATCGATTCACTGAATTTACATGATGGTAAAAAACACAATAAAAGCCAAATGCATTATTTTCATTGTGGTCCTCTACAACCACACCACAAGTGTTTTGGTTTTTTTTAGGGACAAAGGATATGTTGTCTGCCACAGGGAGCATAGTGTAGGGACAGTCAGCTGGGCTCAGTACATCAGAATCAACAAGAATAATGATGAAAGAAAGTACCGCAAGAAGTCAAGAAGCTAGGTTGAGATTTAGTTGTTTATTTGCTCCTGGCATGTTATTCATCACCTGCTTCAAATGCAGAGGTAGAAGCACATTCATTTAAGTACAAATTTGAGGTAGGAATTAACTTTGAGTCTTCCCTTTTCATGACAATTTCCTACTTCTACTCCATTTCAGAGGGAAATGCACTTTTTTATGTCACTACAATTGCGTGACAGCTTTTGCAATCAAAAACTACAATGAGCTTATGAAATCTGATATTTTGTAGGAACTGAAACAACCATCAACCACCAATGAACCAATGAACAATCAACCAATTTTAAATGAGAAGATAATCAGCAGATTAATCCATAATAAAAATAATTTGCAGTTGCAGTTTTAGAGAAAATAGCTTGTATAATCCTGCTTTCACATTAATGCCTGATAATGAGTACTGATAATCTAATGATATCATATATAATAGTATAACAGTCACGGGGGGGGTCTGCATTGAGCACTTTACTTTTAATAATTTAAAGGCCATTTTATTGATTATACAAATGTACTTTTACATAATCTATTACAGCATTACATTTTCATTGAGTATTTACCAGAGCATGTGAGCGGAGCGGACCGGGTGAAAATTTCCACTCCTCGCTCACAGACCTGTTGATTTGCGCAGCTCGTCAGCTCCGCCTGGTTCTGTGCATTCTCCGCTCCGCTCATATGCTCTGGTATGTACAGTGTGGTATTGGTACTCTTACTTCAGTAAAGGACCTGGACACTTTCTCCACCACTGTTTAAATGTGAGTGAGTCCATACTCTGATACTCAGTAGGCCAGCTCACTTCAAGCAGTATAAAATCTGTGTGTTTGACTGACATAGCCATTACTTTGTCATGGTTCTGGATTACTTTGTTGTTTATCAAAGATAAGAATAGATTATATGCACCTCCTGGCCAAACAGTATGCCCCTACAGAAGACTACTGTAATTGTGAGAGTGATAACAATAACATCGATAGCCATATTTTTATGTATTCCAGGCTTTAAAACACTCACTAAACATCGCTAAAGAACAGAATTATAACTCAAGTCAAACAACATTACCGGTGAGGAGTCTTCGTATCAGGAATAAATCTAAATAAATATGAATTTACAATGCTTAAAGTCAAAATAATTTTCCAGGAGAGTACATAAATATAGATTTATCTGACTCAAGGTAAGTGAACTTTATTAAGCCACACACTGACTACCGCTGAAAACAGGTTGTTAGAGGAGAAAGGATGCGGCAGCTTTGAAGAGGAAAAGTCTAAAATCCACGATAGCTTTTTTAACACACTTTACCTCAAAAGTCCAAATGTTATTTAACGAGTTATGATTTTTGACCTGCTTCTTTTATATTGACATGGCAGCCTTGAACTCCCCACTTGATTTCCTGTTAGACATTTCTGAAAGCTACATTTTCTTCTGATGTGTTATTTTTAAACATCCAGGTGAGAGGACATTACAAAGAACTGTCATTGCTCCTTTGTGAAAGCGGGCAGAGTGAAATAAACGGTACTGAGGAGCTGACTGGTCTTAAGAAAGGAGTGGGAAAATAACAATGACATGCCTAACAGGCAGCAGGAATGAGAGAATTATAACAAGCTGTTAAAAAGCAATGCAAAGACGACAATATTTACTGTGGCAATGATTATATGTGGGGTTGTACTTTGAAGTGGAAAAACAGTCGAAATGACATGAAGCAAAACACACAGGAGGAGCTCATCTTGCAGGATGAAAGAAAATTGCTTGATTGTTAGAAACAAAGTAAAAAAAAAAAAAAAACAGTTAATAACTCCTCCAGTGTGCTCAGCCTATATACAACATCTGCTTGACAGAAAATTATAATAATATGATGATTAACCCCATCAGCAGTGATCTCTTTCTACTCAGAAGAAAGAAGGAAATGAGGCCAAATCAGAATCCTTATATTAATTCCTGTCTTGGAGTTAGTGTTGACTGAGACTGTGTGAAATGTCTGAGCTGTAAATCTGTGTGTAAATGTCTGAGCATGGACGACTTCATCTGGAGGCATCTTAAAGGAATAGTTTGACATTTTAGGCTCATTCGATTTCATGCCGAGGGTTAGATGGCAAAGATCGATACCACTGTCCTGCCTGTATGTTAAACATGAAGCTACAGCCAGCGGGGGCTTGTCACAACATCGCATAAAGACTGGAAAAGGGGGGGACTTCCTTGGTATCCCCCTGTTTTTTTGGCGCCCCCTTCCGAAAAGATTTTTTAAAAAAAAAAAAAAAATTTATTTTTTTTTTTTTTTTAACATTAATTTTTTGGGCAATTTAAGCATTCATGGTTCCCTAAACTAAAATTAAACTAAGCTTAAGACCCTTCGGTAGGCAGATGTGTTATTATTGGACTCTTTATGCTAAACTAACTAGCTGTTGGCTGTAGCTTCACATTTACAGTATAGATAAGAGGTTGGTGGCAATCTTCTCATTTGTATCTTAAGGCACATTTCCCAAAATGTTGAACTACTCCTTTAAATGTATAGTATCCATGGCTGTAAATGACAAGTGACAATAACCAATAACCTCTACAGCTGTATACCATAAAGGGTAAATATTATGGAGTCAACATGATTACCTGATTAAAGAGCAAGTGAGGTCTGCATCCTGTCATGCTGGTCTTGTGTCAGTATTTATTGGTCAAATAAAATTAAGTAAATCATTTAAAACAATATATTATTAGTTAATAGACCAATAAATATATAAACAAAATGTATACATATTTATTCAAAGGGTAGGATTTAGTGGCATGTAGTGGTGAAGTTGCAGATTGCAACTAACTGAACACCACTCTGGTCTGTATTCGACAACCTGGGAGTGAGAACAGGCTGTGAATTATGTAGGACAAACTACAGTGGCAGCAAAACTCAGGAAAACACAAAAGACTCCACAGAAGGTAGACAGACACCGGGGGGTCCGTAGATAAAAACAACTCATGGTAACGAAAAACAACAATTCCTATATTCAGGTGATTATACACTAATGAAAACATACAGATGAATATTATATTCCATTTCTGTCAACAGAGCCTCCTAAATGTCACTGTTCCTGTATGTCCTGTATACAGGAACAGTTGAGAAAAAAAGGTCATATAAACATAAATCAGTCAAAACTAGTCTCTGCGGCCTCTCATGCGTCTTCCTCCCTTAAATATTTAAGTGCCATTCCCCTTTTGTGCCGTCCCAACAGAAAAATATATTAAGCATATATCACATTTTCAATATTTACACAGGTTAATCACTGCAGATTAGATATTCTGAATGTTTTTTTGCAAAATGTGTTGGGCCACAAACTATCTGAGGTGTAAGATTCAAACTCTGACATCTCTCCCATGTTGTGATCTGTGAAGTCGACTCTGCTTATCAGCTATTCGGGCCAAGTCTTGTAAGCAGCCAGCTGGTGCCTAACAGTTGCCCAAAACTTTCTCAGCCAACCGGTTTTCTTTGCCACTACACACCGGAGCCAAAGCACACATCTGATGGCTACAGCCAACACAGTAAAACGAAGAGAGGAAAATCTAAACAGAGAATGATTATGAAATAAATGATAGATTAATCAGATTTTTGAGACGTGTCCCGATTGTTTATCCAGCCTTTTGTTGCTCTTTTCAGTTACTATTTGTCTTATTATTTTGTCTCTACACAAGAATAATTAATTCATAGTGGCGCCCACTGTGAAATAATCTCAGAAAGACATATCAAATCCAAAATTTACTCTCATTTGGCTCAGAAGGAAGAGCATAAAACCAAGTTATGAGCACAACTCAAACCTCCAGGAATTGTGAGGAATCAGCTATAAGCTCCAGAGCACGCTCTGACTTTTTCAGTACTGAGGGTGTGAATGTGATTTGAAACAATACTGTGTAATCACTTGGGCTGTTCGGAAACATGAGTCTTACAGGAAGGTAGGTTTTTTTTTGTTTTGTTTTTTTTACCAGGTAGCCTGTGCCCAATTACCTTAAATCCACCAGTCAGTTTCCTCCCCAGTCTTTTCCCTAAGGCTTGTTAAAATCTTATTTATTTTTAATAGGACTTGTGAGTTATGACCATCTTATTTGGCGATCACTGGGTACACATACACACACACTAGTACATCTGCAGACCTTTAAAATGTAATGAGAATTTAAATAAAATTGCCACAACAAAATTCATTAATTCACATATTTCATTTCATTTCTGTGACTTCCAGTGGAGCATTTTTGGGAACTTTTATTTTAGCTGTTAATATTCATGTCAGGCATTTTGTCTACAAAAAGGTGTACGGAGGCCTAAGGTGTTCTTTAAAATGTTTGTATCCCTGCATCCAATTTTTGAAAAGGAATAATAATAATTTGCTGGAGTTCAGGTTCAATTTCAGACAAAAACAGACAAACGAGAACATTTTGGCTCTTTAAATTTCCCTCAGATTACCATCCAAATACATGGGAACAAGCACAAAAGGAGATGTAGGACTTTTATCATCATCAAATGGCGATCTAGGAATGACCCAGGTTTTATTGGACCAGTCCGTTCTCATTCCCAGTTTGTGAAATACTCATACAGACGCACAAGGTACCCTTTAATGTCTGTATGAGGTGCACCGGGCTGCCAGAAAGCCTTTAGGAAGTCAGGTGACGTAGTATAGAGAGCGAAAAAGTGCACATATGGAGGAGGAAGCAGTGGACGGATGGGTGAAACAAACCCAGGACTTTCACCCAGGAGAAGGGACATTGTGTACCCACAGGCAGTTCAAGCACCAGTAAGCATTTTTAACCACAACAATCAAATTAATAAGGTAGGCGTTACAGTCCATCTATAGTAGCATGTTATTAAACACTCCAGCAAACCTAAATTAGATTTTGAGTGATTTCTTCAACAAAATCCAGCATGAATATTTTTTGTGACCTGGCAGACACATTCATTAAAAATGTTTCTCTATGTTGCAAATTTGTGTTTTAAAGGTAATTTTGAAGAGACAGACAGCCAGAGATTTCACCACCCTCACCTCCCAAGACTAACAATAGTGTAACACTCCTTTTTTTAATCTTGTAGAGAAATTCTCTTCCTGTTTGCCTGCCTCCACAGAAAGGTCAGAGGTCACGGTCAGATTGTAGATTGTCTGGCTTAAAGGACAATACAGAAGAGCACATAGGAGCTACTTGGATGCCTGAAGTAGTGCTTTATCACCAAAGCAAGTCAGCAGAGCACAGTTTTTATCCCTTAGTATATTAACGGTTTGTCTTCCCTCTAAATAAAGTAAATCAGAGGACTGAGGGGACGACCCGACATAGTGCACTGAAACTTCTTAGCTTCAGTTAGTCCAGTCCCTGTGACCCCTCCAAGGATTCGGTATCATCCCAATTCGCCTACCATCTTTTCCCTTTCAACTTCCATACTGTGTACCATGATAAAAACTAAACACCACCATTTTAGGTCATCAAACACTCAAATGGAAAAGTAATTGTGTGTAAAGTGGGCTCCCATTCCATTCATGTAATAAAAGCATTGGGGATGCAGTTTGGAGGGCAACAATCTAAATTGAATCTCGTAGTTTCCACTTTTTCTTGCAGGCTTTACTCTCTATAGAGCAGTTGATACAGATCAGACAGAATTGGAGAGGATAAAGTTCAGCAATAAGGGAGTTTTTTTCCCCCTCTCATCTGCAGTTAATGTTGATTCGCTCATACATGGCTGGCTGCCATTTGCAAGGCCATATCGCCACTAATGTCTATCCTTTTTCACTGAAGGGGGAGCTGGTATAGTTAGCAAGAGATACTCCATGACGTTTTATCTTTAGAGTGAAATGCGAGACATGCAAACAATATTTCTTTTCCAGTTTAATGCCAGGTTGAAGTCATTTCTTTTTACTCGTCTGCTAAGACACGTAGGCAGGTATCCATATGAAAAGACTATTGCATAATTTTACTCATCACTCACTTTGACTGACAGTATCACATCTGATCAAATACAGAATGTGCGACTGAATTACTAAAGAGACGGGTTTGCGTTTGCTGCCACCCCCACAACCCAGAGTCAGATGATGATAGGGTAGACGGCTTGTTAGTACCGGGTACAGGTCCACGAGCCCATGGACCAGAGCTTTTTTTGCTGGAAAGTCAACAAGTAGACACAAAAATACCACAAAAAGACTACAAAGTGACCACAAAGTGAAGAAAAACAACCACAAAGTGAAGAAAAACAACCACAAAGTGTATCCTTAAAACCACAAAATGATGCAAAACAACAAGAAGAGACACAAAATAATCACAAAGTGAACAAAAACAACCACAAATGACACAAAACAACTACAAAGAGATACAAAATAACCACATATTACGTATCTGATGTCTTGCTCCTATGTAAGAGTTACAATTAGCAGATATTTACTGATATTATTTCATATTAGAATATTATTTATTCTGCATTCATGTATTACACCAAATCAGTTGAGTTTATTATTGCTCGGAACCAGGACTTAACACTTTTTACCCATTTTACAAAAGTTTCTGAACACTCCTCTGTTCTTAAAGTGGAAACCCACTTAATGCAAGGCTGCTTCCACTTTGCAAGGTAAGGTCACACACAGCCGTGTTACTCTGATGTCTAAACTGAGAGGACATTAATTTATTTTCTGAACTTTAACCCCCTCCATTACACATCTTTAATCTTTCCAATTCTTGTAAAAAAAAAAAAAAAAAAAAAAAAAAACATACATCTGTCAAAAATCCCTCACAGGAGACCACATTTCTGCTTTTTTGTTCTCATTTGGACCAAATAATTTAGTTATAAAATAAATGTCACACTCGCAGAAGCACACAAGCAAATCATTAATTTAAAAAATCTAATTCTGGATGACATAAGTCAGCTTTACCACTTGGTGTGTCTGTCACAAATGGAAACAGACCCGCCGAAGACGGAGAGTTGCTTCCTATTAACGTCGCCCGTTAGCGCTCTGGTCTAGCTGCTCTGAAGCAATGATCCATGACACAAATGATTAATGAGAGTGTGACATGTAATGTTTTATATTGCTGCTATGAAACTTTTATAAATGTCACCAAAAAAGGACAGCAGGATTGCCAGACAGAGCAGTGCTACTCATAGATGTAGATACTAGAGTGAGGGCCAGAATTGGGTGTATCTGGGCAAAATAGTAATGAGCACCCTATAATACCCAGGGCAATTTTATTTAAAGGGGTATTCCTAGTGGCTACGATATGAAGAGATACACACAGGGTCAGATATCCAATGTCACCTGGCAACACGTTTGTTATATTTAATTAAAATACAGAGGCAATGTTTGCACACTCTAAGTTTGGCCTGCTTTTAATGTCAGCGCAGTGAAAGCTAAGCAGTTGTCACGCGAAAGCAGGGTGGTGGATGGGAAATGGGGGCAGAGGTGTCAGCTCAGCAAAAGCGAAGATGTGTCAAGGTCACCTGACAGCATCAACATAATGTGCACAGCCAGTAAACACTTATCCTGACAAATGGAGGTCAAAGGTAGCAACAGGGTAACACAGAAATCTTCAGCCCTTAATAACTCCAATCTTGGACATTAAACCATGAAACTAAATTATTGAATTATTATTAAATAATAAACAAATTTAAGTAATAATTTATTGCATATTAAGTCATGAATATTCATAGAAAAATCTTGGTTAGACCCCAAATTTTCAGGGGATTTAAGAACCAAAACTAACCTCAGTCTGAAAAACCCAATATAAAGTACAGTAAGGGTAAATATTAGCATTTGTTTGCCATTTTCAGCATTATGACAATACATTTTTCAGATAATAAAGAGTTTTAACAAAGTGTATTTAACTTTAGAAGTAGGAAAATGTTCTCAACCCATAAATGAAAACTTAATCCTTTAGTTTAACTGAAACAATCAAAATCACCAGTTGTGGAGAGCCGTCGTTTTCACAGGTATTACCTGTGAAGATGCTAATCTTTCATCATGGCTTGTGAAACTAAATCCACATTCTTTTAAATTTTCAAACGAAGCTTCATGAGAGCTGATGAGTCACAGAACGACTTTATGAACCCTGAATGTTCAAGCTCCTCTATCCAAATGAGCTTTCTTTAATTATGCTGCTCCCAGTTTTTTATTTTTACCAGAAAATGTGCTCACGTCCCTGTAAAATCTCCTCAGGCAAATTCACTGTATCCACAAAAGTTGGTGTGCCTTCCTCTGACAGCACAGAAGAGAAGCTCCAGTTTTTTCCTTTTGATGATTTCTTGGCTCTGGTGCTCGTGTTTGCAAATCCAGGCTAAGATTACAAAAATAACACTTTAATTCTGCTATAGATGGATCTTCTTTCACTCCGATATGTTCTGAAATACATGCATAAGGGCATTTATTTTGATTCAAATGTGAAATGCGCTACAGCCGATGTATTTTTAGGAAGCAGTTCTAAATATTAGTCTGCTTTTTTTCAACTCTTACCTGCAGTTTTTTTGTAACTGAATGTTTATCCTATAGCCAAACTCACAGTTTGAAATGAAAGAAAAGATTCATCTCAAGCTGTTTATCATTTAATATTTCATAAACTGTATAGATGTGAAGTGCCAACAGACTTAAACAACCGTTGCCAATTCAAACAAGGTTGTACAAATATGTTGTTTAAGTGTCCTTAAGCAAAAACACTGAATCCCTCCCAAAACTAGCGTTGTTTTTCTATATGACCCTCCATAACCCCCTACCTCCTTCTTCCTGTCCACAACTTATAATGAAAATGTACTTGCATACCGTCCCTGTTTCCAAAATATCTGCCCAATTTCTCCCAGTTCAAAGGACTGTTGACTCTCATACTGTTAGAGTAAACGGCACTTGTTTGTGCCAAGTAATTCAATCTGCATAGCTCAAATTATTTATAATTAGCGTGTGTCCCAGGTCACAGCATCACCGGTAATTACAAACCTCATTTCACAAGAGTTAGGTATCATTTAACTATAATAGTGGCTGATAATGAGGCTTTATAGCTTTCTATAGAGGCAGAGCAATATGATTTCAGCATTGTTTGGTTTCTGACACATCCCTTTGATTCATTTCTTCTCTGTTTGGCACCTTGCTAAATTATAGAGAGGCAAATCAAAACAAAACAGCTGTCACCACAATTACCAAATTATGTCTGATCCAAATAACCTGTTTTCTTTTTATATCCTCAGATTGTTTTTAGAGTTTCACAGATTAAAAATAAATACATTTTAGGAGTCTACGGCCATGTTAGCACCTCTGTGAGAATGTGCACGGCAATAAAACTAAATGCCAACACTAGCATAATGTTGATCATCTTAGTTTAGCCTATTAGCCTCATAACCTGTTCACAATAACAATGTTAACATACTGATGTCTAGTGAATAACATTTACCATGTACCATGTTGTAGTTTAGCTTGTTTGCATGCTAACATGCTCACACTGACAAAGCTAATGTGCTGATGTTTCGCAGGTCAAATGTTTACATGTTCAGCATCTTAGTGTAGCGTGTTCACATCTTTTGCTTATAAGCATAAAAACACAACGTACAAGCGGAGGAAGTTTTGGTGTGCACCAAATTTAATGGCAATCGATCCAAATAGTTATTGAGATATTTCAGTCTAAACCAAAGAGGTGGGTAACATCAAGAATAAGCATCCTCTATAAATGGCTAAAAAGTCACATACATTCATAAAAGCACTGCTGCATTATAGAGGAGCCTAGATCCCCTTAGGTCCAGTACTACAGGATGTAACCGGCCTGGACTGACAAGACACAGTCCATTACATATTGACGAATAAACAACATTTTTTGCAGCTTTTGCTCAGCAAGTGATTTCATTTTAGGATTACGGAAGCAAAATGTTAACTCCCTCGCAAAGATAGTGTTACTCAGAGCTCCCTATATTTCCTCTGTGGGCCAAATTTAGTTTTGAAATAACACAAGGAGCCTGACATGGAGCAAACGGTCTAGCTCTATAAAAGGTTTAATTATGGGTGCATGAAAATAATTCAATTTGAGTAAAACCTTGGCAATAATAAATTTACCCCCTTTAGAGTGCAAACAACAAGGCTACTGCCTGTCACAAACACTATCTAATGTTAGAGTGCAGTTCTTGTATCACACAGCAGAAATAAAACTCTAATTTACTTTGATGATATGGACTCAATGGATGGAAGCCAGACTGTAAGCAGTGTGGTCTCACCCACACCAACTAACACTGTTTTAATAATTCAGAGACCTGGGCCACTGAAACTGAGCTAAAATATTAATGAAATAACACAAGTTTCTGAATTCAAGCAATTAGCTTGAGTCCTATCATCTCTCTAGAGTGACTCACGCAGTGGGAGGTTGAATATAACCACTCCAAGCATTTGAGATGTTTAAAAAAAGTACATGGGCAATGCATTGGACTCAGGCGGTGCTTAACTTGGAGTTTACTTTAGCTAATTATTAGTTAAAAACATACAGTTTCAAATAGTTGGTGCTACAAAACATTGCGATGATTAAAAGTTCCACAAAAACACTTGAAAGGAAAGAATAACCTCTCACCTGATCTCCATGAACCAGTTTAAATTATTTCCACTGCAGAGAATCGTCCACTGCTCAGACAGCAAAAATAAAGGTTTGCCTTCAGTGTCTGTGATCCAGGTTTAGGTCCCTTATCTTATAAATATGTTTTTTTTACTCTTTGATCGCAACCAACATCTCACCCTAACTTCACCATTAAACTCCTAATGTGCTTAAATGTCCCAAATCAACTCTCGACTGTTCATCTAAGGTACCTCTGAAAGTGAGATTATGTCACTTTGGAAGTGAACATTGCATCACCCTTCATTTCCGAAGACTTGTTTATGTGTGGAATTACGGTAGTACACAAGAGCCAAACTTGCTCACTGCCAGTTACACAGTGCAGAAGTTTGCTAACTTTAGCTGACATTAGCCTTTGAGCCACTGGTCATACCAGACCAAGCGAGAAGCAGAATCAAGTTTTCACGAGTAAGAGTAGGTTTTTTTTTTACCGAACACAATCTCTTGAGTATCTGATTAAATATGCATTTGGCAGGCTTTCTCAGAAAGTATAAAACAGATGGTCTGTTCTGCAGTTTTGACCGCAGGTCTCACCTTTGACGCATGCAACAGAACAATTTTAGCCATAAAATATTATAAAAGCATTTGTTGACTTGTGACAGCAAATTGTCCATTCTCTGAAACCAGAAATTCAGATACAAAGCTAAGAGCTTCCACTGTTTACATAGTTTCCACTCGTCTGCTGCAAAAATAGTAGCTCTCTGGATGTGGAAGGATCATTGTCAGATCACTTTCCAAGAGTAAGCTGGCAACAGTTTCACCCAAAGGCTGCACTTTTTCATTTAACCATGCCTCTGTTTCATGGATGATCTGATTCTTGCCATGACAAAGGCTGATGAAGTGTCAGCCAGGATGATTTCTGACTGGCAGGTGTAACAAAAAGCGAGCAACCAAGAATCCCTCTTTTACCCGTAGCAAACTGTGACAGGCATTTAGACAGTGTTGGAGGAGTTCTGTCTAGGCACGAGGGCCTTTGTAAGCGTTTTTCTTTTGACAGAAACTGCCAGTCAAGTAGGGGTCACCTTTAGATCCCTCAAGAAGCCTGTGGACACCCCACTGGGGTGCACAGCATCCAGCCATCCTCGAATTAGCTCCAAATGTTGAGATGTAGCAGAAAATACAGAAACTAGACCTTTTCTATCGGCACCCTACTGAACGTGATTAAAAGTTAGTGAATCCAGAAATCCTCAAACCTACACTGGTAATGATTAACTCCTCTGAACATCAGTTGTTTTTGGTAAGCTGCCTTTTGCTGAGTCCTGAAAAACCTTGCTTAGGGCAGTGCCAGTCATTTTACAAGTGCTGATCCTCCTCCTCCTAAGCGGATTGGGGCGATGTTTTGACGTTTTGCCAGCCTCGGTCAGTGATAAGGATGACCCGGTCATCTCACAGCAAGCTTCTACACAACACTGTCTTTTCTGTAGAGAAAAAGACAACACACTCTGTCCTTAGTGGATGCCCTTGCACTGAAAATGACAATGTCCTGTGACAGCAGCAGTCGAGAAAAAGGATATGAAACTATAATTTCCAGCATGTTTTAATATTATTTTGGTTGTTCTGTTGTAGAAATTTTTTTTGCTTTTCTGTGTAGAAGCTCATAAAGTTACCGATAACAGATGAAGGACGAAGTTAAGCCTTATCAAAAAGTACTGCGACACTCCAAGACAAACAATATTTGAGCAAAGAGAGCCAAGGTGAGCATAACTAGAGCCCACTGACAGATTTTCTTTCGCTCTCTCTCTCTTTTATCAGCATTTTCTAACTTGAAAAGTTCTGCAACCTCTATAGTGCTGTGAGATGTCACAAATGTAACAAATTGCCAGCCTTGCTCCTACATATTTCTAAGCAACAAGATTTTGTAACCAATTGGGCAGCAAATTGGTCCAGTTTAGAAAGTGATTGATTCAGAGAATTAGTATGTAAAGCAAAATGGGGCATAGAAAAGAAAACAAAAAATTTGACGGTGTGGTCTGTGTTCAAAAATCAGAGAGATGTTCCTATCTGGCTTTTAGATTTGATTTAATACAAAGCGGGCAGCGAAAACAGAGCCTTTCAATGCTCAGCAGTATGCTGTGAGAGAAAGTGACACTAATAACGGCCTTGTGTTGAGACGTCTGTCAACTCTGCATTTTTTTCCACAATGAAATAAATTCCTTACAAAGGAACATGTCTTCTGCTTTTTGAACGCAGCCGGCACCATCTAATTCGTTAAATGTTCAACACTGAAAGGGTGCCAATTTGTTGAGCCGGGAGAGAAATTTTCAATTTAGCAGAAATCACCTCAAGAATCCGCCTCAGCAACATCAAACCCAACCCTGTGAAGTCACTGAACACACGATAGAGAGCCCAGAGAGGCTTGTAATGCAGATCATGGAAGCACTAAACATACATCTTTTTGCAGAGTGGTGCAAGATATTTATTACACAGGGTGCCCGGTTGGCTCAGTGGGTAGAGCTGGCAACCCACGTACCAAGGCTGAGTCCTTGCTGCAGTGGCCCAGGGTTTGAATCCGACCTGCAGCCCTTTGCTGTGTGACATTTGGGTGAAAGCTATGGTAAATATAGTACATGGACCATGAGGTAACTGATTTATTTATTATTTAACTACTGGTCAAATCTTCAGCCTTAATTTTTCCTCTTTTATCTATTACTTGGAAGCATGATTGTATAAAGGGGTTATATAAAATGTTAGAAGGTAAGTTTTCTTCTTTTTTTTTGTTCTTTTCTCTCTCTATGCAAGTTCTTGGAGGCATGACTGTATAAAGTTATATCAATACCTGAAGCTATGGGGAAATTAAAATGTACAACCCCCAACAGTGCCAGTGTAACAGATGTTGATATTGTTGACTGACCAGACTTGAATCAGGGAATATTTATGCAGAATATTTAAAAAAAAACATTGAGACATTTTGAGAAATACGGTTATTAACTTTCTTGTAGAGAATCAGATGATAATATTAATATCAGTCTTTTATCTGTAGAGTAAATATAAAGCGACATCCAGCAGCTGGTTGGCTTAGCTTAGCAAGCAAATATGTGCATGTAGAACTATTCTTCTAAATGCATGATATTATTTTCTTTATTTTCTTTGCGTGCTTTCTTGAAATATTAACCCGACTTTAAATATATTTTTCACCTATAACTCAAAGCTAGGGGACTATTTTTCCTCGAATGTTGGCAATATTAAAATAACTTGTGTTTCAAAGCACAAACAAAGCACCTGTTAGAGTGTGATATCTTTTTCAGAGGGCTAAAACATGCATTTGTATAATGTATTTTCAATTTCCAGTTCAGGGGGTCATTATCGCAGTTTCGAACAAAAATACACCACAATTATTCATTTTAAAAAATGAACTTACTTAGTAGGTTTATAACATATGGGAATAAGAGAAACGCACTTCAAATTTCCCAGCTGCAGCGGTGCACATGACCTAAAAAATGCCTTCATTATTAGAAAACAGCATAAATACGTGCACAGTGTTCCTGCTGTGACTGGTGACTACAGTCAAGTTAACCTGATAAATGAGTTGAATTTCACAGAAAGCCTGTGTCCTTGGTGGGCGCCGCTTGTGTTAGTCTTTCGCCATGCTGATTGATAGTGGCGGATGCTAATTCCATGGCAAATGATGCTATTATTCAGACGCTCAAATTGAATTACTTCATCCATTGGATCTGCTTAACATTTTCCCCATGGAGAGTTTAGCAACCAGTGTAATCTCCCCTACTTACTTACAAGTCCTGTTTGTCATGCCTAGTTTCTCTGTCTCTCTCCCTCCTACTGGATGTTTTCATCACAGCATTGTTGTTAGCATGAATCACTGTGTACTGCTGTACAGTCCAAGCTGCCCAGTTAGTTATCTACAGGTTATTTTATGCAAGGACACGTCAGTCTACCCTTTTAGTCATTATCCTGCTTCTCTATGCTTTTATAACTTAATCTAAAACCTAAATAATAATTAGCTTTAACATTATATGTTGTTGTGACCTGCAGCTGCTCTGAAGCCGAACAATAAAACACAACCATTAAGTGTTTTAACATGTTATTGTTAAGCAATTCTACTATATTTTTCCATTTTGTATCATGCCAACTGTGTAAATAATCCCATTCTGTCAAATATGTCACATTACTGTATATTTTTCTTTATATCCAGCATTTTAATTTCTAAATTGTTCACAATATAAAATAATACAATAAAGAGAAAACTGACGTAGCTCAAATTAGCAGCCTCCAGACGGATCAGTTAACAAGTGTAATCATGTTTTATGACAGATAATGCATGAGCAGTATATATTTACTCCATTAAGTAAGAAGAATATTAATAATATAAGTCATTTGTTTTGCAGGAGTAAACAGCAAAAGTGACAATAGTAATGGTTTCTATATAGAGAACACATGATTAATTTAATTAGTGGAACTACAATAAAACGACTGTGCGGAAGTGTGATAATAAGGTGTTACTGCGTTGCTGTGTGGGTGTACAGTGTACATTTTAATATGCTTGATTTGTAGCTATTTTGAAGAGCAGAGTGGTTTTATTAAGAGTCTTTGAGTCTTAATGATACCCCAAATATAAATCAACAAATATCATAAAATTCTAATACCCCTGAGACAAATAGAGATTATATTGTGTGAAATAGTATCACAGTATGCACCTTTGTCAAACACGTTGGACTGAGGTCCGAAATATTTAAACAATTTTTTGGTTAGTTTGTTTTCATGTTCTTAAAATGTATTTTCAGTCCTTTTTCTCTTTTTTGTGTTCTATCTATTCTGTCTTTACCCTGTAAAAATAAATACATCTAAAAAGAAAGCCAAGGTAGTGACACTCACAGTAAAACCCTGCAATGTGATTTGACTGAGGGGAAGCTTTTGCTAATTATGCAAACTAAAAAGTTCCTTCCAAGGATGAAATAACCAGGCAGCTCAACAGGAGTGTCGTGACTAGTTCAGGCTTGTGAGACAAATTCAACAAGCACATCCTGCACTGCATGAAACAGTTACTGTCTGTTATTGATATCTGTGAATGTAAAACATTTTATTTCTGTCAAAAAGTGTATTAATATCACTCAGTGTGGCCAAAACATTTTTGTAAACTAAGGGAAACATGGAAATTACATATTTGTATCAAGGATGAAAAGCACAGCCCTGCAGAGATGATGATACATTTTGAGGACCGATCCTGTGCTGTTCATGGATGATACAGAAAACACCAGTTAAGGGCCATTACTGCATGAAGCCAATTTTCCACAAGAGCTTTGACATTGGGATCACTGTGTGAACTCCAATACAATCCAGTGACCCTGTGATAGAGAGGTACAACTTAAAATACCATGGCTGGTAAAGTCCCTGCATGCCCTCTGGCAGCTGATGTGCTCCACTTGTGCAAGTGAGTTGAATTTGTGAGACAAAACTGCTGAGCAATGTTTGCATTAACAGGCTTTACTGCATTAGCCCGAGAATAGGTTAAAATGCATTCACAGACTGGAAAATGTATTCATTCTCCGACTAAGAGGATGATTTGCTCTTACTCTGTAGTGGAACATGAAATAAAAATGGAAGCAACACAAAAACCCAACAAGCTAACAGAATAATTCACACAACAGATGCAGTAGAAGGACAGTACAAGTGATTTACTAAATTTAATACACTTACTTTGGATCATCTAATGTCTTCTCTGTCAATTTCTTTGACATTTGATTTTAGCCTTGTTGATAGTCATCAACGTTAGCAGCACCAGGTATTTATCAAGGGAAAAGTTTGGAAAAATATGCTTAAACTTGAATCTACTTTTCTTTGTTGGTTAAACATTTTTCCCAGTTTACTTTAGGAAAAGGTATAAAGTTATACTATGTTGCAGTTGGGCAGTAACACATAACAGTATTTAGATTTTTTTGAGGTTGAAAGTTCATTGTTGAGCTTAGACACAGCCGCTGAATATCACCTCAAGGTCCATTTAGTTTGATTACTGGCCTGGTTATATAAAAATAGCTGCCTGTGACAGCACCTGCCTGTCACTCAAAGCTACCATGCCCTTAATTATACATAAGTTTAAACCTTGATATAATTTAAACAGGTGAATGATATAACAACTCAACCCCTGTGCAGTTGTCATGAACGGGGGAATTTAGCTCTAGAGACAAAAACTCTTTTTTTCACGAGAACACAACACGAACATTTATTTCTGCTGTAAAGTTGTGCATTTTAATATGGAGCCTTATGGAGATTGGAGAAGTGTGGGGGTTTGGGGTGCTCCGGTCCCACACCCAAACTTTATCCATGATAGAAAATATTTGGTTGTTGTGCTCCATAAAAAGCCAACATTTCACGAGAAACACAGACACAAACAAAGCAATTTAGTCTATTCTCTTGACTAAACTTGCTGACTGGATTTGGCTGTAATGTTTGCATTACTGTCACAGTTCCTTCTGTTGCTTTCCACCAGCAAACCTGCGGGGCCTATTTGTGTATTGAGTATCCAAGAGTGATGAGCCAGGACGGTATATAGCCACAGAAACCAGTCGTCTTCCTCCCCAAATGGGAAATCCCAGAGCGAGAGGCAGCCTGTCAGTTCCATCAACGCCGGGATAATCCCAGAGAAGAGACAGCATTTTTATTGGCCTCTGTCTCGCTCCAGCACCAAGACCACCAGTCTAATAAGTCAGTGATGCGTCTTTCTTTCTCTCTATTTGAGGCCTTCCCTTACTTACAGATCCTGTTTTTTTTTATATTTTCTGACCTCAGGTAGACAGAAGTCCTGGCACATGAAAAAGAGGAAACACTGACCGAGAGCATAGTAGTCCCTTGAAATCCCACTGCTCTGGTTTAAAATTAGACATCCTCACAAGCAGTGATGAAGTGAATGTGTACAGATTGGTGCATAAACTTTTCCAGTATGCACAAAACTGAATCTCCTCAATCTGTGCTGTAGAGAAACAAGGACAGAGACTAGTGCTAAATTAGTTCTGGCTTTCTGTAAAGCTTATCTCAGTTCTGTTTATTTGTGCAGGCACATTGGGATGCTGCAGAAGATACTACTAAAGGGTTCATGAACAAACCTCAAGGATTCAGGCAGGAACCAATTAAAACAGATGTCTTTTAAAGAACAGTGAGGAGGGACATCATGTCAGTCAGTGTAAATAGGATGCAAGGAAGATTGTGTCACTATGCAACAGCAGAACTATGACACTATAAAGATGATTCATTATTAACAGATATACAGTGGGTACGGAAAGTATTCAGACCCCTTTAAAATTTTCACTCTTTGTTTCATTGCAGCCATTTGCTAAAATCAAAAAAGTTCATTTTATTTCTCATTAATGTACACACAGCACCCCATCTTGACAGAAAAAAACAGAAACGTAGAAATTTTTGCAAATTTATTAAAAAAGAAAAACTGAAATATCACATGGTAAGTATTCAGACCCTTTGCTGTGACACTCATATTTAACTCACATGCTGTCCATTTCTTCTGATCCTCCTTGAGATGGTCCTGCTCCTTCATTGGAGTCTAGTTGTGTTTAATTAAACTGATTGGACTTGATTAGGAAAGGCACACACCTGTCTATATAAGACCTTACAGCTCACAGTGCATGTCAGAGCAAATGAGAATCATGAGGTTGAAGGAACTGCCCAAGGAGCTCAGAGACAGAATTGTGGCAAGGCACAGATCTGGCCAAGGTTACAAAAGAATTTCTGCAGCACTCAAGGTTCCTAAGAGCACAATGGCCTCCATAATCCTTAAATGGAAGAAGTTTGGGACGACCAGAACTCTTCCTAGACCTGGCTGTCCAGCCAAACTGAGCAATCGTGGGAGAAGAGCCTTGGTGAGAGAGGTAAAGAAGAACCCAAAGATCACTGTGGTTGAGCTCCAGAGATGCAGTAGGGAGATGGGAGAAAGTTCCACAAAGTCAACTATCACTGCAGCCCTCCACCAGTCGGAGCTTTATGGCAGACGGAAGCCTCTCCTCAGTGCAAGACATATGAAAGCCTGCATAGAGTTTGCCAAAAAACACATGAAGGACTCCCCAGACTATGAGAAATAAGATTCTCTGGTCTGATGAGACCAAGATTGAACTTTTTGGCGTTAATTCTAAGCGGTATGTGTGGAGAAAACCAGGCACTGCTCATCACCTGCCCAATACAATCCCAACAGTGAAACATGGTGGTGGCAGCATCAGGCTATGGGGGTGTTTTTCAGCTGCAGGGACAGGACGACTGGTTGCAATTGAAGGAAAGATGAATGCGGCCAAGTACAGAGATATCCTGGAAGAAAACCTCTTCCAGAGTGCTCAGGACCTCAGACTGGGCCGAAGGTTCACCTTCCAACAAGACAATAACCCTAAGCACACAGCTAAAATAACAAAGGAGTGGCTTCGGAACAACTCTGTGACCATTCCAGAGCCCTGACCTAAACCCAATTGAGCATCTCTGGAGAGATCTGAAAATGGCTGTCCACCAACGTTCACCATCCAACCTGACAGAACTGGAGAGGATCTGCAAGGAAGAATGGCAGAGGATCCCCAAATCCAGGTGTGAAAAACTTGTTGCATCATTCCCAAGAAGACTCATGGCTGTAGTAGCTCAAAAGGGTACTTCTACTCAATACTGAGCAAAGGGTCTGAATACTTATGACCAAGTGATATTTCAGTTTTTCTTTTTAATAAATTTGCAAAAATTTCTACATTTCTGTTTTTTTCTGTCAAGATGGGGTGCTGTGTGTACATTAATGAGAAATAAAATGAACTTTTTTGATTTTAGCAAATGGCTGCAATGAAACAAAGAGTGAAAAATGTAAAGGGGTCTGAATACTTTCCGTACCCACTGTATGTTATTTGAGTAGGTGGATGAAGTATTCAGAACCTTAAAAAGGGTCCAAATATTATTAGCATCTACCTAAAGTATCAAAAGTACTCATTGTGCACTTAAAGGGTTCCTGTCAGTGTTTTACTATTATAGCTGATGTTTTTTGGATTAATATTACTATCGGATTAATGTGTATGTTGCATTTTACTGCTGTAGATGTTTAAGGTTGTGCTTCTTCATATACCGTTGGTAGTTTAATATAAATTCTATCAGATCATCATGTTTGTAGCACCGCTGTCCTGTGAGAACCACAGATCTCTAAAAAGTCAACTTTTCATGGGCTCAGAAAAACAGCCCTGTTTTTCAGCTTTTTGACATTTTCCAGATAATCCAAGAAGGTTATTAAAGAAGTGGGAGGATTTTCTCAACCCATACAGGAACATTTAATCCTTTAGTTTATCAGAAAAAATCAAATTCACAATCACTAAATTTGGAGATGCATGGTTTTCACTGGACAAGAAGTGTATGAAAAAATTTAATCTGAAAAGTAACTAGTAACTAAAGCTGTCAGGCAAATGTAGTGGAGTCAGAAGTACAGTCCTTGAGTACATGCACTACCACTGTGATACACTGTATGAAAACATCATATTTCATCACAACACACATGCCCTACTAAGAAAAGTTAAGATATATAAAATATAGTAAGGACTTCAAAAATTGAACAACAGACCTTCAAAGAGTGAACTAATCAAATGACTAAACAAAGGTTAAACTAAGCACTTCACATTAATTGAATGTGTAATCATTAAGCTTCTAACATATTATGCATTCACATTTTCTGTATTATCTAGCTGAATCCCCAATAGGTGCTGGGCCAGTGACTTTCATTAATTAATGTTATATTTCAGTAATTCATTTAATATTATTATATAGGAAAAGGCAATGTTTAACTTACATGATTATGTGACAGCATTTACTCGCCATCTGTGATCCAGCTAAATGAGGTATGCTTGCTCTTGTACTTTACAGTGATTTCTACATGTAAAATGCAACAACATGTCCGATTTTCAAATGAGCTAGAAACTGGGACTTCTTAATGTTTAACAGCTGCTAGTTTCATTCATAGCTAATGCCGACTAATCAGCCAGTCAGTTAGTAGCTAAAGCACATGCAGCAAGTACCTGAAATAAAAGTGATCTCCACCACCCACCTCCACAATCTCATTACGAGAGCAGAATCGGTTTGTACATGGCAGGAAAGTGCCTGACAGCAATAATAAACACAACAACACCTTCCTTCTCTCTGTGCTTTCATTGGTTCATACATGGAGTCACCAGTGTGGATAAAAAGGTGACATCTCTGCTCTGTTACTGTGATATGATTGTTGGACATGAACTGTTTGTTTTTTGTTATTCTCAAGCTTAAATTTTATGCCTCAACATACTTTAACAGGTGAGACCATCCCTTTGTAAGGCCCCCTCGAAGCCGCAACAACCTTGATGACAATGTGGAAGGGGGGCGCTTGCAGTGATTTCCCTACACTCCTATCTGCTGCTCCACTCAGCTTTGTGGAGTTTCAGCTCATTGTTATAGCAACTCTCTGTTTTGTGTTACTCTCACCACATTCATAGTGTCATCTTCGGCTGCAGCAGGCAGTTGTTTTCTGAGAAAAAGCTCAGAGTTGTCAGACTTGTGCCCAAAAATTTCACCTCCAAACGGTGAGGTTTGTTTCTGTAGGAAAGATTTTGTAGTGTCAAACTGTTGACTATTTCATCTTGTCTATTTACTTATTATTTATATTTTCTTTGTTATATGTCTACCCATGTACTTTAAACCTTTTAAAGCTTTATGTACCTCTGAACTCCGCTGCCTCATAGTTGGCCACACTGCTGTGCTGGCGATATGTTCCTTCATTACTGTTATTATTCATTATTATTATCATCATTAGAATTTGTTCTATACACGCCGTCCTGCTGCTGTAAATAACAGCAACCTTTTCCTTTAATGTCACATGAATGGTTCATTGAAAGAAAATGCCAGACCAAATAGCAACAACATAGCCCAGTGTTTCAGGATGTCTGACAAAGTGATATATTTTTAGCATGTGGTTTAGTTGAGGAGTTGACATCAATAAAAAGGTGAAAAAAAAATTCTGTCTTTTCATCACTTTTGTTAAACATACCAAAAACCACCACATTTGCAGAAATATTATTTTACCAACCAAGCTAAAAACCTCCCATTTCTTTCTTAATGGATTTTTAATGGGTATTTCAGAGGATCCAAGAAAGGTTGTACTGGTCTTGCTTGAGTCACGGTGAACAGATGGCATTCCAGGAAGGAAAAAAACGGGGAGAAATCAAAGAGTTTATTGATCCAGTAGCTTAATTAAACAAGACTGAGTGTCAGTGCTTGGACTGCATAGTGACTGAACTTCACAGCATCTGGTATGAACCCTACCAGACAGAGAGAACATAAAAGGCACAAATGCATAAGGTACCAGCAGATAATAAAGCCTTTGCAGACACCAATATAAACACACATTGTATATACACACACACCTTCACACGCGGTTCACGTCTCTACAGAGCTATAGGCTCAGGAAAGGAGTTGAAGGAGAAGCAAGGTGTAGGAGGAGCACGACAACAATAGCTATACAAGCTCCCAAAGGATTGTGGGATATCTCTTTGCAAAATAGACTCTTTGGGAGCTTGCTGCAGTTTTTCACCCCTGGGTTACTCTGGCATTACTTCTTGTTGTGCAAGTTGATTTTGTTGCTTGATTTCCTTCCAAAATTTTGTTTACAAGAAGCCAGCACTGTAAAAGCTGAAAAGGTCCAGTCATACACGCTCTAAACTCTTGACAAGGCTCACAGAAACAAGCTGTCATTATCAGGCAGTCAACTTTTCAACACAAAATATGTTAATAACATGTTTTGAAGTCTTTAAAAAGAGCGCACACACACACACCGACAGACACCTGAGCAGGCCAATATTGAGCCTTAGCTCTATTCCGGGAGGGGGGGCTGTCGGAGAGAGACTGATGGAGGCTGGCAGACAGGCGTTTAGGGAGGAGTCCGTCTGTTCCACGGTGTGGCAGAGCCAGCCACCATCCATCTCCATTATACACATCCACATGCCACTGGGCAGGGAACAACTCCTCTGAGAATGACCGAGGGGGGGAGGTGGGTAGGATGGGTGCAGAGGAGGGTGGGAGGGAGGGAGGGAGGGAGGGAGGGAGGGAGTGTCTGTCAAACTCTGGTTATGCTGTTGTTCCTGGCTCCTGCTCCTTCTCGGCTTATACATCTTGTGTATGCATAAATCACTGAGGAGCAGTCAGTGGACGGGGCATGATTCAAATGCATTCCTCGTCGCAACCTCTGCTCTCTGCCACCTCTCTGTATCAAAATATTTTATTGATTTCTTCTTGATCTAGTTTGGACTGCACACATTTTCTTTATTCATTTTTTTACGAGCTTATCCCAGCTCGCGCCCAGGAGACTTCAGCCAACACTGGACAAATTGGCAGCTTCAGGTTAAACGCCTTACTTAAAGTGAGACTGAAATAACCCAATTCTCCTCTTAAACATAAAAACTTCAATTCATGAGCTATAAACCCAACTTTGCTAAACTCGACACACTCAAGGGTTTTATTGCTACAGCCTCACTTGATGATATGACCAGTATGGTGGCTATTGTTAGCGAATGTTAGCAATCTTAGGCAGATTTACTCTTTTTTTACTTATGCTACTGTGAGATGTTGTTTTGACAAGTGGTTTTTATTACAAAAATAAAACAAGAAGTAAACACATCTTGCCAATTTATGGCCACTTATTTAGAGTTGAACCTGGTACTTTTAAGGGATAATGGACCAATTTAGACGGTACTACAGAGTACCAAATCTATCCGGGCCTGTAAAGTAAGTTAGAAAGAGTGCGAGACTAACGTTGAGTCGACCCTGCAGCTTGTTCAAGTCACAGTGAGTGAGCGAAATGCAGCTGTCCAGGGCAACATGTCTAAACTAAGGAAACACCTAGCAAAAACCCCAAATATATATATATAACTCACTCAGTACACAGTCGCCGAGTGAGTGAGTTACTATGGTTACAAGGATGCTCTATGTCGCTCTGAAACTGTAATGGTTTCCAATAACAGCTTATTATTAGGTAAGTATACCTTTGAAAAATCACAAATGTAACTGTGAAGATCCACAGACACCCTATTTAGGTTTGGTCTCCTGATTTAAGCTAAGCTGGCTACTGAACTCTATGATCATTATGATTATTGACTTGTTATTATTATTATTATTATTATTATTATTATTATTATTATTATTATTATGTATGTGAGAGTTTTTTAGTACCTAAAACCAACAATGAGTGAACTGCACACCATTTACACGGGAATATTACAATATGCAAGCACTGCTATAGTGAGTTTGGACTTATTTACAACTGAAAATACATATTATTTATTAAAGAACCAAAAAACCTGACCTTACTTGAGGTCATACTGGGATTTGTTTACTGGGAAAACATGTGGAAACTACAAATTTTTTACCTTTTTTTCTGATCTGCCACCAGATTTTGGCTCAAAATTATGTATTATGTAGTTATGGTTTAAAGAAGAGAGTCTACAGCTATGCAAGGGAACATGAATGTCTGTACAAAATGACTTGGCAATCCATCATTTACTTGTTGAGATATTTCAATTTGGACCAAAGTGGTGGACCAACCGATTGACTTAACAACACCGCTGTGCCTAAAGCAATGCTAAAAATTCAACATCGACTGCAGGAGACAGGATGCGAACATTGACACTCTGCTGTGTCAAAGTCACAGGAATGCTGATGTACCCATCCACCCTGACCTCCTCATTAAGACATTTGGCAGTGCTATAACAATGTCATTTTACCTCCACCTTTGCTCTTTCGCAGGCAAGATGTCATGAAAATTTAACCGTAGATCATTTCAGGCAAATGACCAACGCCAAGAAGTTTTTCCTGTGGAGACAGTGTCTTTTTTAAGCATGTCAGGGTAAATAATGTGACATATCTGCCAATTAGGTGCCGCTCAGCTCAACTCAACAGTAAGGAATAAACACAATGTCACAGATATTGTCCTGAGCAATAAATACCACAACTAATAATGTATTTTTTTAATATTGAGTAATCATTAAACTACTCATTGAAGTAAAGAAGATGATGAAAGTGTTCGTCAAAATAATGCAAAATATTATCAACTCATGGTCCACATGTTGGCTTCTTCTTAGGTTAAATGCAGTACTACTACTACTACTTCCAAGAAAGATAAAACCAGATAAAAATATGAAAGGTTAATCTGCACAAACAGATACCTCTGTTACCTCTAACCTGTTTTATTTATGCATTTTATTTGTGCACACAAAACAAAATACAAATTAGTGTTGGGTTGTTTTAAATAATATATATGTCAGAATGTACCATTACGCCATGGAAAGGAAAAAAGAGACTATGATTTCATCTCTAGCTCACAGTCTTACCTACTATAAAAAAGATAAAATGTTGCCTCTATTACTACAGAAGGAAAAAAAAAAACACTGCCAGAGAGGAGGATGACATGACAAAAACCCAAAATGACCACACCGAAACGGATCACTGAGCCAGCAGAAAGACCCATTGTCAAGACAATACAGAACAAAAACCCACACCTTCCAATCTCTCTGCAACAGGTACCAGCTATTTTCCTGACAATCTCTTAAGGAGGTGGTGCGGAGGAGAGGGAGGGACATACACATGATCTGTAATGGGCTCAAATGATTTAGATTCTAAATTTTAGAAGATATGAATAAGCTCAGACATGAATGGCTGGCTAGAAATACGGTTGCCATGGGAACAGCAGCCAGAAGACTTCTCTGATGTGGGCATTATCAATCGCATTAATCAAGTTTAACCGAACAAGACTAATTATGGAGAAGCTGTCGAGTGTCCTCGTCTCAATACTCACAAACTACTGCGTTATGTTTACAGTAAACCACCTTGAATTTACAGTTCCTGCCGCTACATCTGTCAAGTTTTCTCTTCCCGCTCAACACACATGCAGTTTAAAATATAACAGGGGGATAGATTTACCTCCAAAATGTGTAGTCCTTTTTTTAAACAACATCATCGTCAGACATTTTCAGTGCGTTTTTGGGCTTTAATGGGCTTTGATAGCATCCAGGACCGGCCTCCACTTAGTAGCAAAACAGTACACAGTGGATGTGCTAGTTGTGAACAGGGATACTTTTAACATATAACCTCACAAACTCATGTTATTTAATGATGTTCTCCTTGCCCTTGGTAAGTAATGATTGTTTACTAGAAAGCCAGACGTGCTAATGAGTGTATCTGACGTCAGAGCAGACAAGCACACTGTTAAATCCATTGCTTACACTTTTGCTCATGTTTGCAAAAAGCACTAGAGAATTAATTTCTTCCTCTGTCTTTCTCAATCCTACCATCTCCTTGTCTCCCCTTTCTTTGCTACATAGATTACAACAGCATGAGAGATAGATTTCCCCCCAGACACAGGTGAAGAGGGTCTGATGTTAAAAATGGAGGCAAGCCAGCTGGTGTGTAATCACTGTTTTAACCTCCCTCCCGGTCATTAATCAAAGTCAACATACTCAGGCAGGAGATGTGATCCTCCAGCCTCGTCCAGCCCACACAGCCTCACCCATACAAGGGGGCTGACAAGGTCTGAGACAGGCAGCTAATCAGGGAGCCTACAGTCAAAAAGCTGCGGACTTGGATAAAGAGTGTTTATTCAAATATGTAGTGAATTAAAAAGTCAGTAGGTATTAACTTAAGTGTATTTGAAGCACAGAGGCTTGCCAGAGGCAGGACTTACACCTGTCATTTAAAGGCCACCACACATCACACAGAAGGGAGTTCTTGTTTTGTGTTGGTGTTACATTTCTTTAGATTCATGTACTGAAGCTCCTATAACAGTTTTTGGTGAATATACAGCTTTGTATTTGGGTTTTTTTAATTTTTAATCCTGCCCAACAGGCATTTACAAAAAAGAAGGGAAAAAGCAAGCTATGGTCAACTTCAACTTCTTTTTATCCTATTTGTGGTATGATTGTCTCCTAGAAATTACGTTAATATAGTGACATAATTTGGGCCTGGATTGTGTTCACAGGCAACATTTTTTTCCAGGAAAGGAGGTGCTATGATTTTGTGCCAGGGAGAAGTCAAAGGAAGGTCAGCCTGGATGGTGAGTATACAAAGAGCATCCTTGGTCTTGTATATCAGTGGTTTAAAGATTGTGGTTTTGGTTAAAGGTAAAAAAAAAAGAAGACATTATCATGCAGTGAACATTTAGCAGATATCAGCCTTTTGCAACTTATGTTCATGTGTTTCCTCATTATGTTAATACAAACCTAATCCAGACTCCATTATTATTCCATCAAAAACAGATTAGATTTTTCCAGGAGATCTGTTGACTGTTAATCCAGAGTGCATTACATTTCTGGTTAACCTCAGACTTAAAGATATCTGCAAGGTTGGTATGATGAGGTTTATAACAACAAAACACTATTATTTATAATTTAACATAATCTAAACACTGTGAATCCCTCTAAAGGCAGTGTGTAACATTTAGGAGGATCTATTGGCAGAAAAGGGATATAATATTTATATTTTATCTAATTGTTACCTTAGAATGAGCCCTCTATATCTACAGATGCTGCGGGTCGCCTTCCATGTAGTCTGTTGTGGAAACCATGTGTCTACAGTCGCGGACAAACCAAACACTGGCTCCAGACCGTTTGCCTGTTTTGTGCGTTTCACGGCCACCGTAGTTTCTCCTTCACGCTAAGAACAGGAGGGCGAAGCGAGCAAGTTGCAATCTCCAACTACACCGCTAGATGCCACTAAATCCTACACACTGGTCCTTTAAATTTTCTCGAGGAATCATTGTGGGGGAAAAAAAGTCTACAAATCTCATGAGCTGTGATACAAAGCTGATTTTTTTTAGGCACTGTGAATGTATAATAAATGAGTTAGAGCAGTGTCACACAAAGCACAATGTCGACCACATACAGCAAGTCCAAAACTATCCAAAAATAATGAGTGTTTAGTTTACATAATTGGCAAGGCACAAGGCCGGTGTTGTGTCTGGAATTATGTATATGAAGGATTTTCAGCTGCGGATTATCAGCAGGATTTAAGAGACTCACAATGTTTGAGGCAGCATTTGTAATATTAGAGAGTTTTCTCTTGTTTGTGGCTGCGAGCGTTGCTTGGTCGAGAGAGAAGAGAGAAACATTTTGTGAAACTATTCTCTCCAGATGAGGATCCGAAATATCCCACGCTGCATCTATAATAACTTTCCATCTTTGCTCTGGTACGCCACAAGATCCATTTCCTCCTCAGTCATTTCTGATTTACATCATAATTCACTTCTTTATTGAAACCAGAAACGTATTTGCTGTTTTAAATCTAGAGGATCTGGGTTCAAGAACCTGCGACCCCACTGAAACATGGGATTGATGCTCCTCCATATAAATCAGTTTAGCTCCCAAGTCATCATTTATGATTTATTTTCATTAGGCAAGGCGCGGCTGTTGTGCAATTCATTTCCCCGCAATAAACAGACTGCAGGACAAGCTGCAGCTTCATAAAATACCATCTTCTTGAGTAGCAGCTGTGAAAAATGCAGCTAACAGCCATCAGTTGTTGTCCTCGCCACCTCCCAACCCCCCCGCTCCTTCGGATGGTTGTAAAGTATGAAGTGCATTAGTGAGATAACACCTCTATTACTTTTAACAATATCGCTGCTCCTCAGTGGCAACCCACTGTTGGTTGTTAGTCACACTTATCAACTCAAGGGAAGCACAACTTCAAAAGGCGCTCAGATCTGAGCCAAGCAGTCAACCATTAGAGAAGAAACAACATATTTAGCTTTGCTGTGTTTGATGGCGCCGTCTTCCAGCTTAGAATGACAGTGTGAAATTACACTAAACTGACTTGGAAAAGACCTTGAAAGTTCAACCTCAGGACAGGTTTATTGAGAGTGTTGGTTCTTACTGCAGCATTGCTCTACTTACAATTCCAACTCTAAACACAGTATTATTTATTTATTTATTGATTTATTTATACACATATATATATTTATATAAAGACATATCATCATATCATATCATATCATATATATATATATATATATATTTATGCTAAGCTAAGCTAATCATATTGACTGCTGGCTCTAGCTTCACATTTAATACACAGACATGAGATTGATAACACTCTTCACATCTAACTCTTGGAAAGAGAGCGAGTAAGCGTACTAGCAGAATAAAAAATAGACCTGTCAATCAATTTGGGAGTATATTCGTGTGTGCTGGGATGCCACTTTCGTTTATATTTTTCTACTGCAGGTTGTACATTTGAGTTCGTGTTTACCATATTGTAGAAGTCAGAATTTGCCTTTTCCAAATGAGTAATGACAACAAAATGGTAAGCAATACTCTCCTGCATCCAAAACTGCACCTACATGCGCTCTTGCTGAGGCTCATTACGGATTTTTGGCAACTCAAGTCACTACAGACCCCAGGGAAATAAGAGAGGAGGCCAAGGATACAGTGCTGCATTCAAAGTCACTCAAAAAACACAGCCACACATCAAGTGATAAATTAAAATAAAATGCGCTTCATAACATTATAGGGCTGTAATACACATATTAGAGCATATGCAACACTGTTTAAGATTTATCCTTAAAGCTCTGATCATATGTTTGCACCAGACAATGCACATGCATTCAACCGAATGTCAATAAAAGGGGGGTGGTATGCCCTGTGTCTTTAACCTCCGCAACCCCTGTCAGTGCTTCACTATCACTCCATTCAGCTGTGGAATACTCCTTTACTTCCACCATCCACAAACACCAAAATACTGTGAAGCAGTCGGGGGAAGGTTTTGGATGAGATAAGTTTGTTTGCTTCTCTCTGCCTCTAGGGAGCCCGAGGGGAGCACACTACAGTCCATTCAGCTATCAGAGCAGTGAAGGGCATTTCGGACATCAAAACAGTTTATTTAGCCAGAGTCTCAGCCTGTCGTTCTGACCTGGTAGCGTAACCATAGTCGGGAGGGAAGTAGAAGAGGCAGTATTCAGTACCCCGTTATAGCCAGCAGGAACCATGTGGTAGACGTATGTAGACTTAAAATAACACCTTTATTATCCATAATCTCTTTATTTTTAAATTAACTATTCTCCTGAGAACTAACAATGAATTATCCTACCAACAAGTGCACACTGCCTGCACTGTAAAGCCTAATAAAGCTGTACACTGTCATCCAACACATTTTCCTGTATTACATGTTTAAATATTTAGAAACAAGTGTGTTACTGTATTTTACACTGAGATAAAAGTTATTACCAGCCTGTTAGCTTAGCTTTTGGACGGAATAAAAAAGACAAGCTATGCAGATTTTCTTACTTTTGGACAGAGCCAGGCTAGTTGTTTCACCCTCGGTGTCTATGCTAAGCTACATTAACCATCTCCCGGCTCCAGTTCTATATTTACCGTATCAGTCTTTTCATCCAACAAAAGCAAAATGTTGAGCTTTAATTGTAATGCATTAACAGATTAGTCAATTAATTTAATGACAAACCAATGATGAAAATAATCATTAGGTGCAGCCCTAGATAAATCAAGCACTGTGCATGAGTCAAAGCAGTGAGATGTGAGAGTGTTTGAGAGGTGTGTAGGTAACAGTATTATAACAAGTATTGATGTACAGTAACTGGTATTAAGGGTATTCAACTCACCTAAGGTAATCAGAAAAGGCCAATTGACTTGAGGAAGGAGTTCATGTTCAAACAGTATTTGGTTGGGTTCTCATAGAAATGAGATTCATTGACGTTTTTCAGTGGAGTCGATTCTGCTTTGAAATCGTTTTTCCTGACTTTGGGAATACTAATTCAAAACATGAATATCTTTAAATGTTTAAAGTGTTTTAAGCTCTATCCACTGTGCTGCTGCTAAAATGTGAAAACTGTACATCAAATCTCATATTGTAAATTCCCCTCTCAAGAATTTCTATGGCTCAGGCAGGGCAAAGCTTCTGCAGAAATTGGCTCTCTCATACCTGGACCTTCTGCGTCTGTAGCCAGAGGGGACTTTCATGAAGTGACAATGGAGTGGATGGCCTGGGTCATGTGCCATTATTGTATTTTTGTGTGAAATTGCTACATCAATGAGGGCAGGTGGGTTGGGAGTGAAGAGGCTTGTGTTCCAGCATTTTTGATATTCAGGAGAGTTTTTTTTTTTTTTCTTGCTTCTTCTGACTGTGAGTACACTCATGAAAAACAGACGGTGCTCGTTTGATTATGCAGCAGGATGAAACGGTGCTACAGGTCTGCAGGTTTGAAAACATCCGTTGATTTCTATTTCAGTCGAAGTGGGGAGAAAGTCTGTAATGTTCCAGACCATGTTCGGACCACTTTAACTACCCCAGAGGGTAAGTCATAAAGGTCGCAACCTTTTCTGTACCGCCTCAAGTTCTGTACCGCCTTCAATAAAAAAGCCTCAAGTATATGTTGCATGCAGCGGTGACTCGCAAGCAATTATAAAGATAACACTGGCAGTGTTTTAGCTAGGACTTTTTGTCAACAAATGGCTTGAAAAGACCAAGACCAACAATCAACTGATCCTTCTAACAAGTATAATCTGTGTAGCCGCCATATGAGCTTCACTAATGACATCAATGATTACTGTAGTTTGAATCATTTCCATTTCAACATACTGGAAACACCAAGTGCAAATTAATCCACAACTAAAAATAGTCTGAAAAAATATGGGTTGAGAGCTGAGAGCCACAGACAGAGTAGTGAAATCAGACAGTATTGAGAGAGAGAGAGAGAGAGAGAGAGACATGTTGTTGGTAAAGAATAGAATTGCATCAGACGTGACCTTTAAGTATGGATGACTGTTATACATATATAAATGTGTATTCTTCAAAATGGACAAACTGTGCACATGTAGCTCACAGAATAAAATGACTGGTTGGATGAAAGTTTAGCAAAATCATCAAAATTTCAAGAGAAGCTGAACCTCAACCTCAGGACCTTCACCACCTGTAGTTTAAATTTCATGGCAGTCCATCCAATAACCTAACTGATATTTCACTCTGCATTTTTTAAAAATAGTTTTAAGAAGTTGCGTTGAATCCAAGTTATGATGTCCCTGACGCACAGACGAGTCTGAAATGACTGAAATCTTTTGTGTTAGAAATCTAACAGAGGTCACCGCGCTCAGGAAAATAAAAGTAATTGACTGCTGTTTATGATGTAAAGAGACCTTGATTTCTACAGCAGTGCAACTACAGTGCCTTTGCTAAAGGCTTTTTCAGTTTCTGGTTGTTGTTTTTTACTTTTGAAGTTACAAAAATACATCTTGAAGACTATGCCCATACACTGGATGTATTATGCAGAAAGAACAAAAGAACATCCATTGTTCCCTTAGTGAATTACAGCAGCTTTTACATCATCTTTTTTAAATCCACCCCTCTCCAATTTACTGATTAACATCACACATCCAAAATCAATCGAGGACTCATGCACACTTTCTCCAGTGGATAGCTGACTTAACGGGGCAAACTTCTATAAAAAATGCTCTGAATGAGACCCTGAAGCACAAGGCTTTGAATAGTTTTCTTGAATAGCATCTTTGGTCTCAGAGGTAAATAACTTCTGAGTAGTTCAAGAGTGGAGCTTGTCCAAGTCCTTTGGTAATGTCTATTATAGCGGTTTCATCAGGTCAAAAACCTGTTCTCAGGATCAAAACAATCTTTGAAGTCTAGGATGGTCTTTTGATGTTACAAAAAAATGTAGATGACCGATGGTTAACCACTCAGGTCTTTAAAACCAGTGGTTAATAAAAAAAGAGAAAGAGAGAAAGTTTTTTTTCAAAGTACTCTGGGGACAAAGTATGTCTTTCTTTGTAGCTTCTCTTTTCATGGTGACATGTCAAGAAGCTGTCATTCCGAATAAAAAAAGGCACTTAACTTGGTAAAAGGACGTCTTTAGGTTGTCGTATGAGAATTTTTCTCAGAAAACCACTCAAAGAACAAATTACTAGTCATTAACAAACACAAAGTACATGTGTCAGATATAAATAATAATACTCTTCATCTTTACATACTCTTTATTTTATCCAGACAAATAAGTACCTATCATCTCGACCACAGGAATTACATAAAAAGGAAACTTACTATGGGCCTTTAATCATTCTGGAGAAACTGTCAAGCTAATGCGATAGCACAGTTATGTTTAAATCTTCAGTTTAAATTTCCATGCGTGGCTTTGTACCTAAAGGACCAGTTTGGAGTATTTAATGATTCTTATTTTCTAGAAACAGATACTGAAGGTATCAGAAAGAGATTTCGGTGTAATTTCTTAATTAAAGTTTTTTTATGTAAATGCCCAAAAAACCACCTTTATCTCCAGACCAACTTTCCTTTAATCTCAAACTGCTGCTTGTCTCTCACTGCATCTATCTCATGTCTTTAACTGATGGAAAAATATCTACCGACATCACGCTGTTTTCAAGAAAATGCATCATGATATAAAATGATCACTCAGATTGAATCCATGGGACCTCATGGAGAGTCCAGGTAGAAAAATCACTTCACACTAATTTAGTTCCACAAGAAAACCTTGATTGCTGGGAGACTTAAAAAAAAACTGAATTTTGTCTGTGCAGCACATGTGAGCAGAGCCAGTAATGAGCAGCTATTGGTATCAGTGCCTCTCAGACTGGCACTGTATTTGCTTGCTGCAACCTCACATGACCTTTCCAAGTAAATCCACCATCTACTGAAAATGTCTAGGTCGAGGATTTTGCAGAACAGACTGCCATATTTTTTATTACATTTCTCAATTACAGGACTGGGTGAGTGCTGCGAGAAGACAAGACAAGTAATGATCAAACACAAGCACAGACACATTCAACTTCCTGCACCCTTTCAACTCATTTGTCCTCTCTCTTACTGTCTGCTGTAACATGGCTCAGAGCGGCAAAGTCTAGACTTAAAAGCAAAGGTCGTGAAGCACAGAGACACTTGCTCAAGGAGACCGGGCTAAAAATATTAAACTCTTACATGAAGTCTGGTTCAAAGAACTTTTCATGACATTCAAGAGTTTCAATGACGTTTAATAACAAAAACAAAGAGTCAACAATTCGTCCTTGATTTTAAATAATGGTGGACAACAGCAGGTTTCTCATTTCTATTCAAGTTTGCGAGCTCAAAGGAAAACTTTTTTTACGGATGTAACTCGCCAGCTACCTAAGCACACCTTCGCTCCATGAGTTGATTAAAAACGGCGACTTTTAAATGTTTTCAAGTGACTCAAATGTCTTAAAATCCAACGGCATCACACAAGATTAAGACTAAAGCATGGATGTACTAAGGAGAACTAGATACAGCGTTGGAGGCCACGCTCCATTTTTTCCTATGAAAGTTGCTCAATTGCACATGAAGCCAAAAAGCCCACTTCCCACTGTAAACACCTACACACCTTAACCGGATAAACATATACTGAGACTTGGATGTATAACAGAAACTTTCATTGTAACATGACAAGAAAAAAGGCAGAGGACTTACTGATGTATTTCTTTTAAATGCAACGCTATCTCAGGTAAAGTGCGGTGGGTTTGCTGGATTCTAAACTTCCCTAAATCTATTAAGATTATCTTATCTTCCTTGCTGTAGAAAAAATACATACAGGGACTGAATCTCAATAGAGGACATAGTGGTTGTCAAGGAGAAGAATTCATGTAGCTCCAGCAAGGATATCTTAGTAATTACTTTCTTTTAAAGCATGTAATTCATATACTTAGCAGCTGGACATTCACAGAGGCCACAAAGCCACAAATGTGCATCTAAATAAAACATGCATCATAAAATCAGATAACAGGGACTTTTCTAAACCTCAAGGGCCCCTATAAAAGTTATACATCACTGATAAACAAAATTAATTGCCCTCTCTCTTTCTCGGAGTTAATTGCCTTAGGGCGTATCACTTTACAGCTAAGCTCCATGTTTGTTTTTAAATTATTTATTCACATAGGAAATTATCATTCTTTACGCTCTCTCTGTCTTATTTCACTCTCAAGCTCTCTTGATTTTTAAATTTTTTTGCCAGACGAATCCAAAAAGGTCTAAGGTGATGGCAGTAGAAATTTTCTTTCATGAATAAACCATTTCATGCCCTCTTTCAACGCCACTATTAGGCAATTTACTTTTTGAATCAGCGCAGCTAATATGCCCCCTGCGTACCACCATGGGAAATGTGTTTTAGAAGTTATACATGTACACAATTATGTTAAAAACTTTAAAGGACATCAACAACAGTATAAATAGAAAGGTTCAACTTTACTTATTTATTTGAGGCCATAGAGCCTCTCTTCTTTCTTCCCTTGCTCTACAACCAGCTGTATCAGGTCGGAGGGTGTCTATCTTTTATTCAAGATTTCTTTTGCAGTACTGTACTCCCCATAGAAAATGAATGCACAAGCACACTTTTTATTCTTGCTGAATATAGATCATGACTGGGCATATTTTTACTGACTGCCTTATGGACATTATTTCTGTCAGATGGCTTAAACATAAAACGACTAATTGTTGTTAAAAATAAATTTACAAATAAGATATGACTGTAAAAACAAAAGACATAATAGTGAAAACTAAATAGATTTTATATGTGCTTTTACTATTTCCAATTTGGGGATCAAGCAGAGTTTTGGCAGGCTTCAGAACATCAAATGAAAAAGCCTTTGAACACCTTTTACATCATATTAGAAATGTATGATTTTTAGTCCAGGCAAAAATGCGTAGGGTCATTTATGTCTCCCTAAACTGCATCAATCAGCAAACTACCAATGTCTAAACAGTGCAGCAATAAAACTCAAAGAACAACTTTGTAAAGCTTGTGTCATTCTTTGGCTTCAAATACAACAATATCACAAAACAACAACAAAAAAAAAAAATGAAACAAGGAAGCCAAATACTGCTATCCATCTCTATTTACTGCTTTGGCTTCTTGTTCTCTCTCCTCAGCTCAGTGAGTGGAGACTGAGTATCTGCCTTTTTTCTAGCAAAGCCCCTGTTTTTCACTCGGCAAACTTTTTCTATTGGCTGCAAGAGATTTGATCTGTGTGCTACAAGAGAGGAGCTACCAGAGGGAGTCCACAGGGAAAGTCATAGGGGTATATAGTGTACATCTGCAAAGATTCAGTAAGAGGTTGGGCTTAAATGTGTGTTGGAAGTTTGGAAGGGATCAAAGTCCTCACAGGAGCAGAATCAGAATCATCTGATTGCTCTGCGTACTCTATTTCTACCTTCAAAACATATTTGGGAGATCATCATACGCTTGCATTATCTGAGAATCTTTGGTATACATAATCTAAATAAAGAGATATTATTATAAACTATTGCACCCAGCCCCAGTAACCCATCAGTGGTCATGTCTCCCTGTAAATGCCTTTACACTCACGTTACCGTTGACGACTGCCTATAGCTGCGTCTGCAGATAAAAGCCTTCCCCATCCTCCACCTGCATCAGTCGTGCTCAATGCACCCTGGAGGGCCTTTATTGTCTCTGTTAATTCACAATGGTAAATTATCATAATGCTCCCTGAGTGTTAGTTAACATCTTGCTATGGATTTCATGCTGTTACACTGAATTCCCGCAGCAGGGAGCATCCCCAAGAGTTGATTCATACCGACAGACCAAACAGTGACTGCATTAAGTTTGCTTTGTAAAATGTGTTTCTGACAGATGGCCGAGTATTTGTCTGAAACACTGTTCATGAGTTGTTCACAATGACCCAAGTGTCTGTTTGTGCTTCTGTCTACAGGAACAACTAATTGTCAGATCAAACATCAAAGAACATCCATACAACAAAAAGATACCTTAATTACTGTTTCATTATGACTACATCAGACTGCACACAGCTTAAGGCGGTGGTTCCTAACAATCTTCAAAGCCCAAAGAGGAAAAGGTATTTTACAGGAAGAAAGAAAAAGGTCAGGGGAAAGAAAATACAGATCAAAGATCAATTTACCAGGGAATCATTTTTAGGCTGTGAAAGCAGTTAGAAAGAATTACCAGCCAGTAGCTATGAAAGTAGCTATCCAGTTGCATTATGGGAAGTGTAGGAGTCAGGGCTATAGGTACTTGACCCATACTAGGGTAGTTAAAGTCTGCTCTACAGATTCTGATTTAAAAACTGAATTGCTGAGGCTTTGCATTTATTAGTCCAAACTTCTGTTGCTGTTTGTGCATGTTATACTTTAAACCTGCATTTTGTTGTAGCAATGAGATAAGCCAATGACGGCGCGCGCTGAAACAAAGCTTTAATACTTTAACTTGAAGTTTGCTGTGCCATAAAGTCCCAGCCACATATGTTACACATGTACCCCCACCCACCTGCAGGAATGTATTGTTTCAACACAAACATTTTGCCTGAAGAAGCCACCAGAGACTTTTCCAGCTTACAATCTCTAAACAATGCTCCACTCACTCTATTGGTCAAAGATCAACAGAACTCTTTATATTCATTCTGACTTATTAAAAACTTTTTTGTGCAATTATATGCTTTATTAGACAGTGACAGCTGAAGAGATGGACAGGAAAGGTAGGGGAGAGAGAGGGGATGACATGCAGCAAAGAGCCGCAACAGTAACGACTCAGGCTTAATACATGAACGCACACTCTACCAGGTGAGCTACCAGGGTGCCCACTGTTTCACTTTTTAATACTATTTACAACCTGGCATCGAACCAAAAGCTTAGCATGCATTTGCTTGCTTTCACATTGAGGAGCTTTAAATTGAGACAGACAAGCACAGATCAGCTGTGCATCAGCCCATCTGGGACCAGCTAAAACAAAACAAGCTCAGCTAAATAGAGAAAATGTCCAACAGTGAAATGAGACATTTGAATCATGTCGTACCCCAAACACACACCAGTAAACGTACAATCACAGTACTTAAACATCCCCCCCCCCACCGGTGTCCATGTCTGGGAGTGATTAATGATTGTTCATTGTACCTCGCACTCACCTGCATTCAGCTGGTTGATTGATGGCCCTGTATGTTGACAGAAGGACAGATGTGGCATGGCAGCGCAGGCAGGCAGGGAGCGACACCTCGGTCCAATCAGCGGCCAATTCCTACTTAGCGAGTACAGAGAGAGAGAGAAATTATGAAAGGGAGAAAGAGAAGAAGAAATAATTAATTTGCCATTTTCAAAGTGCAAATGTCTCAGATTTTGTTTATTCTTATGTGAGCTGGTCAAATCAGCAACTGGTTGACATTTGGTGGAAATATCACAGAGAATACATGAAACAAAAATGACAGGTGACCAAGTTTACGTGCCCTCTGAGGCCATGTTTATACCATGAAGCTTTTGATGGAAAAAGCATTGCCTCAGGCCTTCCCGGTGGCTAACATGGATGCAATGTTTGCTCCAAAAGTGCAACATCCTCAGTTTGAAACACTGGTTTACTGGGGTTGGGCCCAAAAACAGACTCGGGAGGCAGATGAGATAAGATAAAACAGTCTTAACCCCAAGATTAAAGGAACAGGTGAGCAGGAAACAGGAAGGTTGAAGGTCAGCTGACAGGCAGGGTAGGAAAACATGGTGAGGCCCTCTAGTGGACAGGAGGGGTAGACTTCCAGTTACATGGCACCACATCACCACATAATGGATACTAATAAGCACAATTTCAGTAAGTGGTGTGTTGGAAAAGTTGGAAAAAAGCTGTTGCTGATGGGCACCATGTTCACCACCATGTAATGCATAAAGGAAAAGAAAACACAGCGACAGAAAAATGTAATAAATTGCAGATGATAATGAAAACACTAAATCTTTGGGGAAACATTGAGCTTTCTCTTTGAAGTTTAGTTGGTAGTTTCATTCCAAAGTTGTAGCGTGATCCTTGTCCGTTAAGGACATTTGTTAGAAGTTGTTATTTTAAGGTGTTAATTATTTTCTGTGCCTTATCAACACCTGAAAACCGTAGTGTTGCTGCCATGCATTCTGTGATCGCTGTGACATGTTATATAAACAATATTAATTTATTACCCATCATTAAAGTGACCATAGCACAGAAACACATGAGTTCCTGTTGGTACAAATAGGTAAAGTAAATTAATTTCTTATACAATACACTGCAAACACAGCAGCTATCCTATAATAATTAGTATACAGTATGTACTGGATATAGAGATTTGTTGTTTGTAGGTTTCTTGCAATGACTATATAGAAAAACATTGCCTGACTGTGCTGACTTTACAGAGGATATCAAAGGTAAAATTTGATTAATGATGAAGTCGTGTCATGTCCTTTGTCTGTAACGCGTTGTTGCTGCCAATCAAAGACATCATAGACTTTTAATTAATTCATTTAATACTTGTCAGTTCATTAAAAATGCATATGAAGGTTAAGAATCTATCTAAACAAGCCTTAGCAAAAGCCGTTCTTCTTTTAAAGTTTTGCAGTTTACACAACATCCTCACAGTTGCCGTCTTTAACAAAAGTGTAATGTCGTGAAAATGCCTGCAGCAAACTTCTTGGTAGATGTGAACCAATATGAAAAACGTATTTACTGGTATGTGACACCTTCTCTGTACTATCCATCCACACCACTGAACCTCACGCTGCTGCTTTTGAGCTACAAGACAGAAGCACAGGGGGAGACTCTCTATTCTGGGCCGGTGCTGCAGAAGTGAAAGCGGTGCTTTCTGCAGGAGCGGCAGACAGAGCCATAAATCATATGTCTACTAATGGCAGTTCCAAATGAGCCCTCTCATCAGACAAGACAAGTGCCTTGCTTTGTGTGCTACTTCAGGCTCCACTATAACATCTGTGCGCTCTCAAACAACTGTGCATGAGATGTGTGTCGCCCTTGTATTCATTAGGAATTGTCTACTGAGCCCTTACAGTTCAATTTAGTGTAATTTAGAAAAGCAGGCTGTGACAAACAATCAAGAGCAGAGTATTCTTCCTGTAGGTGTTAGTTGTTTATACTGCAAATGTGACGCATTTTCAATCAAAGAAAAACTTTCTGTTTCATTGGTTTGAGAAATAAAATGACATTTTAACTGAGAACTGCGTTGGCTGTGGCTATTTCAAGACGCCCCCCCTTTTTTTTTTTTTTTACATATATAATATACAATGTTACAGTTCTGAAGCTCACATACAGAGAATCACTGTGTTCATATACACTTTGATTTGTAAATCTTCAACATACTCTGGCTTTCCTATGGGATTTTTGTCAAATATTGATGTTTTAATACAATAACCAGAGAGAGTATCGACTCTATAGTGCTACAGGGTCATAAAAAATAAAAATGGTTTAATTTTAAAATGACCTGAACTCAGTCAGAGCAAGGGTGGGGGCTTTCAAGAGCACTCGTGCCAAGATGAGGATAATCCAGCAGCGGATACGACACCCCACTCTGAAACCATAAATTAAAAGTCATACTATATTTTACAGCCTACGAGACCACGACACAATTTGATGTCTAACCTCAGATGGGGTCAGTGTCTCTTTTTGAGGGCCAAAACCATTGAATGTTGGGCTTTTGTTCCATTTGGCAAGGGTATAATGGAGTTTGAGAGGGGTACGCTGGTGCTGTATGGAGATAGGGACTGAATAGAGGAGAATGTAATTACTATACCTGTCTATGCAACAATGGCTAACCACCTTTGTCGCCCCTCACTCCACTTGAAGAAGCCAGACAGCAAGTGCTGTTGGACAGCGGGAGCACAAAAGCCGCCCTTGCTGCGACTCCCAAATCACTGTCTTACAGTCGCAGGCAAACAAAGGGACGTGTCACAGTCCTTTTTAGGAAGAAGATGTGTGTTTGGATGTGAATGTTTATGTTTTTATTTACGACTTTGTTGCATAAACAATCAAGTCTTCAAGAAGATGCATGACCAACAATGGAAGCAGCATTATACTGTAGCAGGCATGCAAGCATAAACATAACTGGATAGTAAAAACTGCAAATACTTAAAGGGAGGCAGAAATATATAAAATGGTAAAGGCAGTACAAGTTGACTCTTAAACCACTTAACACGCTATTTTCACCTTTTATTCCTCAAGAGGTGTTAAGGTGGTAAAATCATCTTATTTCACACAGTTTGTGGTATATATTAGCTTATTCTAATGCTTAATTTAAACTATATGATGTTCACACTCTGCAGTATTCAAATCCCATGTGATTTTTAGGGCTGTGCTATTTCATTCTTCCAATAAAAATGGAAAAATTGTTTTTATAAAACCACAGCTTCTCATTTTTATTGAATACGCCGTTCCAGATGTATTTTATCACACACCTAAATTATGGTGGGACTGGGGAAGTTACAGTTACACAAAGAAAATAAGTAACAACTATCATTTTGTACTTTTGGAGAGAATACAAAGAACAACAGGTGGACAAAAAGGATGGGTGCCTGTTAAGAATAATAAGAATTAGGTAATAATAGAAAGAAAATATTCAGTAGAGGCTGCATAAAACATGTCAACAACTGTAAAAAATTGAGAGATATGATTCAACAAATGGAGAACATAGCATATAAACCAAGGTGTTGAAATATGTTTTATGTCTAAAGATCGAGCAGCAGAGAATGAGGCTCCCCCTTAAGGCCATAGCTGGTCATTGCCATCCCCATTAATAGTGCGAGTTATTAGACTTTTAAATCCTTCATTATCCTTCTCTCTCTGTTATATGCTGCATGAGAAGGACGAGCTGCTCGTCAGGTGTCCCAACCTCCCACTATCTCCAAACAGCTTGTTTGAAATGCTGTCATAAGTCTGTGATGCCATCATTATGCATGCAGCATGAGTGCCTCACAGCTGCCAATTATAGAGGAAATAAACTATCAATACCCTGTGATTCTGTAACACGATAAGAAGGTGGAGTAGGAGGAAGAGGAGAATACGGCAGATGACGATGGTGATTAGAAGCATGGAGGAAATGATGATGAATGATGTAAATAACATGAATAAAATGACATAAGCTAGCAGAAACTGTACATTAACTCTCACTCTGGGCTTGAGTCTGCTCTGATATTCAGTTTTCGAACCGTGCATTGGATAAAAAGCACTCACAAAAGGAAGGTAGCCTATGCAGGAGGAACTGAAAAGGTTGTCCTTCAAAGCCTGTCACTGCTTCAGTCAGCACTTGAAAAGGGAGCAGGAGCAGATGCTGTAGCTTGGCAGGTAAATACCACTTGTCTTGTAAACAACAGAACGTTGGGCTCCTTCCAGGTACCTTGGTGTTTTTACGAAAATTGTCAACGATCTTAAACCGTTGGAAGCGTACCTGCTGGCACATGTAATCCCGCTACTTGAAGGCTTTCAATTCCCTATGGTCAAAGTGTACCTATTTTACATTTTAGTTTATTCTGTTAATGTATTCAGAGGGGATTTCTGCATTATAAAGGCACATAGTGGCTGTTATATGGATCAAATAAGTGACATTTCAATAAGCTCTTATCGTGGAGCCCCACACTGACTGCAGCTCTTCACCATAAAATCTATTTTATTGCTGCTTTGACTCATTACAAGATTGATTTCTTAATGCGCCAGGTGAATATGCTTCCACACAGGGCAGAGACTGATAAAGCACTCTTTTCCCTGTGTACTTAATTGAAATATAGTTTTGACCAACTTCATTTAAGTGAATATGTATTAATTTGTATTTTAGAATTTAATTCAGGTATTCTTTGGAAACCAAGCAGCACAGTAGATTCAGTTCAAGTTCGTTTTCTCTGTTCTGCAGCCTCCAAAGCACATCACTGCTGCCATACATATTTGTCTATAACTATTGATGAAATGAGTTTGTATAATATAAAAATATCATCTTTCAGCTCATTGTTCTGAAATTATAACCAGCAATCAACCAGTTTTGGTTTCTAGACTGATGTTTTTAGCAAAAAAGCTCTGATACACCAATTTATGCTACCTGCCCAGCACTAAACATAGGAAGAACATACGTATTAGAGGATTTATCAGCTGATAAGCTAGATATTTCCCTTAGGAGATGGTTGGAGGAGACCTAAACAGAGCACACAGCTTACTAACATGTTGGATGTATCAACTTTATATGGTGATAATACGTAGTGCATAGGGGATGTACGCTCAAATCAAATAATGCAGGTTTAAGGGGCAATAAAGGGAAGTGTAGGGGTGTCCTGATATCTCACCTGGAAGAGCTCCATGTACCAAGGCTGAGTCCTGCAGCAGCCTAACCCTCTACCCAAATAAAGTTTTTTTAGTAATAAATGGTTAAATTACAACAACCACAGAAGATACTGTTTTAGCTCAGCAAAGGTAGGTAAGAAGACCATAGATGTATAAATAAGTATAATAAGTAATAAGTTAGTATCGACATAGAGTACAGTAAGTACTTTACTTATCTTATACTTACTGGAGCCAGAGAAGCCACATCAGGGAAACGAGGTGGATCCAGGCTGAAGTTCAGGTAGAGCAGAAACCACCACAGCTCATTCACCTGTCAACAAAGCAAATATAACATGTGATCTGACATTCAACGCCACATTTCAGTCCTTGACAGTTTTCTATGCAGACACATTTCAGTCGGTACCAACCAGTCGGTGCTGGTTGATAAACAACTTTAAGAATTCATTAAAATACATTTTCCAGACCTAAACTTCCTTTTCAAAACAGTTGCTGACTTTATATATTAATGGGTTGTGGAGTTTCAAGCACAATCTAGGAGCCATCTGTGTTTAGCCGTGCTGCTTGCGGCCTGTTAGCATCTCTGCAGC
The DNA here is from genome assembly GCF_905237075.1 of Dicentrarchus labrax. Lineage (NCBI taxonomy): Eukaryota > Metazoa > Chordata > Actinopteri > Moronidae > Dicentrarchus > Dicentrarchus labrax. The sequence continues at coordinate 6,086,141 of NW_026136716.1, read as the reverse complement.
CGCTGGGGATTCAGTGTCTTGCTCAAGGACACGTCTGCAGGGTGGAACAAAACAGCAACTTGAGTCTGGTTCTCTGTTTTCGTGAGAGACAAGTTTCTGTTTACCCACTGGGCCACTCTGCCACTCCACAGTGTTTTGCCATTCTTGCAACTTGAAAAGTGTCAAGCAAGAACAGATTTCTTTTCATACTCTGGCCTTCCTCACTTTTAGGTGACAGCTGCTGAGTTGGCACATGTACATCATGCTCTTAAGCACAATCTTAGCTAAGACAGCAGCGCTGACGTTGCACAGACACAAAGGACACTCGGTGGATCTTTGGGGCTCTTTGTGATTGGCAAAAAGATATCAAGTGGAAGGACCAAAGAAAAAGCAATTTTCAGGAGCTGAGGGGAATATATTGAGGTCAAGTTTTTTCCCACATTCACTTTACATGAAGTCTGGTCTCTAACACATTCATTATGTCGAAACAGCTGCCCCATAACAGCTCGTGCCACAGTCCTGAATACTGATTTTCCGAGCTCTCATATGTATTCATGCAATAGTTATGTTACATGTAACAGCCGTGGGGTAGTCTCAGTAGGGGGTCGTGTCAAAACAAAAGCCCTCAATCTATTGTTTTGCCTTTTAAAAACAGTCATGAATATTTATCTTTTAAAGTGTTTCCCTAACATTGTGTATTCGTGTTATGATTTTAAGCTAAAAGTGTTAGCTTCAATGTCAGCAATGTCACATGTAACAGTGATAAAACTCTGAGGGGTTGAAAATCAAAACAAATATGCTCATCAGTAGACATCTCGATAAAGTCACAGAGGAAAACATCCTTCCAGCTTTCAAAAAGAAATCAAGAACTCAATAATTGCTCAAACTCTGAGCAGTGGGAGCTTATTTTCATAAGTGTTTAGCTATCCTTGAAGATCCCCGAAGAGCCCTCACACCACACCCAAACACACACTCACTGGCAGAGTGACAGAAAGAGAGCAAAAGGTAAAATGTGCTTGGATGCATGATTTTACAGGCCCCGCTTTAATGTTGGTCTGCGATTCTGCGAAAGGCATCTCACTCTGTGGGTTTATTGACCGGGTCCTTTCTGCCTCAGCTGCAATGACCATCAGATCAGCCATCCTTTGCTTCACAGTTTATGAACTTCAAAGCCGCACGCCCAGAAGTGAGCAGATGATGGACTGCAGGGACGTTAAAGAGAGATAGCAAAAGAGCCAAGGCTCCGCTCCTAGCTGTTTAATTTCAAATGAGGGGGATGACAAGGCATCCTGTGAGTGGAAAGTATGGGTGGGCTGATGGGTAGTAAATAAATCACAGCGAGAGCATAGTGACGCACAAGGCCCTGTGATGCTTTGTAAGTAGTATGTAGGAGTTTCTGATCAATATGTACGTTTATAGGTAAGCCAGAAAAGTATTTTGGCTGGTGAGTTATGAATAAGGTAGATATTTATAAGTAAGGAGTTGAAGCAGCAACTAAAAAAAGAACCTTTTTGGTCAGAAAATGAGATGAAATCTGCCTTATACACAGACGGTGGATATGCTCATTTGACTTTTTGCCGAGATTGAGATGAGAAGATCGATTCCACTCTTAAGTCAGTACAAGAAATATGAAGCTAGAGCCAGGAGACTGGCGAGCTTAGCTTAGCATAAAGACTGGAAACAGAGGGAAACAGCTAGCCATCTTCCAGCACCACTAAAGCTCACAAATGATCACGTTGTTTCTTATTTGTTTAACGGTAAAAACAAAGTTTGAACACATAACAATGTGGTCTCACACAAGATATAAAATACAAGATATATATAAATAAGGATATAATTTGTTTACTGGTATGCTGATTTTGTTACATTATTACTATCATTTCAGGTTTTAGCAAGAAAGCAAGTAAGCACAACTATTCATTTAAAGCCAGAAAATGGATTGAAAAGTATTTTATCTTTGTTATGTTTCGACATGGGCATACAGCATAATGGTTGTTTGTTCTACAGCGTGGACCGCAGTAATGATTTCAATTAGTTTCCATCTTTATTTATTATTTTTAAAGATGAAATTCTATGTTCATGTTCAAGCGGCAACAAAAGGAAAGAAAACTTTTAAACCTTTCCAATTTCTTACAATTAGAGGAAAGTGCTCTCATAAAACATGCTGCATGGGAGATATTGGAAATCCCATCACCTCTGAACAGCTTCCATAATAAAACAGAGCAACTCAGGGGAGAAAGACTTCAGGACCGGCTTTATAAACACAACTAATACACCCTTCCAACATTCAGAATTAGGCACATCCATACCAACGACCTGAATGTGAAATTTTTCTGCTTTATTTCAGTTTGAATAAATTTACTTTGTCTCAAGATCTTGATTGCTAATTTCAGCGAGACAATTGGACTCGGGCCCTGTTGCACACATCTGTATGACGCCTGTAACAGTTTGGGTCCGTGTGACACATTTAATGAGTTTAGTCTTTGTGGAGAAAGACGACCTTCTAAAGTGACAAATCCAGATAAACCGACTTGCTCAAACAAAATAACAGCAAATGTCCTCCCCGAAGTCCAGTGACTGATTAAAGGTTTGATGTGCGACTCTCTTGATTTCAACTGGGTTTGATTTAAGGCGATATTTTAACACACATCTACACTGTGCATGCCCACACGCCCACACACCTAAATACACCCGATGACACAAGCACACACAGACACAAACAACCACCCAAGCGCACAGATTGGCTCGCATAATAAAAGATTGCAGAGGAGTTTCTGTTGTCAGCGATTCACTCCCGGCTCCGAAAAAGCGGAAAAATCTACATCACGCATGAAATGAAGTGATGCAAAGGAGCAAAAGGTCGTCGCATACTCATCTTCAAGAAGCTTGTGTTTGCAGCGCTCATCAACATTACGATCTTATCTGCATACCCATATTGCACTCGATGCATTGACTGACTCTGCTACGTTTACCATTAGAAAGCCAAGTATTAAATTGCTTTTGTCACTGAATGTTTCATGTCCGCTCGTGCACAGCAAGCCACAACGCCACCAGAAATATGGCCAGGTCAAGTCTTCAGTCATCCAATGTAGGAAAACTAATAGATAGATAGATAGATAGATAGATAGATAGATAGATAGATAGATATTTTATTTATCTAGAGGGAAATCCATCCAGTAGCAGCATACAAACATACATTAGACATACATTAAAATAGAAAACTAGTAGAAAGAAAGAAAGAAAGAAAGAAAGTAGAAATAAAATAGCTTTTAGTAGTCAAAAGTTTAGTAGGTTTTTTTGCCTCCAAAACCAAAAACAAAAGAGCAAAAGTACAAGTAATTGATTAAACAGTGTGTTTTATCTGCTCTAAAGCAGTGGTCCCCGACCCCGGAGATACAACAACATGATCCTCGATCCATGATGCTAACTTTACCAAAGTTAGCCGAGACAGCATTAGGATCAACAATCCTCATCCTAAAAGCATTCTCCTTGTTGTGTTAGAGGTACGTTTCCACTTCTTTCCTTAGGACTAACTAACTAAATCTCAATACAAACAATGTAAACATTGGTGTTTCTTTTTCCTTTGTGCACCGAGTTCAGCAAAAAGAAAACCAACTAAATGGTTAACAGGTCGAGTGAACTGCATGGAACAAAGGCCTGTCAGAATCTGGATCTGCAGGGTGTTTTATCTTCCCACACAGCTCTGGGTTCCTACACTTCCTGAGGACAGCACACAACAACACAGACCGGTCGTCCGTCCTCTCAGGTGATGATTTCAACCTCTCTCCTCACCCACTCTTTTCTGCAACAGCACAAGTGGTCGATCACACTTAGCGTGACTCTCTGAGAATTGTTTTCCTTTTTCACAGGTTTTAGTCCGCCCACGCTGTCCGCTCACAAATTACTTCTGATTTGCTCATTTCACATCTGCCCCTGCAGTATCGGACTCACAATTGGATTGTTCGGTCAAAATGGCTTTGTGGATTGTCCACTGGAACGGCTCCCAAAACATCACAGAGGAACACAGGTAGGTATTGATCAAGATGAGTACAGCTCTCCGATTGCAAGGCCGCTCAGTCTGTAAGCATAGAGGTAACGATTCACAATGAAGGCAGAGGCTCTTCATGACAGAAAGCTTTTTGAACATTTATGATCTTTTTGATTGAGGCACAAAGTTATTGACTTTAATGAATGCACATGAAGTTCTGTGCATTCACCCCCTATGTTGTTATGTTCTCCACTCCCCTACTCTCTTTTTTCTGTCCAATAAATGTAATGTTTATATTACCATGAAGTTTTAGGTAAGGTCTTTGTAGCTTTCAGCTCAGGTTTTTTTTTAAATGCGCAAACAACAATAAAACAAGTACGAATTAGTGTGGGATGTGTTAATTATTGAGTTATTAGAAATGATGCAGTGGAAACGTACATTAAAGCAGAAGTTGGTGATTAAAAAAGTTTAAAAAAGCAGAGCTAAATGCTTTTGTCACAACTTTAATTAACTTACTCATCACAGCATGACAAACAGAGTTGGTAGAAATTAAAGACTTTTAGGGACAATTCAGTGATAAAAATGTAAACCTAAACTGCAGTTTTACATTAGCTGCAAGTTTCTGCAGCACTAAATAGAGGTGAAGGAATAAAGAACAAACGCAGTAGGTTTAACTGTGTCTCCCCTTTTTTTGCCTGACAAAAATTTGCCTACTGACGCATTCAGTCACGTTACCCTCCCTACAGCGGCCTTTTGAAAGTCGACCCTACCCTCATTTTGTCTTTAGCAGCCAAGATGCAACAATATTTTCCTTCTGCTACTTCTACCACTTCGTTCCTTTTTTTTTTTTTACAAGCTTGTTTCTGCCACTGTAAATAAATCCAATTTTCGAGACCTTGAGGTGACACACGGCACAGTTCATGTGTGTGAACTTGGGAAGCCACGGGCGGGAAAAAAAAGCGAGTTTCTGATGCATCTTGTTAGACGTGCCTTCCCTTCACGACAGCTGATACTTGGGTGCTGTAACTGCGACACATGTGGCATAAATAACCTCTGAAGCAGAGGGTTAAACATGCAAGGTTCTACTAATGTAAACTATTGAGTGGCAAGAAAAAAGCCACACAGACACACAGAGTCCCTCGAAGTGTACAGACCGACTATAAAACATGCATAGCTCTGATTCACCCCTCAGGGAGCAATCACTCCTCAGTACCTTCAATACTTTTCTCTCCAGTCGTTTTCCTCTGCCTATCAATGTCAGACACAACTACACCTCTCTTGCTTTCCGTTAGTTTAGCCTTTTTGTGCTTTGATTTAACAGTATTCTCCGGCTTCATTAGCTCTCAGAATTAAAAGTCGATCGCCGTCTGTGTGCATTCATCATCCAAAATAATGATTTTCTGTTTCTTCTTGAATTTACTGCCCAAGCAGAGTATCCAGGTGCTGGAAAAAGGTGTGACTCTTTATTAAATATGTAATTTTTCCTTCCTTTCTTGGCAGATTTGTTAGTGAAATGTAGGATTCTGGGTCCAAGTCAGTGTAATTTACAACAGCTTTAAACATTTTTATGTTAACTACAGCTCAAATGGATACGTGAGATATGAAAGAGGTCTCTTGTAGCGACAACCTCGCAGAAAATTATCACCAAACTCTGCATTTTAGCATTTTTAGCTCTTTGTTTTTTTGACTTTATGGTCAAATTTACTGTTTTTGTTTTAGTCCTCCTCACTCTTATCAACCCTGAAGTTAATTTTCACAAACAAGCAGCTGTTTTCAAGTGGGGAGGAAAGACCAACTTTCAGCTAGTAACGTTAGCGACTAAGTTAGTGAACATAGTGGAGCATTTAGCAGCTAAAGAGCGACATATTTTTCCTCAGGAGGTGAAATATATTAAAAATGAGAGTGAATATTGGACTTACATTCATCAGTTGACCAGAAACAGGCTCCAAATGAAGGTTTCTTTGTGTCTTCTGGTTGTTTAAAGAGGCGACTGTTTGCTAACATTGAGTTTACGGCTTTCTCTGCTGCCCCCAAGTGGTCAGAAACATGAACTGCTCCAACAGTTTAATTAATATTTAATTAAAGACTCACCTGTAAGTAACAGGTAAAAAAAAAAATACATATACCTACATGTACACAGCGTTTGTGAAATGGTGGTCAATTATTAATTAATTATATAGTATCAGGCGTCTAACAAGTAAGGTCTCGACTGTATAGCTGATGCAGGTTTGGGTCTAGACCATGAATTAAAACATAATAAAGTCTGTATAGGTAGGGTTTTAATAGTGAAACTGTAAAAGCATGTTCCAAACATTTAATAGCAGTTGCTTGCCGGACCTGCATGTGGAGTCCTGCTGCAGAAAATGGATCAGAAAAATATAATAGAGCCAAACCATGATGGGTAAAAGGATTCTCCTAAATTAAAGTGACTGAAAAAATGAATTTGGAGCCAAAGTAATACAGCCAGGACTATAGAGAGATTACTTAATACCTAAAAGTCAAATAATAAATGTCCTCAAATACTTTAATTTCCACAAACTCCTCTATAGCTGCCTTGTGTATATTCGCATTCTTGCATCATCTGGGGTCTTTGTTGGTTTTTCACATCCTCTCTCTCTCATCTTTCCTGTCACTCTCTCTCTCTCTCCTGTGAGCTCTTCAGCAAAGCAGAAATACTTAAAAACAACAGCGACACCGTTGCCTCGCTGATCCCCGCGAGGATTGACATCAGAGTGTTTTAGGTGCCTGACAGCTCCCTGATGATTTCTTTTGGCTTTCCTGTCCTCCACTGTCTGCCAGCGAGTAATTATTGCCCGGCTCGGCACAGATCAGTCTTTCAGTGGGAACACAGTCGTCTGTTTGTGAGTGTGTAGGTGTGTCAGAATCACACTTTAGATTAAAATTGGTTGTGTACATGCTTGCATACTGAACAGTGTTTTGGTCAGAGATGAATAACAGCGAATAACACTGACTATTCTTGTTTGTATTTTGGTCTATATTTGTGATTTGTATTATTCCTTCTCACAGTAGGAGACATTCAATAAAAAAATTAATTAATTAATTTCTGAAAACCTCTTGTCAAATACAAACTCTACTCAGCCTTTTTCTTAGTCCTTACTTCCCTGTCTTTACTCAGCATTTCTCCCTATTACATGATTTGCACCTCAGTCGACACATCAATGCATGAAATACACAAAAAAGAAATACATAAACAATTTCACCCCCCTGTGAAAGTGTTGATTCACCGTGAATAAAACGTCCCAGAACCTTGACCTGTAAGCCACCTCAGACTGCACCATCCCATCCAATCAGCAGGTCTGATGTGCATATAAAAACCAATACTTTATTTCCACTCAGGATGAATCTAGTGCACACTGATGTGCCCACAGCTATGCTTAAATTAAACCTGCGTGGCATCGATGACCTGTTGAGCTTTGGTATTAAATGCAGAGATGCAGTGGAGTGTAAAGTCTGCACAATCCCCTCTTTTCTTAAAACTGTGGCAGATATTTATGAAATTAAATTTACATTACAATTGACTAAGTGGGAGAACGAGGAAAGGGGCTTTAATGCATCACTGTTTTATTTCAGGCTACGTAACGGTTCAGTGATGTTCGATACTGTGAGAAGATGTAAATATAGTCTAATGTATTAAAATATAGAAAAATGGTGAAGGTGGAGATCATGTGCCGCCGTGTATCCGGTTGGAGTCCAAGTTGGAACCTTTGTTGTAGGTTTGAAAGCCTGGGCCCGTGTTTATGAGCCAACTACTGAAAAAAAAACTTAACTTAAAGTAAAAAATAAGATTAATTTATCAAGGAACTTACAGATATGATGACATGATCAATCACATGTATACTCAGAGCAGAAACAGCCAATAAGATTAAAGGATTTACCTTACATATGCCACATTTTCACTCTGTAAAAGCCTAATTATTATAATTAGTTTTAGAAATGGTTGTTTTTATTTGTGTTAAAACTCTAGTTTCAATTAACAAATGAATTGGACAACAATTTAAATGATGTATGATGAGAAATAGTTTTAAAATAGCGATGAAATAATTGAAAATTGGCAAGAAAACAAGCCAAAGCCTGGAGGAAAGTTTCCTTAAACCTAAATAATAAATAAGAATAAGGGCAATTTAGTACAGCAACGTAAAGTACAGACATTATTTTTTACATTAATACCTCAACATGTCTCCCAATGCTTGTCTCTGTCTCTGAACTGCAGCAATCTACTGTAAGACCTCTAAAACCTGCTCTTCACCAACGTCGTCCAGGTGCGGAGAGGGTTCCTGTTGGCATTTCATTCACAAAAGAGCAACCTGTCAATCATCTGTCAGTCACATTTACACTGATGTTAGCCTGCACTCTTCAATCCAACCACAGAAAAACGCATCCGTCTCTTCCAGAAAGCTACATTTGAGGGTTATTGTCAAACACTATCATCCGTCTCTTCCAGAAAGCTACATTTGAGGGTTATTGTCAAACACTATCAGGACAATACTGCTGTCCAAAGTCACATTTGTTAAGACCTTCTCCAGCTCCTTAAAACATACACACCCATTCCCTATTCAACCTTTCTTGCTCCTGTGTTGCCTCATAGCCGGCTCCGGAAGCTCCCTGGAGCCGCCCTCACACCGTCCTGTCACTCAAAGGCCGATGGCTTCATCTATGTCGAGCTTCCTCTCTACCCGCGCTCACACTCTTAGCTTGTTTTGCTATGCCTGGCTAGATACACCACAACCTCCTTCTGCTCCTTTTTCACCTTTATCTCCTCTGTCTCTTCCCCCAAATTCCACTCGCCCATTATTTGTGCCTTTTTGCTTTCTTTTCTCTACCACTCTTCCCTTGCGAACACCTCATTATCCCTTATCTGCTTTTTCTTATTCTCTCTCCCATCTCTCATTGCCTCCCCCCCACCCCACCACCATCTCCCTTTTTTACAGCCTCTCTGCATCTCCTTCTTCCATTTGCTAACCTCCACTTTATTCACCTTGCATTGTCTCCCAATCCTGTGTGCAAATAGAAAGAAGATGATGTGGTAGACGAATTGACTAACAGCAGAGTGCGTGTGGTGCATTAGTCCATTGTTTTAGATGAGTACTTACTGCGTACAACGAGGCTATTGGATCAGAAATGATATTATAATTTGACATTGAAACAGGCCCACGATTAGCACAGCCAAGTGCATTTGTAGATAAGGGCACTAGATAGCGAGGGCTTCGGCTCAAGTGCTTTGCAGGGCAGTTTCTTCATTTACATTAACTGTTTTCATCTTCACCAATAGGTGCAAATTGCTTTTGTGGAATCAAGCCTGAATCTGATGAGCCAGCACTTATAAGCTCTCTAGTAGTTTCAATGGGTGGGGCCACACCAGCCGGCTCCAGGTCATCAAAATCACTGTTAGATGGTTAAAAAACTGAATATTTGCTTGTGTGTTGTTTCAGTTTCAGGATCTATTCGTTACAAAAAACGCTTTAAGGGTGATTTTGTAACAGAAGCTATAATTTTTTATTAACATCATTAACAGCATTTGCTTTTTTTTTTTTTTTTTTTTTTGGCTTAACAACAGTATAAACCCCAAAGATGTTTTTTCGGTGATATAAAAGACAAAAAAGCTGGAAATCTTAACATTTGAGAAGCCGTAACCAGACTATTGTGCAATCAAACAATAAAGTAGATAATAATGTCTCTACAGGGGATACACAGTAAAATGGAAACACCATAAAAAGGACTTTCAAGTTACTAAATCACTGTTGCAACACTACACAACAGTGAGTCATAATGAAATGCAATTAGCAGCATTTGTTAAACTGTAGAAGAGGTCTATTGGAACACATAAATATAACACCTAATATGTGAGCTTTTGAGAGGAACAGCTTTGATAAGCTGAATATAACAGTAGTGGAATGGAAGAGGGCAGTGGTTCTCAACTGTAGCTGAAAGTGCCACAAAACCAAATAAGTTGAAGTCTAATCTTTAACATTTACTTTTTTACTTACTGTCTGTGTACTCTACTAATCATCGATTATCATCAGCAGATTATACAATAAAGAAAATGACATATAATATATGAAATATACCTTTGTGGTAGTAGTTGCAGTGGTGATTTCAGTTACTTTACAGTATTACAGTACGTAATTTCTGCCACTTGGGGGGGTCTCTAACATCAAAACAATAACGAAAGACAAAGTTCGATGATGTAGTTAGGTAGCACGGGATCATGGGAGCACCAACAATGCAGTCAGTGCAGTCAGTTTCTCTCGGTAAGGATTCCTTCAGTGTTCACTGTTCTGAAGGTTTCTACTGGGAGCCCAATTATACACAGAGGTGATTAAAACCTGTAAGAACACTGAACAAAGCAACTGCACCTTAAAAATCAGTGTTGACGCTGACAAAGAACGTCCTGGGGGGCCGAGCTGCTGCTAACGTTAGCCCAGCTGGTTTCTCTGATAACTTGAGATCCAGACATCAGATGACTAAAATACCTCATCTGGTTAAAATATATATAAAAAATGTGGCTTAAAACTGGATAATAAGTCAATTTATGACTTGCTTCTACAACAACACTGACGCATGCACAAATGGGATATGGCGCCGTTGAGATGCGATTGGTGAAACGCAGCGTTACCTGAATAAAATGAAAGATTTCTCTGAGTTTGTACATTTGGGATAATGTAAGAACACAACAAAATTCATAACATCATAGCACAGGTCTGGTGTTGCAGGACTGCATATTATAGCTTTAAAGTCCTTTTACATAAAGTGTAAATCCTCCTTCCTTCACCTCAACACAAATACTTCAGTAACACTTCGCCCTTTTGCTCCCCTGCTGACAGCATCTCTACAGCATCAAATGTGTTAGTCAGTTAATGTGTACATTTAGCAGCTGCTCTGTAATCCTCCAGGAGATCAGTAAAAAAAATCTGCTCATCCCATGCTTCAACTTCCCCCTTTTTCTTGCCTATTTAGTTACATAATGAGCCATAACATGGCATCCTTAAAAGGGTGAAAGCTTAGTGCTCTTTAGTTAAAACCAGCTGTGTGAACACAATAGATTTTAGCCTCTCCTGAGCTACATTTTCTTCCCTTTTATTGTCAACAGGCTAATAGATCAGACACTTTGAAAACATCAGCAAAGACGCCATTCAGCCCATGAACAGCGAGTTGTTAATAGTGTCCAAGTATTGCCAACTCTGGTGCTATTTATGTAGAGCAGGGATTACTGGAGCTGCAGTGCCCTCTGCAGGCAGTATGAAAAGATTCACAGGGTAAAATTCAGGCAACGCAGAGCAGCAGAGTGATTCTCTCTTTGTATACTCCCCATAGGCTCAACCCACTGCTGCGTTACCCCCTCCAGCACACAAGCACAGTCAATTACCTATTACCTTTTCTATCCCATTTTAAAGACAGATGTGCAAACCACAAGCCAGAACACAACTTGTTCATTATTTGCTCTTTATTTAAGCCCTAGGGTTTTGTGACAGGTTGAGCTGTGTTGAGACACAGCACACCACAGGCGTTTTCTTTCTTTTTTTTAAACTTATTACACTGCGTAATAGAGATCTACTACTGATTATCTAGATAACACTCACACAAAGGAAAACAGAGTGTACAGTGCTGGGCTCGTTACCCATTCCTCACCATGCTTCGACTTTTCATCATAATGTGTCTTAACACTACTCTCCCTATCAGATGAGGAGTATTTGTCTTCTTCACTGTCTGTGGTTTTAATGGCACAGGAAGAGAGTAGGAGCTTCCTGCAGTGACCAGCTGCCTGCAGCGAGCATTGTTGCTGCATTTAAAGAGATACAGTTTGGTGCATGATGAATGATAAGATGGCAATATGAAACTAGTATCAAATCAGCTTTGGCATCATTTTGAACAGATGCCAGATATATATATATATATATATATATATATATATATATATATATATATATATATTGTGTCCAGATTCAACAAAATGTTCATGTGTACAGGTATCGTTTCCACATAGATATTCAATCAATATTAAAGTCTTTGAGGGAATGTCTAGGTTGTGCTTGATTAGTACCGTATATTCAAGTGTACACTTCTGCAAATTAAAAAAAAGGGCAATCTGTAAACATATATATGTATATATATATATACATGTACACTATCCTTCCTCTAATTCAGTTTTGATCACTTACAGTATCCCACCCCCTCGCCCCCCAACCTGAGGGAAATTTAGTACTAGTCACAGAGCTACAAGATAAATCTTACATATAAATGCATACATACATTATAAGTAGTCACAGTTCAATATTGATACTTCTAGGACTCGATTTCTAATTCATATTCTACACTAATTATCAGGTATGCAGGAGTTGGTCCAATCTGTTATGTATGATAACCTTGAATTGAAACATCAGGAGGCTTTATCACCAATCCACCTATGAAGAATACATAACCTTGCAGCACACCAACAATGTATACTCCACAACATCTGTGTGCCTGGGCTTAATGTTGACTTGAATCTGAGCGTCGATTTTCCTTTAACATTACATAACATACATAACACTGCACACCAATATTACACTGTGGACAGATTATAGTGCATTTGATATCCACAAAGAGTGGATATAATGGCCTCAGGTTTGATCTCTGCATATAGTCAGTGTGTGACCTTGACTGAGACACTTAATGCCCTTCTGTCTATTATGAGCTGCTTCATACATATAGGAGCTTTTGTTCAAGGTATGATAGGGAGTGTATAGACATCAGCTCCATGGGTGCTTAGAGGCTTAAGTGCTGCCAATGTTTTCACTCCCATCCTTGAATTCCAAATAATGAAATACACTGAAACTAGATCAGATTGTATTGAGTCTAAAGATACAACTCAAGTAAAAGTACAGATGTATTATCAAAGTGTCAACAGTAAAAGTACGTTCTACAGAAGAGCTGCACATTTGAGTCATATTTTATTATATATAATAATAGTTGTATATTATGACACTGTTAGATTAATAGAGTTTATGCATCAATGCAGTATTTTACTGTTGGAGCTGGTTGAGGTGGAGCTACTTTTTTAGTCCACTGGTTGGGGGTCGGGCCTCCTCTGAAGGGTAACAAGATAAACCTAAAGGGGTTGTGAGCTGAGTAATGGGGTCCTGCTACACAAATATGTGTTCATTTCATGTATTTTCCTCCAATCTCTGCCTTTTTAAGGGTGAATTGTTGAATATTTTTGCCACTTTTGGCCTTGAGCAGTTATTTAAATGAAACCATCTTTTTAGAGGTAAAATCACTTTTTTGATGAAAATGATAGCAATTCTAAAATGTGACGAGGGACCAGAACAAGACACTGATGTTTTTTTATAAGTCAACAAAGCGATGCAATGCAGTAAAAAGTACAATATTTCCCTAAGAAAGGTAGCATAGAATGGAAATACTATAATATATAACCAGGCATGCTCTGAGGTACATTCAAAACTGGGGGGAAAAAAATGATGAACACCGAATGTGAAATAGTGTCTGCTGTTAGTGCCACAGAGGTCTCGTCATGTAGGTGTTGTGGCACAAGAAAACATCTGCTGCCAACTCGCCTGGAAGACTAAAACTGAAGAGTGAGAACAAAGGTGGGAGGTCTGAGACATCCTGTGGGTCAGAAATTTTCTGGAAGAGAGTCTGTGTACTTTAATACACTTAAATGTGCTCCGTGTTCAACGCTGTAGTGCAAAAAGCATCTATTTTCATCAGATTTTTTACCTTAAATTTAGAGAAAAGGGCTGAACTTTGTCTGTATTTTTCTTTTTGTCAACAGAATAAAAACAAAGCCATATCTCAGTAGTTTGTGATTTATCAACGGTCTGTGTTCGGGGCTCATTTGTTTCTACTGAAGACATAAATCTGGTCAGGAGTTTTTTCAGTGGTTGTTTAGTTTCCCCCATTATACAAGTCTGTGCATTCCTCACTGCACTGGACTGCTTTACTTGTGTTTGGGTGTGCTGTCTTTCTGGTGGACCAGTCTTATTGCGCTGCTGGGTTTGAGTCTTATTGTGCTGCTTGGTTTGAAAAACACAGGGATGTGGTGTCTGTTGAAAATTCTCCAGAGTTTCTCAGATACACGTATAGAATGACGATGTTTATTTTTCTTTGCTTCACGTCCTGCAGTGTTGGTGTTCTTCCCGTATCTTGTGGCAGCCACAAGCTTGAAGTGCATCATTTAGAAAACAAATAGGAAATACTGCTATTTTCTGTTAGGGCTGCACAATATGGTACAAACAATTACAAGATATTGTGTTATGAATCACAATTAATCATCATTTTTATTGATTTTTTTTATTTTTATTGAAAATCATGATGATGTGACATTTGTACCAAACAAACATGCTTTCTTACTTCTGTAGAACAATGTCTGTAGGCCAGTACTTTATCATAAAGCTGCACACACTTTACCTTTATCAAAAAACTGCAGCTTCTGCAATTTGGATATTGCGTTTGGCCATATTGCTTGATTTCGATAATATTTTGATTGATTTAAACATTTGGTGCCCTAGTGCATATGACTTCTTGGCTGTTGTGCTCTCTGTCTTACTAGCACCTCATGGTATGTATGTGTACAGTTGATTTCCAGTCAAATGTCGATGTTTTTAGTGTCTTCTTGTATAGAGCTCATATTTCTGTTTGTTAAGTCTCCCTTTTTGACATTTGTTGCAAACTGCAACACTTGAAATCAGTATGAAATTAGTATGCTGAAATGGGAACTGTGCATATAATTTGAACCCACAGGGGTTCAGAGGGTAAACAAATACTATTTGTTAGGTTTATTACTGATAAACAAGCTTGGTGGAAGGTCGGGAAGGTTAATGATTTTAGCTCAGATGTGCATGTTTTCATGAGGATATCAGCCTTCTTGTACAGAGCTCTCATATATAATTACAATGTCCTGATTATTGGAGAAAATGTATTTTTTATGTTGCTATGCATGTTACCTATATGAACTGAATACAATTATAGATCTGTGGAGATTAACCTTTTGATTCCACTGATGAACAAGAAGTCTTATAGTCTTATATTTCTGGCAGCAGGACGGTGTTCACAGTGTTCATTATCAACAGTGTAACAGTTTTTAGGCGTATGCATAAAAATGTGGCTTTGGCTGCACAAATAATGCTGATTAGTGGAGTAAATTGTTTGTTTGGGATTTGTTGACAATGAGAAAAATCTGAACTTTTGCCAGCCTTATCCTTTAATTTGCCAGTGTGTGTCTTGTTCTTAACCTGCTTAAGTCTCTCACGATGGAAAGAAATCGTTGATCACTACATAAAATACATAAATAAGTGAGATTATTTCATCTACATGTCTTTATTTATTGTCTCCTCCTGCTGTGAACTGAACTCCCAGCAGCAGTACCTGATGTTTTTAACACACAGAGAGGGCAGCACCAGAGGGTTATGTGAGACCAGATCCAGCATACTAGGTGCAACATTTTCAGATGGATGGTGGCCCTACTGGCAACATCACAACTGCCCAAAAAGATTTCATCTCAGCTCATGGCCCTTCTGCTGCTCGCTGCTGCCGAGTGATTTAACACAAAAGTGATTCAACCTATTCCCCGCTCATGAAAGCTTTTTATGATTGCTGTTTTAAACGCTCAGTGCCTGATGCTGTAGGTCATTTGCGGGGGAAAAAATGCTCTGGCGCACAGGAAGTGATGCGTTTTATGTTTCCAGCAGCAGCTAGTTTTATTTGGAATAAACAGAAGAATAAAAGAAATAGTGCCGGACACAATTTGATTGAGGGGAGATCTTTAGGAAGTGACAACAGAGCACTGAACACTAAAGATGTCTGGAAGATCTAAAATAACACTAAAGAAAAGTTCTATATATCATATTTCAAACACAAACCACTGCCACTCCTGGGCCTGCTCTCGGAGATATGCTGTCAAAATAAAAGCACAACAAATAATGATTAAACTGCAGTAATTACACAATATTTCAGTCCAAGAAAAAACACTCTCCTAACACTCTTTTAAACAAAAATATATAAAAAAAACATTGTGCGTTGTATTACAATAAAATATTTTAATCCCATTTTTCAAGTTGCATCCATCACATTACATAACACTACATTCCTTTAGCTGATGCTTAATGATTTACTATAAGTAAACTATGAAACACAAGCATTTTATTGATGTTATTGTGTATAAAAATAAAAAATATTAAGATACAATTCAAAATATATTCACTATATTGAAAAAAGCCAGTGTGTGTATGTACATGTGCAATGTTTACTGTTTACTCTGTAGAGCTACTGCATGATGCTGCAGGAGGGATCGTTCCTCTTTATCCGCACTGAGAGTCTAAGGATGTTTTTTTGGGGTTATATACACCAAACAGGAGCAGGAGTCACATCATTTTCATTCAGTGAGCCCTCGTATAAGGGCATTCACCTTCGTTAGGTTATTTAGTCTTTACAATCTCAACTGCAAAGTGAGTCTCAAGGCCTGCAGAATAAACTTGCCGTCAAATTGACATATTCCCGACGCAGCCACAATAGAGTTTGATAGCAGAACATGTTTATACAATCCAACTCTGCGCCTGCATTTGCACAACAATACAAGGAGACATCCATTGTAGGAGAGGAAGAGATACCAATCTTCTCCACGGACAAACTCCTCAAAAGACTAAAATGCAATGCAGCCTCTCTTTATAATCCTCCAGCCTTCACACTTTAACATCTTGGCAAACTTTTTTGTAATTTGAACATAATGGCAGCACTTTCCTTGACGTAAGAACTTCCTATCACCTCACTTAAAACTTCCTCTCTTCAGACTGTTTTTGCTGAAAGGCATTCTGGGTTATTTTTTTCTGTAACTAAAACAGATGCAGGACAAGCAGAGGTTTTGTTTTTTGTTTTTTTTTTTTTAGTGAGGGGTGGGTGAGGAGAAGGGGAAGTAAATTACAGCACTTCATCACAAAATCGCTCCTGGAATGGGGTGGACGTAGGAGATTGATTCCAAAGAGCGCGAGCATAATGAGGGGGGGATTGATGGTTGAAAGCATCTGCTTAAGGGCACCGGTGCGTCCGACGTCCTCGTCCTGCAGGACACTGCATCATCGCACGACTCTCGGCTCCTGCGTCATGACATCACTCACCTAAATGAAGCCTGTCTGTGTTTCCTCAGCAGGGAGAGCAGTAATGAGACAGCACATTATTGCAATGTTCTGGTTGCAAGTGACATGGCCTGTAGAAGCCGCGAACAGATGTTTGACAATGACTAAATGAGGATGTGGAAACAGCAACTATTTTTTAGAGGAAACCAGGTTATTGAACACTATTTATTTTAAGATATTTCTCTTCCTGCAGTCTCTAAATAAATAAGTTATAGAGAAGATGAGGTCAGCCCACTCTCATCAGCACTTCGTAAATGTGTAATTATTACGTGAACGAGGGATTTGAATCCCCTACCATCCTTTAAATATATTGCATTTCCAGTTAGTGTTATCCTCATCTTGTTGGAGCAGGTGTCACATTATTTATGAGACTTATTTTTTTTAACATTATTATTTAAAAAAAAATGATTTGAGTGCAAACCCACTCACATCGATTTGTCAAACACACAACAAGCATATTAAGTACTGTAATATCGATCCCTCTTGTTTTGATCCCGTGCTCTGATTCATCTTATGCCTTTTGTTCTCTCTGAAGAAGCTTGAAGCTCATTGGGACTGTTGTTTCGGTTCGGTTTGTCTATCACTGTCTGATTAAAGCCCAGGTTATACAGGTTTTCTTAACATCAGTATAAAAGCCCAAAACAACACCAACCAACCGGCAACAAAGAAGCAGCAAAACAGCAGCCTAATTCTTCAATTATCACATATTTTGATCACTTCTCCTGAAAGAATATATTGTGAATGTCATCATAAAACTGATTACCAGAGCAATATATTTATTTAGGCTTTTATTAAGGTATCCACAGCTTTTAGCCTTTACGGAGAGTCAAGTTGTAGAAGAAAATCGAGCGAGAATGTTGCAGCTGTTTTATTTCTGTGGGTAGGCCAGTGTAAGTGTTGGAGGTCAGTGTAAATGTGAGTGCATTAGGTTCAGCAGAAACTTTAGGTTGACTCTGGGACCAAAAGTTGCTCTTGAAGTCAACAAAATCTGATTAAAAAAAGTGTGTCAGTGTTGATATAAAGGCACAACACGGCATTGAGAGGGTCGCTACTTCCCTCAGAGGGAAGACTCAGAGACTCTTAATCTTCTCAGGGAGTGAACTACACTGATATTACACCTTTTTATAATCTTGTCTGTCATTCAGCATTTTTCATTGATGACTGATGAACATTTCAGACACTCTATTACTCATGTTGTAAAAAGTAGTTACAGTTATTCAGTTCTTGATATTGTTTTTGCATTTCGACCACTAATTTATTTACTAATTTACATTATTGTGTTTTAATGTAAGATCCAGTCGAGCTCAGATTAAAATTTTCAAATATTTTAATATATTAAGCCTACAGTCTGCTGCTGAGTGAGACTGTAACTATTAACTTAGTCCTCATATTAGCAAACCTGACTACAAAATGATAGCAATATCCATTACCGAAAAATA
This sequence comes from Dicentrarchus labrax, assembly GCF_905237075.1. NCBI lineage: Eukaryota > Metazoa > Chordata > Actinopteri > Moronidae > Dicentrarchus > Dicentrarchus labrax. The sequence goes on along the minus strand of NW_026136716.1, from coordinate 6,067,590 downwards.
CTGAATAATCATCAGCACTGACAAACAGACACAGGTGTGTATGCTAAGCAGGTGCTGGGTGATGAACCAACTGATGTTCATGTTGAGGCCCAAAATAAAACACTCCAGAGCAACAAACACTACGTTTTCCAACCTCAGCTGTGCGTCACGTGCAAACAGAGAAACAAACACAAACCGAGCCGAGTCAGGAATATATTTAAAACATCTTTAATTGTGCGGTTATAAAATTCCAACTGGGTAGAAAAAAATATTTCTTTTTTTCCTCTTCAAACATCTAGCTCATTATAAAGAGAGTGAGTGTTGTACTATTTTGACATTTCGTAGTTTTAAAGTGATATTTCGTGTGCTTACTTTTGCTACACATACTCTTGTGTGTTCTGACCCAGTATCGGCTGTTCCAGGTTGTACTGATACTTCCTCCTCCCTCATCGTCCCGCTGCAAACTCTGCCGACACGCTCAAACTTAACTGGGGCGATGGAGTGTTCCAAGTTGGGTTGTTTTTTTTTTGTTTCCAGATTTGTGCTTATTGAGATGCTATTTCAGTGTTAGTTTTTTTCCTTTTTTTTCCTCCAAAGTGGAAATAATGGGTGCAGAAGACGGGAGAGAGAGAGAGAGAGAGAGAGAGAGAGAGAGAGAGAGAGAGAGAGAGAGAGAGAGAGAGAGAGAGAGAGAGAGAGAGAGAGCTGGAACAACAACAGTGCTGGCTCCTGAGAGGCAGCAAGTCTGAGGCTGATTCCTGCCTCGAGAGAAATATCACTTTAAAAACAGATACACAGTGTAAACAGCAGTAAAAAAAAAATCTGTAGCTCTGTAGACAAATAAAGACAAATATATTTCCATATGTTTACATTTTTAACAATAAATAAAAAAGATCCTTTATGATGCTGCTGGCCAGAAACAACAACAAAAATATGTTCCCCATTACAGATTTTACAGATCACTCTTTTTTTCTTCTTTTCATGGCCGTAACAAACCTTTAAATGGAGTCATTACGAAAATTGACCAACTAACAATCATAATGTAAATATAGTGTAACACTTTTCCATGTACAGTACTATAGAAAATTATACCTACAATTCACCCATTTCCTCAAGCTGTGACTCATCTTTCTTTCACAGCGCTGGTCAAACTTAAAGCACTCAGCTGTGAAAAGACACTTGAGGCCTCCTCTATAATTTCCACCTTTGTTTACACTACCAAAGGTGCAAAAATAGATGAATGAAATATGGTCATTATTTAATAGCGGTGTGTATACAAATCCATGATTCAGTAACAGACATGAACATATAAAAAGGTTATAACGGACATATTTACAGTCTTTGTCAATTAAAAGCATTTCAGTTGGACAAACAGGGTCCAGACCGTCTAACACTGATATTAACAATAAAAAATAAAGTTTCAGTCTACAGTTGTGGAAAGTGTTCAGCACAAAACGTGCGTTTGTTGAGACAGAACCTGACATTAAAGTCAGTTCAGGCAGGTTCAAGGTTTCACACTGAACTGTGTCAGTTTGTGAAACCATATTAACAGCGTCTGAGCAGGACCTAACTTCACATCTTGCCCCTGTGTTTCGTGTCTCGTTGCACTTCTGGCGTACACCGGCTCCCGCGCCGCCGCCCTGCAGTGTCTGTGTTTGGTGCTCTACACACCACTCGCTTGAGACAGAAAGCAAAAAAAGGGGAGAGCCGTGATTGGAGGACCTCAATCAGTAAAAGGGGGAGTTAAAAAACGATGTCATGAGCGTCGCCGTTAGGCCGCGGCCTGTTGGCAAGAGGCGGGAGAGGCTTCTTGAAAAATTCTGTGGAAGGGGAGGGAAAGAAAGGTTCGACTACGTCAGTAAACTACATCCATCGATTTCCTGAAATAAGAAACACTGTCAATTACAGCTCTATCTACGAGAATACAAGCAAAAGAAAGGAGGACGCCATTCGCCACGGCTGCACAGAGGTAGATGGGATATGTAGACTGGGGGAGGAATGTGAATGAACACACAGACAAGCCTTTGAGTTGATTAAGATGTTTGCCACCATGAAGGGTCGACACACATTCAAACATGCCTGGTGAGAGATGCAGGAGGAGAGAAAGACGGTGATGTGGGACACTTATTTACAGTCAACACACGTCTCAAGGCAGACAGTTCATTCAGTGTTTCCTCCGCAACACCACACTGACACATTTACTGCTGTGAAGCAAAGAAACGCACCAGAGGAAAGAACATAGTGCTGCTATTTACAAAGTTGTTTTTTCCTAATGATAAAGCTCCAAAAGAACAAACAAACACTCAAACACATGGTAGAGCTGCTACATTTAAATTACTGCCTAGAGGAAACACTGATCCAGAGCCATGACAGTTAGTCCACACATGCAAAGACACATGTTAGTGTGAAAGTGAGTGGCTGATTTGGCAATATCACAAAAGGAAGTAATGCATGAAATTAAAATAGTGGTTAGCACTGAGGGATGAAGAATAACCGGACTTCGCGGGCATCTTTACCGGAATGTCTCGAGTCTCCGAGTGGCTCTAGTTTTGGCAGCCTAGAAACTTTGGGTGTGGCCCATCCCACTAAAAAAAACAAAACACATAATAATAAAGAAACACTGGTCAGGACAAATGTGGAAAACGTGTGTTTCAAGAAAAGGAAGTCAGAAGTGATGCTGAGGCTCAAACCAGAAGCAGAATCTGGTTTGTCTGACTCCTTTACAGACTTGAGGATGCTGAGAAGGATTAGCAACAATGACACTGTAATGCATTTGGGCAAACTAGAGCTAGAGAGTGACACTGGCTAAATGCTTCATTTTATAAAGAAGTATCAAACTCAGGCTCAAGCAGTTAGACAACAAACACACGCGATCCATCTCTTCACAATAAAAGAAAACCACCTCCGATACAACTGAAAACGACCAGCGAACTGATAAATTAGCTGATATCTGAAAGCAGGAACGGGAACGTACACTTCAAACCACAGACTCATTGTGATGCTCAGACTCACCTGGAGGAGGTGGAGGGGTGGGGCTCTCCGCCGGCCCGTCCTCCGTCCTCAGCGGGTCCACCCTGTGCTTCCTCTTAAGTTGCAGCTTCCTCGTCTTCTTTTTTTCTTGCTCGCCTGTTGTGGCTGCAATAAGTACAGAGAGGTTTTAAAAAAGTAGGAGTTGGTTTATAAATGTAAAATAGACTCAAATTTCAAATGTTGTCCACGGCAATCTTTTTATCCCTTAATTTAATCATCTTAATTAATGGGTAATTATCATTATATCAGATATTCAGCACTCTGAGCTTAGTGAAGAAAGAGGATACATATCAGACACTTGCTTAATTTAACTGAATATCTCAAACAAATATTTGTTGAAGTCTCGCCTCTGTGTTTGTTTCATCATTTCAAAGTGAAAACAAATGTAATATCTTGCTTCCTTTATTCCGCAAGTTCTGACTTTTTAATGGTGCAAAGCCGAACCACAAGCGGCGAGGAAAGACTGCTTGCTGCCCTCACATCTTCACGCAACGTCTTATTAAATATAATGTGGCAGAAAGCACATTTTCCAACACTGCTGAACAAGTGATTGAAATCATGGGGTTTTATCCAATCAAGCAGGCACACAGAGGGCGGCTCTTCACGGCCATAAAAGTCTATACAGTTAGAAACTAAACTATAAAAGTTGAGGTTTGAGGTGATCTATAACTCACCTGATCTGCCATTTTCCGGCGTTTGTCTCGTGTCGTCTGGCTCTTCGTCGTTGTCATCCTCGTACTCCTCCTCCTCTCGACCGACGTCCGTCTTTGGGCTGTTGGTCCGGGCCTCCTCTCTTTGCCTCTTCCTCTCCTTTTCTTTATCCTCGTTCTGAAAGGAGCGCCAAAGCCGTAAAGTGATCTTTCTTGAGTTCTTTGGAACATACGACAAATTCAACTCGAAAATTTAAACACGCACCTCAGAGATCACGTTGCTGATTGGCTGGAAGGGGCTGGGCATGCTATCATCATCAAGCCCTTCTTCCTGGATCTGCCTGCCCTCGCGCTCTGCCTCTTCCCGCTCCTGCCGTTCTCTGCAGACAAAACAAGACTTTAACCTTTCCGCGTGGAAGAGTTTTCTCTTCGATAGGAAAATGATAAATGCAATATTTTTTATCTTTCTGACTTTTCTATATTCAACTAAATTTCTCAATGCTATTAGGACAGTGGGTAAACAGGTTAGATTGTTGCAACTTGAGCTAAAGAGTTAATTTCATTCCACCTTTGTTGATTAATGTTTATGGCCCATGTGTCATCCTCACGACCTCACCTCTCCTCTCGTATCCGCCGGACTCTCTCCGCCCGCTCCTTCTTGTCCTGCTCCTCCTGAGCGCGCTGCTCTGCTGTGTCCTTTTGAACGCGCTCAGTAATGGCCTCGTAGTCTTTGGCGATGTTGTTCAGGAGCCACTTGAGGCCCTTCTTGATGGACTTGTCGAACTTTTTGCCGTAGCCCAGAACGGCAGAGCATGGCTCCTGGGGTGGGAACGCGCATTGAGTGAGAAGATTGAAAGACACAACACTGAAGAATATAAACTTCATTTGCAAGATATTTTGGATGAAAGCAGAGAAGAAGGAGGAGAATGAGCTCAAAAGCACAAGTCTGGCTCTTTGTCTATATATGGTGAAACAACTGTTATATCAAATGCCCTTAATGTCATTCAACTGCTGTTCCACAACAGGTGCACAAACACTCACGATCTGACAGAGACACTTGTTCTCGTTGACAAGCTTCTCCAAAGACAGGTTCTCAATGATGTCTGCTTCAGCCAGCGCTCCCTCCTGGTCTTGTTTGTTGGCAAGCCTGAAAGCAGAGAGGGAAAAAAACTGACTCCTGTGAGTGGACTAGACTCACTGAATCTCTAAAAAGAAAGGTAAAGTAGTTGCAAGGACAGTTATCAAACTCAATCTTTGCATAGTGGCTGGGAATTGTATGGAAATCTTATGGAAATGTGTCTCCGCACTGATTGTGGATTGTTGATTAAAATACTCTGCACACGAGGAAAAATACATTAAACTTTCAACCTGTGCCTCAACCTGTGCTTTGCGTCGTGATTACTGATTAAGCAGATGCCTGCAGGAATCAACCAGCAGGGCACGTATTCATCAACAAATTGGACCATGGACTCACACTTTTACGCCAGGCAATTTTTCTATTATGTCCTCCTCTTTTACACCCCTCTGCTATCACTAGTCAGTCTGTTTTTCGAGTGGTCCATAACCACATCCTGAGTATAAAACTTTGTTCGATACAGTTTCCTTGGATGATAGAGCACTCACACTAGCACAGGTTTCCCCGCGATGCGCGGGTGCTGGAGGACCTCTGCCATGGTCTCCCGCGTCTCCTGAATCCTCTGGACGTCGCTGGAGTCCACCACAAACACCACGCCGTGTGACTCGGAGTAGTAGTTCTTCCAGATGCCGCGGATTCTCTTCCCCCCACCCAGGTCAAAGATGGTCACCTCAAACTTGCCCTGCTTCAGGTCAACTTTGGAAAAACCCACTGTGGGGGCCACATCCTGCGGATTCTCTGAAAAAAATCAGCAAACAGAACTCATGTTTTTTTTTAAATGTACCAGTGATAAAATATAAAAGCAACAAGGCAAAACTATCAAGCAGTTTGAGGATTTGAGAGTAAACGAGACGGAGTACCCTGTCTACACATTTTCTATAATTTAAAATGACTGTTTTAAAAAAAGAAACATGTACATAAAATATATATTATTAACGCTTATAACCAACAGTCCTAACCTCCTTGGATCCCTCGTACTGTGGCTGTCTTCCCCGCATTATCCAGTCCCACCATAACCAGGGTCACTTTCCTGTTGGGTAAAAAGGGGAAACAATGAACACACATGAACACACGGACATCACTATCAGTCAGCTCCAGAGGAAGAACCATCTGATGCCACCTCTGGTGCCCTGCACACCAAACATGCAGCATCCGAGCGACATTAGCTGGCATTAGCTCTCATGACGCATGTGGAGGCACAGATGAAGCAATTCATAATCTGACCAATAATCTGAATAATCTGACCAACGCAATCAGAGATCTGCACAGTGAGTGAGTCAGCAACAGTTACGTGCGTCAGCTCTCACAAATAAAACAAGACAAAGAGACTGTGCTTTTGCTTGAGGCAACATTAGTACGGATTGTTATTCCCATAATATTTGAGAGAGTTTACTTTTCCGTTCCCCAAGAAACCTTTCACATTTAAACTACTTATAAAAATGCATACTGGTATTCGTAATAGTCAACATCATTGTGCAAAAAGCGTGATGTATCCCTGAAAGCAACACAGAAACAAAACAACTCAGTCATCTCTGCAACCTGGGCAGTAGTCCAGATTTCTTACCAATGCAAAGTTTCCATCTCAGTGGGGATTTTAACAAACTGTTCTGAAAGCAAGGCAAATTTTGCACCATCATTTGCTTCACTTTTGCCTTAACAGGTGGAATAATCATACATCCTACATTTAGCCCCGACTAACCAGTCCAAAAAAGAAAAGTAAAGTTTAGAAAATAATTGTTCTGATAATAATATTGGAGAAACTGGAGCCACTTTTTGAAGGCCCCCTTCAAAAAGAATGAAATAGCTAGAAATGTAGCACCTTGAAAAACACTTTTCACAACAGCAATCTTACAAATCTTTATGTTTACATTGTGGCTGCTGGCATTGACTAATGTCTGGAAGGAAAGGGACAAAAATACAAAGAATAAAAGAAAGGAAAGAACTAAATCCACTGAGTAAACACTGAGAAGAGCTAAACCGTGCACAGAAACACAACCTGTCTCCGTCTCCTGGATGCATACTTAACTTTGAAACTTGCGCCGAAAAGACATCAAACGCACAATCCATCTAACCGTCCTCTGGAGCCAGCTGGCCTTCATCAGGGCGGCCTCTCGATGTAACCCTCCAAAAAGGCAAGACACCGTCCGCCCTATGTCCGCTAACTCATAACCCTCTCTGTCCTCGACTGCTACAAAACCCCAACGACAACAGGCCAAAGGGAAAAGACCCGCTGAACAGACCTGGCTGTCGGATTAGGCGAGGATCAGTCCAAAGGATCAGATGCCTCACAGGTACCACGTGGGTTGAACACTTGCAATTACAATTTGCCGGTCCTGCTGCCTCACACCAGGAGTGTTTTTACATGCTCTGTATGTTGCAAAGTACTGAGAATAACAACTGCAGGCTTAAGGCATGTTCATAAAAAAAGAAAGGTACAGAGCAGGAACACTATCATTTCTAATCAAAGATGAACGGCTGAAATAAAGTACCAAATAAATTCCAGATTAATCTGATTAATTGAGTAACTGTTTAGTCCATAAAATGTCAGACAAAGCTTTTAAACAATAAGGCAATTCAATGTTTACGTAAGACATATGATAGAGGAAGGTGTTCATCACAATTTCCCAAAACCCAAACAGGTGTTTTCCAATGATAGAAGATTAAACTCAATGAGTAATGGTGACCCAATCGTTTCAGCTCTAAAAATACTTGGAATAAGCCCCTGTTCTCTACATCAATCACTTCAGATTATAACAGCAAAGGGATTTTATGATCAGGAGACAACATGACTTATAATAAACGGTTTTTATGTTGTGTAACAAAGTGGATTATAATACATTTCCAGACTCTCAAAGCCTTTATCATCACATGTAAATTGTTAAACGCAACTGTGAAGAATAAAAAAGTGTACAAAACTCCCTTCACCCGACATCCACCAACGTGTGCTGTCACTTTGTTTATTTTACCAGCTGTCTATAATAACCAGCTGTAGGTTTTCTGTTTTATTTATTATGTATAATTAACCTACAAAGCCTCACATAAACCATAAAGTTATCATAACAACAACAAGCTGTATTCAAATTCAACGATCTTAACAACCATGACAACATAAAACCAAGCATTTTCCAAACTTCAGGGACTCTGAACGACTCCTAACTGGATCAACATCCCTCCTCCAAACCACTGAAAGACACTGATTTGAGTCTTTTGAGATGAGGACAGGAGAAACCACTCACCTTGCAGGCTCTCGCCAGCGTTTCAGCCAGTTGCAGCAATTCGCCATCAGGCTAAACATCGCAGTCCGAGTCCGGATGACAGCAATCAAGTGGTCATCTAGCAGGCACCGTCACACCTGTACGTGTATAACCCTGTAGGCAGCAGCTGACCCCACTCTTCAGCGTTACATTAGCCGCACGGCGAGCTCAGTCATGATACCTAAAAGGTTGGTTGAAGCTAACGTGGCTAGCGCTGACGGTAAACGTGTTGGCCACACTCGTTTAGTTTGTTTGCGTGAGCCTGTAACCACACGAATAAAAGCTGGGCACGCCCGTACACTAAAACGAGTCTTCACGTACACACGAATGCGGCTACGGCACTTTACAGTGAGGTATTTTCACGGACGAAGCGTCGGCTACTTAGCGTTAGCTGCTGGTGTAGCGGCCAGCTTTGTTTACGCCGTCTTCTCCGCTGCTAGGCTGCGGACGCGCTTACGTCATCGTCCGCGTTCGACCAATCAGCGTCGTTCCAGTAGACTACAGGTGTAATAATAACAGCTGGAGTAACTCGAACAAAACTGGGGTTTATATATGTGTGTGTTTGACTCTCTTCTGTGCGGTCTTCTTATCTTTTCTTATCTTTGTTTATTTATAGTTTTAAAAGTGCTTTATTCTTGTGTGATTTGTGTATTTTAAGCACCAAGATAAATTCCTTGTATGTGTAAAAACCTACCTGGCAATAAATCTGAGTCTGGTTCTGATCTGACTCTTACTCCCACCACCCACTCTGAATATATTTTTCGTTACATGGACGGATTTTGTATCTTTGCACAGTGTAAATATCATTATATGTCACACTGCTAACTCGCAGAAGCAGTATCCGATGTCCTCTTTATTTGTATTTTTCTATGTTTGCCAACTTACCAAGGCAATAAACCTGATTCTGATGTATATATGTAAATACATAGCTGTGTATACTGGTTTATTTTCTGTTATTCTGTTAATTTAATTGTATTATTTTCTAGTGTATCGCATGAAGTTACTGCAGACTTTCATTTTGTCATACAACCTTGTGCTGTATAATGATTCCTTGAAATCCTTACAATCCTTTAACGCCCTTATTGTCTGCAACATATTTATAATTGTATGCAACAGTTTACATTTGCATCCCCTCTTGTGCTCATATATCTCTTTTTAAACTTTTTCTTACATCCAGTTAAAACATGGGCTGAAACAAACACATTATACATAAATATATCTTTAAAAGTATGCAAAACAAAGCTAAAATCCACCGTGCAAGCATATATATAAACCGTGTACCTCAATGTAACTGGGTGTGAGAGAAAGAGATGATTGGTGCTTCTTATATTCTAAATCAACATTTCAGTCGTATTAGGAGAAAGAAAGAGTTGGTGTACATACTGATCTTCAACAGATAGCCAATCTACCATCGTCACATCATCAATTTCCTAGACAAGATGACAAAAAGAAAAATTGTGGACTATGGAAAGTTTTAAATTGCAGATGTATATCTCTGTAAGGGAGAGTAATTAATGAGTATACTAAACTTTCATAATGTGCCATTTTGGTCCCTTCATTTTTCATTTCTAACTATCTTCCATCACTGGCTTTAAAATCATTTTTAAATTTAAAGTCATTTGTTTCATACCACTAAAACCAGGCACAGACAACCACTTAAGTTGTTTTTTTTAAAGACAAAATCAGTGAATTAAAAGCATGTTAGACATTCGTAGAGTCTGCAGGCTGTTTTTGTTTTCCATTAGAAAATGTCAAGTGTCTGTTAAGGGAAAGACGGATGCACTTTAATTCCTGTGCAGAGTTATTGCCCCAGTTCATCTCTGCAAGCACTCACAGGTGAGTCGGCAGTGGGAGGAGTGAGGCGGGATGAAAGATGATTGTCTTGAACAGAGTCTGTCAGAGGAAACATTAACTCCTCTTGAGACGACTTCAAACTTAATGTTTATGAGTTCTATCTGCTGCTCATGTAATGCCACAGTAATAATCTTTATTTGTTTACTGGGATCCGGTGTGGTAGGTGAAATTAGCTGTGTGGACATTAATGAGGCCGTTGTCCTTTTGGCTCCAATTTGCCCACGTATTAAAGAGGTGCTGAACCCATGAATGAAGTTTAAAGCTTTCAGTGTAATTCTTTTTAATGTTTTCCTCTGGTATGCCATTATTACTGTTGCATGGCCTCGTTATACTTCTGTTATGTTAAGTGGGTTTTAATGGAACCAGGGGTGCATATCTCCCTATTATTATGGATGATTAATTATTGAATATTGGTTTGTTTTCTTCCCTTTAGTTTACAGCCCTCTCTACATAGAACATGCCTAACTAATTAGCAGCAGAAGTAACTCTAGTTGTTGTGTAAATGACCTATTTGGAAATATACAGGTGATTATGTAGTTCCTTTTTTGAATTATTAATATATTTAGTTGTTTTCTTGGCCTGGTGAACACTCACAACTCTTAATTTATAACCATGCGCTGTACAATATTTTAATTCCAACTCCAGAAGTTGTTTTTTATTTTGTTTTTTTGACTGAGTATCTTAACAATTAATTGGTTCACTTTCAATGTCGTCCTCCCTCAATTGCTTTTCTTTAGTGCCATCTCTTGGATATTTATTTAATGTCTAACATCAGATAAAACTTGTTATTTCTGTATTATTATTATTATTATGAATAACTATATAATTAAAAATAATTGTTACTAATAATAATAATAAATATAATATTACTATTAACAGGAACAGGAAGAAGAGGGATGTATTGTGTATAATGTAATAATAATATATGTATTATAAAAATAGACCTATAGCTCCTTCAATACAAAAATGCAGCTCAAAATTTAATTATTAGTTGTAATATTAAAATACAGTCAAAAATATAGAAAAATAATATAACAATACTGTACCATTAGTGTATAGATAATTAAAAACTAAATAATTAAATACATAATAACACACAAAATACCCCATACAGGTAAAAACATGACGGTAAGCAATATAGCATCAAAATAAGTAAGTTAAAAAAATATTAAAATTATAAAATAAATATTACAATAAGTATAAGCACTTGAAAAAACTAAAACTGTACTTAAGTAATAAATAAACTGTTTTATTCTTCGTCTCTTTGGCGCCATCTTTCGTTCCTCCAGCGATTTAGCTGAGTCTTTACTGCGCATGTGCGGTTCATGTCGCCGGCTTCTGCTTCCTGGCTCTGCAGCAGGCAGCGTCGTCCCACCACTCTTCCTCATTTTAATGAAACTACGAGCCATCCTCTGCATCCCGCGCCTGGTAGGACTACTTTAAGCGTTATTTTAAGCGCAAGGTTATTAGTTATATTTACTTAGGTGGTAAAACGGTTGACGGAGCCGCTTTAAATGTGATTTTCTCGTCTGTCGGTCGAGTGAAGACGGTCTGTTGCAGAGTTAATGCTTATTGCAGGGTTATTGTGATGATTGCATTCGTCTGTCTAAAGTAACTAAGTACATTTACTCATGTACTGCTGTATAGGGAAAGTATTGTACTTTTTTTTTTTACTCTTCTACATGTATTTAGTTACTTTGCAGATTCAGATTAATCATAAAAAATGTAGATCATAGATTAAAAAATCTGGATCAGCTACATTTAAAGTGATGCAACCATTAATGTATTAATAATTAGAGTCCAAAAAGCATGAATGTTTGTAATAAAATGGGCCATTCTGCATAATAAGTGCTAATAATAAGTATATTTTGATGCTACTGCTGCTAATAATGAATGCAGGACTGCAGTATTGTTACATCTTCCACCACTGGTGTTTGCTGCGTCTCTTATCCTCCACAAACCTTTCCCAGCTTTAATGATCTTAAGACAACAGTGTCTGTCAGACATTATCACTGACAGTGAATTAATTATTGACCTCATGTACTTTAGCAATCACAAAGTCCAAAGAGCTTCAGTCAGAGTGGGACTTAAGGTCACACACACACTCCTGCATCTTAATAAAGGCATCCAACAATGTGTGCATTACATGTTGTAACACTGTTGCTATTTACATGGCACAAGTTGCTGATTAATTACCTGTTAATGGACTAACCTTTGCAGCTCTACGTTCAGCAAATACAAATCCCACCAGTTTAGTTACTGCAGATGTCCTGCCAAAGTCTCCAGAATTTTCCAGAAATGTTCCCTAAAAAGAAACAGAGTGATAAATCAAGATAGACACTAAGAGCCAAATAGGTGGAAATCTGCTCAGCCAGCTGTTTGAATGTCTTCTCTTCCAGGTGTGTCCGCCCTCCTGCATCCACATGACTCGCGTCTTCGTCTATGGCACCCTCAAGAAGGGGCAGCCCAACTACTACCGCATGTTTGACAGTGCCAACGGTAAGGCGGAGTTCCTCGCCTCAGCCTGCACCACCCAGAAATACCCACTAGTGATCGCCAGCAAGCACAACATCCCTTTCCTCCTCAACATCCCCGGCCAGGGTCACCGAGTCCAGGGAGAGATCTACAAAGTGGACGACCAGATGCTGAAATTCCTGGACGCCTTTGAGGGAGTTCCCACCATGTACCAGCGGACTCTGGTCAAACTGGAGGTGAAGGAGTGGGTGGGGGAGGCAGAGGCAGAGGAGAGGCCTTCAGCAGGAAGCATCACGGAGGCGTTTGTGTACAGCACGACGGTGTACCAGCCGAACTGGCCCTCGCTGCCCAACTACGAGAGCTATGACTCGTATGGAGATCACGGGCTCGAGTATGTGACCAGAGAAGCACGAGACTGATGACGAGGAGATCCTAATTAGAGAGCAAATATGATCCAAGTCTTCTACCTCTGCAAATCAGCCTCCATATCACTTGACTGCTCTCTGATTTTGAGGTTAAACTGTTGATTTAGTTCTTTGCATCATTCGCATAGGAGGCTTGTGTTGTGGTCCAGGTACTTCCTCTACGTACCCTATCTTCAAAAACAACCCTCCTTCATGCATTTTAGCTGATGAGTTACAGCAAGTAGAGCCAGTTCTGTGTGATCAGTGGAGCAGAAACACAGCCTAAATGGACATAACCTATAACGGATGGTCTCTTCGCCACATGGCTTTTCAGTAGCTAGCAGTACCTTAGTAATAATCCCTGTTATGTTTTCTTATCGCAGTCAAACAGACAAATTGAAATCTTCTGAACAAATGTGAAGTAGTGTGAAACACATTCAAGACTCAGAAATAAAAAGGTGTGTAAACCAGACTTGTGAAACTGCATTCTCAGGTTTCTGACAGCAAAGTTTACACTCGATTGCAATAACTAGAGCTGTAATTTAAGCTCTTGCTGTGCACTTGGTTCTCTGGTACTGTGAGGAGTTTTGCTGGTTCGCCAGTAGAGTCAAAAACTGTAAATGTGTAGTCAGTTGACCTTCTTATATGATCATCATCTTCCTCTGTGTCGTGTTTTCCTAATCCCAGATGTGTCCCTATGAATACCAGATAAAAGCAGAATACAAAAATACATTGTTTCTGAGTCGTCTCTTCTTTTTTTTTTTTTTTTCATATGAACACATTCTTTTCTCATCTTTATTTAGAATAGTAAAATCCAGAGAACTGGAGGAGTACAGAAGAGAGGATATTTGGCAAACAAACCAGTGAAATCTCTGTCGGCGTTGGAAGCAGTCTGGAAGTCATTTGTCCTTTTTTGAACAAAAGCAAAAAAACGTACAGAAAAACATGAAAAAAAAGAAAGAACATTTCACAGTGTATCAAAGTACTGTACAAAAAAAGTTACAAAAAAGGAAAAGATGAATGTTTTCTAACTGTGTCCAGACTCACATTTAAATTCATCTATTTATATAAAGATTGTCAGACAAAATACTCTCATCACCATGAGCGTGTTCACATGCACACAGGTTTCCATATGGAGTTAAAAATTCCAGGTTTAGCTCTTTATCAAGTATTTTATATACATTTTTTTTAATTCTCATCACAAATGTGTCGGAATACAGGAATATTTAACAAGGACACGTATAAAAAAGTAATACAATATGGTGCACCACCTCGTGGTTCAGTGTCCCAAATACTTCTGGTGAATCCCATGTATTTCATTCAGGTTCATCGTAACAATAAAATCCTCCGTACTGTAAACAGGATACATCGTTGGGGGTGAATATTAAATCTATATGTGTGCATGTGAACAACACTCAAAGTCAACAATAAAGGAAAAGATCGCCGGCAAAGACTTTGTGCGACCAGTTTGGCATTTAAAAAGAATTAAATTATGAATTACATCGTGGGCGACCGCCATGTTTGCCTCTAATCGGACACTAGTGGTGCAGAAAGTGTGTAACGAGGGTGGAGGTGGAGGTGAAGTGGGAGGACCTCTGAGCGACGGGCGGTGTGTGTGTGTGTGTGTGTGTGTGTGTGTGTGTGTGTGTGTGTGTGTGTGTGAATCAACTATTCAGAGGTATTATTTAGTGTGGATTCGAGCGCCTGCTGTGTGGTTCTATAATAAGAGTCTTTTCTGGTGTTTGTGCAGCCTGAAGTTCAGTTCTTCAACCAGGCCAGAGTTTATTGGACAGGTTGGGGGGGGGAAGGTAGATTCATCAGTAAAGGTCTTTCCTGGTGCTTGGCAGCGAGCGGCTGGCAGAGCAGGTGGCGCTGCGGATCACCTCCATCCACCTGGAGAGGAGGAAGATTGAACAGTTTTACAGCCATTAGTCCTGAACTTTATTCTTGTAAGAGTTACGAATATGTTTGTTTGGTATTATTACGTTATATTTGTTTAGTTTATGTATATTTTGAATAGTATATTTGGAGCACACTGAGGTTATGGTCACAAGTAAGTTGGATTTAATTTAAAAGGAACACAAGTCAAAACTAAGACAATCTGCAGTTCATCTGTGGATAAGAGACAAACATTAATCAGCTATTTAAAATAGAAAATGTTCTCGCTCCTATGCTGCTGATATGATGTGAAAATAAAGGAAAGGTTCTTACATTTGTTCCTCTTCATTGGAGAATGAAGGAATGAATGACACTATGCATAAAACCTGCTGAATATAGACGTAAACTACTAACTAGAGGAGTAATCAGAATAAATACTATAATCCATCTTGGCTATCTTACCATCTCTGTTACTGAGTTAATTATAACCTTTTGTTGACGTGAAAGTGGAGAGAGATACCCATGAATGTCTAAATACATTTCAACCCCTACCCATCACCCAAAGTACCGTACCTCTCAAAGGTGTACTCGCTTTCTGATCTGAAGTAGTAGACGTGGGATTTAAAGTGGAGTTTGAACACGTAGTCTTTGTGGATGTTCTCCGACTCAGACGGGACGGTGACAGAGTAGCCCAGCAGAGGGAGGCTGGCCAGAGGGTAGTCGTCCTGTGAGCAGATGGGCCGGAAAGAAAGGAGATCCTTAATGCATCATCAGTACTTTACTGTAACTGTCTTGTCTGCCTACTTTGCTGCGATTAACACATCTAAACTAAAAAAGTAAAGCGAAATAAATAGATTCTCAAACTCATCAGACCACTTTATATATATATATATATATATATATATATATATATATACATATACACATATACACACACACATATATATGTATATATACACATATATCTCACCTGGTGCGACTTGTAGAAGAAGAGGCTGAAGTTGGTGAAGACCACCCAGAGTTTCTGCCAGCCGTTACTGTTCTTAAACTTCCTCAGCAGATTACCTGACAGCTGGTTCTGGAAACACAAAAGACACGCAAGGATAAATAAAGTGGAACAAAAGTCACTGACTTCATTATAGTGTTAGAAATGGGGGAAAAACAGGAAAGAAAAATCTGTTAGCTCTAATTACACTCGTGCAAAACCAGGACATAATTACAATAAACAGACCAAAAATATTCCAGGATACATACTTCTCTTTCCCATTTGTTTGGCATGAAGTTAAGGAACATTAAACACTAAAAGTAAAATGTAGTTTTCTCTTTTAATCTAGGTCTCAGATGTTTCATCATGTAGTTTCCCTACATGGATCAACAAATGTTTGCTTTTGCAGTACCTCTCTACTTCCAGCAGGTGTCACTAAAGGACAGGCTGTGTGCTCTGTACCAGCAAACCACACAGAGAGAGACACAGGCCCCTGAAGTCTGCTGAGGGGCCTCGTCAACTCACTGGCTGGACTATTGGCCTCTAATGTCAGCGTGGACGGACGGACGGACGGACAGAGGTGGAAATGGACAAAACAGACAGATGGAAGATGGAGGAAAGAGACAAAGGGTGGAAAGATGGAGGTGCAGAAGAGAGAAAAGGACAAAAACACAGACATGAGTAGAAAAGTAAGACAAAGGACATTGGATCAATGGTCCTTTGCTGGTAGAGAAGAGGATCAAGAGAGACAACATGTAGAGATAAACACACTGGACACAAACACACAAGACTCCACAGCTTGAGAGGAAAATCAGATGTGTGATGTGTGGAGAAAAAAACAGCTGAAGAGAGAAGACGATTAAAAAGAGACACAGTCTGGTACCTCCACAGCAACACTAAAGTCCACCATGGACACGCTGGTGTTGCGATGCCAGCAGACGTGCACAGTAGTGTTACCACGGTGACCCTGGCGCTCCAGAGACGAGCGCGAGCCGCAGAGCTCCTCCTCCGACTCCAGCTCAGCTCCACCGTCCTCCGACAGCTCTGGGGAACGACGGGCAGTTCAAAGATGCTGGTTAGCAGAAAGAACGGTGCTCTGACCGGCTAGAATTTAAACAATGTACACAAGAACTATCCACCATTTAATGAACTGATGTGTGCAGCCAGATGAGATTATTTAATTGATCTGGATGAAATCATGAAAACATAACAGCAGAATCGCACAGAGAATAGATAAATACAAACAAACAAACAGTGGAGTGTACTGTCTTCATGGTGACTATTAAAAGGTTAAAGAAAAGAGAGGTTTTAAAGATATGACATGAAGATACAGCACATTATTTTACACATTCGTGTTAGGTTTCACTAATGTTGCCTCGTCTACGGAGCCCTTGTAGGTAGATGATGTAGGTAAAAGGTTGTCAAACAAGTCAAGAATACACAGAGGAATAAACAAAAGTGCAAATCCCTCACTTCACTTTCCCCTTTCAAGCGTGAAGGAGAAACTACGGTGGCCGCAAAACGCGCAAACAAAACAGAAATCGTAGTAGAAAGATGTTCTTTCGGCTTTATTTTATTCTAAGGTACCAAAAACACAACCATTTATATATTTAGGTGATTAAACACTAATGGAAACATACATATGAATACTGAATTTGTGCCAATAGATCCTCCTCAGTGTTACACACTGGACTAACCAACAGTACTATAATGAGTTGTATTTTTGACATGTCTGATATCCTTTTACTGCCCGTTGTTGGTTTTGGGGCTCCAATGATCTTATAACAACAAACCAAGTAAGCTTTAAGGAATATTTGAACTCTGATATCAGCTGTTGAAGGATCAGAAATGATTAGAAATATCAACTTTGTGTGTCCTGTGTTTATTGAGCTTGCAGAACTTTTGGGGGTACAAAAAGGTTCAAATATAACAGTGTTTTCACAGTATCTCATGAAGGAAGTTGCTGATGTTCACTACAGTACATCAACCCTGAGAAACAACATCCTGAACATTGATACGCTGCAAAACTGGCTAATGTGCTGTATTTTAACTGGCTGCAGCTGGAAGTGGAAAATGCTGCTGTAAGTTGACTGGATCCAGAGCAGCGCACTATGCTTGTTTTGGGCCTCCTACTTCGGCTTTTTTGTGTGGCTGACCCTTTTTTTTTTTTTTAATAAAGACTTGGATATAGTTCTGTAACAACAGTCTGGCTTTAATAGACTGACTCTGGTTATTATTGAGCACAGCTAGTCTCATCATTTAGCACTACAAACACACTCACTTTTGCTATTTTGGGTTTTAACATGGCTGCATGATACGGGACAAAGTGCTGAGCCACATCAGTGATCAAAGCAATTTCAATTCAGTCTGGATGAAAGAAAGGAGGAAAAACTACCCTTTTGTTATTACTTGTAAGCCAATACTCTTAAACAGTTTGAGTTATTAAGTGTACATAGCAGGTGATTTAGCTGAGGCACAATGGAGACGTCAAACCAAAGGTCACCAGGTGGGGGCCGCATTGAACATCGTGACAGGCGTTTAAGATAAAGAATGAGGAAAAAGAAGGAGAGAAAAGGGGGCGACAGCTGGTGCCTGGACCTACAAATATCAGGTGACATTAAAAATATGATGAAAGACCACCTGGAACAATTCAGTGGGATTATTCATGAGGTGCTGAAAGCTGCCATCTGTCGTTTGAGAGGAAAAGAAAGGGAGGGAAGGATTGAAATGCAAGTGCGTAGTTATGTGAACTATAGGTAAAGAGATGATCCACTCCCCTTTAAAGAAAGACCTTATTGATGCCAATAAACAGTCAGTACAGCTAACATGTCCCAGCTGGAGTCCCTGTCTCACATTAAGCTCAGCTGGGAGAAAAAGCTGCAGTCGTGGATGACAAATCCCATGTGGAAACACTTCCAGAAATAACTCTCCTGTGGGACCTTTTATGACTGAACTTTCTGGCTCTCACAGGATCTCAGACAGTCCTGGAAGACTTTGAGGATTAAGTGGACAGGAAGCCATTAGCAGGTTTGAGTAGCAGTCATTTGGGAATGATGGTTCAAATCCTCTAAATCAATAAAAAAAACAAAAAGAACCAAACAGACCTATATTAGTGAGGAAAATGACTGGAAAGCCACACTTTACTAACTCTAATGCCTTTATTTCGACTTATAAATATCCACGTTTTGACAAATTATAGTTACTGACACTGACTGACTAACTAGGATAGCCAATCAAAAAATACTAATTTATATATACACCAATAAAGCTTCAATTCAATTAAGAAGCAGCTCTTAAAAACTAGTACACCACCACCAACTATGCTAAAACATATAATTGAATTGACAGCTCTGTCATATTCATACAACATTTCTAAGTAGTGTGACAGAGGTGTTAATTCTCTCCGACTCATAGAGGGGGCGAGGTGCGATAATCACTTAAACATGAGGATAAAGGGGCATTTTCAGACACTCTGGAAGGCATCCATGGTGTTGAGAAGTAACAGAAATATCTGTGTGAAGACAGCCAGAGAGAGAAGTAAACACCCTGCCTATTTTCTCACCTCCACTGATCACTAAGGAAAGTGGACGGGACAGTTTGACGGTTTTGGAAATCTACAGGCATAATAGGACGTCGCCCTGACAACAGTTGGAAAGGTGTGAGGGTTTAATGTCTAATAAATTGAGCAGTTTTCCATGTTCTCTTAACAAATCCTGGAACAATCTCAGTGGACAAATGATATAATAGATTTTTTTTCATTTTCTAATTGTTTGTCTTACCACACACACACACACACACAGTTACTGTACATACAGTTAGAGGGCAGACTTACTGTTGTCAGAGAGGCTGGTGGACAGCAGGTCAGTGCTTGGGCTGCTGCTCTGCTCCGCCAGGTCAATGGCCATCCGGATGTCCTCAACCCACCGCTCCATCTCTGACGCACAGCTGGACGCAGACAGAGGAGAGGACAAGAGAGGTCTGCATTACACAATACAATCTCTATTTTACAGCCACTGATAATAAAACCTTTGAATCAGTGAATGAAAATAGGTCAGACAATTTAATTAGAGGACAACCAAACTGTGGCAGAAGTCTTGAAGAAAAGACATCCATTATTATGAGGTTGACCTATATGAATTTTTAGCTTTCATTCTTCCTTCTTGTGATGTTTCCACTTGTTATCTTTTCTTTAATTTCTTAATTTCTTTCATTAACACTAGGTGTTTAGAATATAACGCCTTGTGTATACCTGGCTGCCACCACCACAGACTGCCGCTGTCCAAACAAGGTGAACGAATGAGGGACTCCCCACTCCTCCTCACTCTCTCTGATCTGCAAAAACACAAACGTGATTATCAAACTCAAATACACACTATGGTCAAAATTAAAACACTACAAAAAAGGGTATATGGTCACGTACCGTCATGCCATACAGGGGCAGCTGGCCGTGAACCTTAAACTGGTTGGAAGGGGTCATTCCTCGACTGGTGTACACCAAGCAATCACTGAACTGGAGAGGACAAAGAGAGAGGGGAAAACAGGGAGAACAAGTGGTTAGATTCGTTTAGCTATCACAGATATTAGCTTCACTTTGAAAAGCGGCTGAAATGTCGTACCAGGAAGAACATCCTCTGCTGAAGACCCTTCCCTGAGAGCTTGCTGAGGCAACCAAGCCTGATAAATTCCTGTAAGTTAAACACAAATATACTATGAAAATATGATAGCAACACAGAAAAAGCTACATAAAAGATACATAAATTAGCAGAGAGTAGCAGGAGAGTATCTAACCCTCCCGGGGAAGGCGAGGTTGTCGATGCCGGTCAGATCTTTCTTCAGCTCTAAAAGCTTCTGGAAGTTTTCCATCTTCATCATGGTGCCTTGAAGCTGCAGCACCATCTCGGAGATGTCTGCCAGGGCCGCTGAAAGGAAGATGAAAAGGTATTTTATGAAGAAAAAAAAAAAAAAAAAAAAAAAACAGAGACAACTATACGTATGAGGGGAGGAAAGGGTGGAGACAATGTACCCCTGCAGTCCCTGAAGTCGTCGTGTGTGGGCGGGTAGTGCTTGCAGAGCCTCTCCAGGATGAGTTTGTAGTGCAGCAGGCGGTGGAGAGGCCTGAGGAGGAAGATGTTGAAGGGCAGGTAGCAAACTCTCTGTTGCTCAAAGTCTCGACACAGAGCCTCCGCCTTCCGACTGGACCTGAGAAACAGTAATGCAAAGTGTTTCAAAATGCTCCTACAATGTTTGGTGTTAATGTAATACAGGTATTTCCTCTTTTCTATATAATATTTCCATATTTTCTTCTATTATTTAATTGCTGCCTTTGTCTTTATTCTCTCCCACTAACATAAAACCTGCTCCGAAAGCTAATGCCTCATGTTAGACTTTGCAGAAGCCTCCATTCACCCACCTGCAGGCCCGCTCCAGTTCAACCAGGCACTCTGAATGTTTCTGAAGATGAATGGTCAACTGCTGCAGATGCAAAAGAAAGAAACATGATTAAAATAAAGAACAACCCTTCTACCTCTCATGTAAGCTCTTATTTCTGCGCCTGTACTCCAAATCTTACACAGACAACAAAGAGAATAAGACAGAGCTGTAGTTACCCTCAGACCCTGAATGTTCTTCAGGAGAATGTCACCAATTCGTTGATAATCTCCTTTAATGTGGGCGTTAGAACGACCCTCCCTAAAAAGCAAAAGAAAGGGAGAAAGGAAATGAAGGACTTTGTTTCATGTGCAGTAACATTTATTCACCAGTAGATGTCAGGATGGAGCCAGGTTTCTCACACATGACTGGAAAATCTTCACTGGATTCCCACAATCCCATTCATCTTAACCAGCAAGTCATTGGGCCTTCTCCAAAAGCATTGTGTGTGTGTGTGTGTGTGTGTGTGTGTGTGTGTGTGTGTGTGTGTGTGTGTGTGTGTGTGTGTGTGTGTCCGTCCTCCGGTCTGTCATTACAGAAATAACAGAGACAACATTCCCATAGGAGGAAAAGAGGATGAGCCCATTAGTTCCCATGCAGAGTAGCATTAGACTTGTCATGTCATTATGTATTGTGGGTGAAGGCATCGTTTAGGTTTAGGTTTTAATTTAAATGACGTGCTGATGGTGTCATGTGACTTAAAAGTGATAAATAAATGTGCTTTAGTGAACACTTCTTCATTAATTATCCCATTTGTCACAGAATTCAAATGACCTTATTTCTCTTTCTACAGTGAAGTTTTCTTGACTGAACCCCCTGAAAACATGAGACAGATACTGATACAGAAACACTACAGTGGTTGTCTTTGATTTGCAAACACTAATCTGTTCTTAAAATGGATTTGTTTTGTTTACAGCCAGTAATCTTATTTAATTGCTTCGACTCAGCTCATGTAAAGCAGCATTTTAGTTTCTTCCTCAACATTTCAAAGACAACATTTAATCGCCTGTAAAGAATGCCATGGAACAAACTTTCCAGTTTTCTGAATGGGATCAGACAGTTACTGACCACTGTGCCAGCCGCTGCTCCACCTCTCTGAGGAATCCCTGGTGGAACTTGTAGACCGGATCGTAGCTGGCGGAGATCAGGTTCTTAACAAAGTCTGGGAAGGCCTCATCTTTCCCTGCAACACCCTGAAAGGACTACAATAGACAGACAGGACACATGTGGTCACGTATAAGAAACAGAAAACGTGTGTCGCTTGTAAAATTAAGATATTCTTTCTAAAGAAATCAGAATCAGGTTGAGATTATCTTCATCTACTCCAACCGATAGACCAAATTTGAGAGTTTTGGATGTTTTTAAAGCTGCATCTGAGAGCCACATTAAGGAATACAGTGGAGCACTGCAAGAGATATGTCATATCTTATATCTGGTGTGATGATAAATTGTATATTTGGGGTTTTTGGGATGTTGGTTGGACAAAAAAAGCAATCTGAAGGCAACACTCTGGCCTTTTTTCCCCACTATTTTCTGATATTCACATACCAAATGGTTTGAATTAAATTATTAAAACACTACACAACAATAATATGAATGTAATTTGAAATGACTGTAACACCAAATCCAAATTCCCCAAAACAGACTGAGACTGACAAAAAGGAGGAACCACGCACAACACTGGTGTTATCCCCCTGAAGAGGAGGTTGGTGGGTCAGAAAGAGGGATTTAACTTGAAAGCACAGTGACAGTTTCTTTGCACCAGGGATCAACTAGCAAACACACACACACACACACACACACACACACATATATACACACACACACCATGACCTCCTGGCCCCGAGCGAGTGCACTACCACCCTGACACAGAGACGTTAGATTCTCCTTCCAGAGTAAATCACACAGGATTATGACGGCTAGCAAAGACAGAGGGCCGTCCAGCTGTTTTGCAGAAGGACCCGGTGGGAGAGAGGAGGGGTGAAAGCGAGAGGGGGAGGGGAGGAGTGAGCGGTACCAGCCAAAGAAAATATTTAAGAGGTTTTTTTTTTTTTTTTTTTTTTTTTTTTTAAAAGTGCCAACTCACGCCTTCCTCCCACATCAAAGAGGGTGGAAACTACTGTTGAAAAGAAAAACAGCAGAGAGGCAGAAAAAGACACAAGAGAGGGGAAATATGATATTTGTCCTTCCACAGCGAGGTCAGAAGTCACAGTCAGCTTCATAATATTAAAAAGGTCTCCAGCAGGCAGGTGCATGCTGCTGTAGGGGGCTTGAACCTGCGTTTCCCCCATTGGTGGTCTCCACTGATTACCCTCCCACTGCAGATTTCCCCCTTATTTGTTAGCAACAGACAGTAAAGTTGAATCACATAGACGACAAAGTGTGACCCACATTAAGCTGCACTTTCATCCCAGGATTTCAGTGGTTTTACTAACAGTCTGTGTAGTCTTAAAGAGCAAACAAGACCAGGAGAATTATAACGTGTGCATTGCTTTCTTGTGAGACACGAAAGAGTGAATGTCATTAAAAAACACAAGTAACTTAAATATGCTCACTTGGAAGCTGTACTGTCATCTGTCCTGTGCAAAAGAAAAGCTCATAAAGCCTCAGATGTTGAACCTCAGTCTTCAGTCGTACGCCAAACTAAATACAAATAAAATCTCATTTTCAGGATGGGGAATAAAACAAGTCAAAAATACTGGAACAGAGAGCTGAATTTAAGCTCCTTAAATTCAGTATTCTGGCGTTCAAAAGACCAAACTGAGCTCACTTTCCCGATATTTAGGCCATAAAACACCAAGCTGATCCTGATTCCAGCTCTTGCACGACCAAATGTGAGTCAGTGTCCCAACATGTGAGCTTTTAAAAGGCTAACTTTAGTTCACTGTCCCAAATTTCTGACTTTAAAATAACCAGCACTGACTCACTGTTCCAGTATCAAGGCTTTAAAGGAACCAACTGTGGTTCACAGTCTCTCTGTGTGTAATGCAGGGCTGTGTACTTTAGGGAATGTGTTTACACTTGGCCCGACTACCTCCTGGTCTTAACACAGATGGCTTTTCAAAGATCTCTCTCTGTCTCAGCCAGTTGAGAATGGCCTTGCAGTTAGCATCCACACGGCAATGACAGACACACACTCATTCCAGTAGCTTCAACTCAAATAAATCTTAAGAATATATAGAAATGTGTGAATGTGTACCTCTGTGATGACCTGCAGGTCTTTGAGGTAGGTCCGCTCTGTGGTCAAAAGTTCCTTGGCTATGAAGTAGGCCTTGTCTGTGGGAAACTTCTGGACACAAACAGAAAGAAGATATCGATCCATCTGTATATACACATTCACATTGCTTCACAGAAAACAGCTTCGACAAAACAAACGAGACAATCAGCCTCTAGGGCACACTTTATTTTGAGAGACAGTGGGAAATCTGCTGGATTCATTCTTCTTAACTGCCCACCTTCCTCCTCGCCTCCTCTTCATCATCGTTGCGGACACACCCGGCGTCAGTGAGCAGCGGGCTGGTGAGAGGAGATAGGTGCCGTCCCTCAGGACTATGACCTGTACCCAGGATACCAGTGCTGCCCATCCCCTGTCCGTTTACCGAGCCGTTGCCATTAACGACCACATGGGGACTTCCCAACGGAGAGTCCTCTGAACCGGGACTTTCTGAGGGGAGGAGAGGAAAATTGGAAAAAAAGCGGAAGGGGAGGGAGACGGGGACAGGAATAGAACAAAGAGTGAGACAAGGGAGAAGATGGCAGGAGAGGATAAGGGATCAAGTTAAAATAGATTCCTTGTGTACAACAGAAAAAGACATTGAACTACTTTCATGATATTCACTGCCAACTTTGTTATCATTTAATTCTTAGAGTGACATTTAAATTCTTTCCTCAGACACTTCTCAGTGGAGGAAAAGGCTTCTAGATTCACCCTGCATTTAGGAGGCTCAAAATATGAACATATTCCCCGAATGATTCCTCTACATGCAACCCACCTGAGTGGTGACAAATTTCAAGGTTATACAACGCCACTCAATCAGTCTTAAACTACGGGTCAGGACCCAAAATGAGCAGCTGTCATGATCAGGCAGGTCGCCGCATGACAAAAATGCTGTAATCCTTCAACTGTGAAGGAGGCTACGTCTACTCTACGTCTCTATTTAGACCCTCATCTAAAATATGGTTAAAAAACATAGTAAAAAAGGAGGAAAAAATAACAATAAATGTTAGATGTTAGTAATTAGCTACGGATTATGAGTCTATTTGCAAGACTTAATAAAGGTCATATCTGTGCATTATAAGGGTAAGTGAACAGACAAATAATACAGTTGTGCATATTAAAAAGCTGTCAAGTTGCAATAAATTAGGTTATGAGCTAATAAATGATAATAAAAGTACAGCTATACTATGTAAGCCAGTAATATTTGTATTTAAAATGAACTGCAATTCACTTTTATTACCAGTTATTTCCTCGATTAACTCTTAAGTCTATAAAAAGTCAGAAAATTGACAGTCAGTTTCCCAGAATGTGACGATGAATACATTAACTTCTCCACTTCCCTTACAAAGCACTAATAGATATGATCTTCTACAGATTGGTGATAGTCTTACTAGTGGTGATGATGCCTAAAATCATCATTTTTTTAATAGGAGTCTGGTCTGATGGTAATTAAAATCTACTGCTTCCAACTTTTTGGGGAAAATATTATCATCCAGACAAAAGAATAAAAAGTGAAACCTACTTTTTCACTACAGCTAGAGTCACTAAGAGGTTTACTACATGGTACCAAGTTGTGACTGTATACTTGCCCAGGTGCAAAGTTTCCAAAGAGTCCATTGTTATACACCAAACTGGATCATGGGTAAAAACCATGGCAACCACTGAGTGCAGATCTGTGACGGGTGTTATAAAAAGAACTTACCACCATACAGAAAGAAACTAAAAACTACTACAATAAAAAAAACACAGGTGAAAAAACAAGCCAACAGAAGCTAGAAAACATGAAACACAGACAGAAAACTGGGTCGAACCATGTGTGCACGTGCACAACACCGAACAAAACGAACAACGGCTACTCTACGGTCTAACTACCACGACACAAGACACAATTCAGGCAGGTTGAGGGGGGACGTGGGTGGGTGCGTGAGGGGTGGGGGGCCGGGGTAATTGGACATCTACCTCTACAGAAAATTCTGGAGTCCCTTTTCTTCGAACAAACAAGGTCGTTTTTTATTGACACTAGTGCACAAAATCAGTTACAGTGTTAAAAAGAGAGATGAAGGGTAAAGAAAAAAAAAAAAGAGTAAAACCTCAAAGAAATCACAAGAAAAAAAAAAACCAGTAGGTGTTTTGTGATGAAAATAAAAAGGACAGGTGTGCAGGAATACAAAGTGTTACAAGAGTGACAAAGTAAATCAGTGAGTCAGTGCGTCTGTAGGCCATAAAGTCAGTGTGCGTTAAGGGAAAAATCTTCATTTCAATGGAATAAAAAGACTTTTTGGCCGTTCTCCAGCTAGATAGGCAGCAGTTTTGTGACGTATGCATGTTTATACATTGTGTATGTATGTATTTATTGTGATTTTATGCTTCAGAGATGTCACAAAGCCTGTCAGCATCCACTGTGTGCTCCAGTCTGGACACGCACCATGAAGTAAATACGGGACAAGCAAACTGCCACCGATCTTCAAAATCACAAAATTAGAAGAACAGCCAGAAAGTTGGTTTACTCCTTCAAAAGAAGTCAGTCAGTCAGTAAAAAGAGTGTTATGTAAACAGAAAGAGAAGCACAGATGTGATGCTATAAGCTTATACCATTCTGATAATCTAAATGACAGAAAATGGTTTGACATTTTGGGAAATACGCTTGCTTGGTTTCTTGCCGAGCGTTATATGAGAAGACTGATTTTATGCCTGTGCAGTGAATACAAAGCCGGTCAGCTTAGCTTAGCATGGCATAGAAAGTTAACAAAAAGGTAATAAAACCTCCATAAAACCACAACCTATAGTTTTTACACTTTAGTTTTTGTACAACTTAAACAAACAAGATACGACATGTTAATTAGAGAGCTTCTGAGGCACTAACAGACGGACTTTCGGACCTTCGGACAGAGGCGGGCTACCTGTTTCCCCCCGTTTCCAGTCTTTGTGCTAAGCTAAGCTAACAGGCTGCTGGCTGTAGACTCATATTAACTGCACAGACATAAGAGTGGTAACAATCTTCTCATCTAACTCTTGGTGAGAAATTGAATTAATTCGCAAAATGCTGAACTATCTGCTTTAATATCAGTAAAATATGCTAAAACCATCACAGTGCGTACACCGCAGAAGAAACTACAGGCATTTTACTCTTT
This sequence comes from Dicentrarchus labrax, assembly GCF_905237075.1. Lineage (NCBI taxonomy): Eukaryota > Metazoa > Chordata > Actinopteri > Moronidae > Dicentrarchus > Dicentrarchus labrax. Next base: position 6,040,171 of record NW_026136716.1, on the reverse strand, counting down.
TCATGTTAAAGTAAATCTAGCAAATTTGGCTCTGATTAACCCCATTAACATAGAAATTACAATATTAATGCAAAATCACAATATATCAGTCTGTTACTGTATGTACAGTACATTAATATTACAAAACGTCTCAGTGGAAGTGACTCGTTGCTATAGTGCTATTTGGTGACAGGCAGTGAAAAGGAAGACGAGGCGGACTCAGCTCCAGTATTCATGTGTGTGTGCGTGTGTGTGTGTCCATCTCCTGACAATACTCAGACTTTCACACCTTACAAAATAAAATGCCACATCTCTCAGATATCTTTTTTTTTTTTTTTTTTGCACTTACGTTTGCTTTAAGCTTAACTTCACCTGTTTCTGTCGACCTTCGCCCTCCCACCCTGCGTTAAAAGAGCACTGGAGTTGAGTCAGCCGTGTTTTGTCCTCGTGCACAGAGAGGAAACCGGGGGCAAAAACACAAATGGTTTTGAAATATTTGAGAAAGACCCGGTGCAGTTAATTAATCATGACGGTGTAGTAACAAAGAAAGGCCCACAAGAGTTTGAGTCTACACGTTTCTGGAGTTGTTGAGTTTGTGTTATACTGCACCAAATGCCTCTCAAACAGCTGAAACCATTTTGAACCCCCATGACAGAAACACAGTGTGTGACAAAGTGAGCAAAAACAGAGCAGAATGACAGAAAAGCAGGGACTTTGCTTGCCTGGTTAACATGCATTCAGAGTAAAGAAAAGAAAAAAAAACAGCATTGTTTTCTTCACCCACTAACAGAAAACATGCTTATAAACAGTGCATTTACAAAGCATGAAGCATGAACATTTGTTTCAGGAAGAAGCTCTGAGGAAAGAAAAAGTTGTTTGGCTTCAGAAGGAGACGACACGTGATAAGATCCTGCTCACATTTAGTCCAAGTTAAGTCACTTTGTAGATTGAACCCCTAACATAAAATGCTTTAGGGAGCACAAAAAGCTCCCTGAGTAACAGTATATTCATGGAAAAGTGTTTAAGAAAGCAACTCTGAAATTAGAAGTTGAGCCAAGACTTCTAATAAGAGTTTCCTGAAATTAGTGCTTTTAAATGTGTAGTTTAAATTGGTGTTTTATGCACTAAAAGTCAAGTCCAGATTCAGAAAAGTATGTTATGTAAATTCAGCGCTGCAGTAAAAAGCAAAAACTGTGTGTTGCAGTGAGCAGACAGCCAGTAAAATGGCAGTGATGGGGATGGATGGCCGGCACACCTTCAATAACCAGCATTGTAACAGAAGAAAGAACAGCGTCCAGAGAAAGTGAAAGCTAACAGTGAGCTACCTGCTTGTGTGTGTGTGTGTGTGTGTGTAGCTGTAGTGCATGCCAGGGGCCAAGCCAAGCAAAGCAGACAGCCATGGATGGTCACAGGTTTAAGGACGATGGTTGGCGTGTTTGACTGTTGCTTATTGTGTGCGTAAAACCGTGAAAAAGAAAGAAAAACAGAACAATAGAAAGAAATAAAGTCTGAAAAAGGCCCATGACCAACCAACAGAAGTAGGTAGCATCAGCACATATAATGGATCTGCAGCAGAAATGTAGACACACATGGAGCTTCAATTATTGTCAAAAATACAGATATAAAGTTTAGGGTCATACTTTCCCTGACCCTTTAATTGATGAATCTATTTCCCACTAATGGTAAATACAAAAGAGAATCACTACAAAAACTCTCTACCACAAACATCCAAATTACAGTGCAAGTCGCCCACGACAAAAACAGAATGAAAGCATAAAAAAGTGCTCCAAGGACAAGGACGTCGGCTCAGCCAAAACCGAATGAGAAAGGCAGACCGGCCGTTAGCTACGGCCTTCCTCCTCCTGCAGATCCCCATAGCTTACACATTGAACACATTTTCTTACCAAGCCAAGTGTATTAATCTACAATCCATTCCCTACCAAGAACATTTGAATATACTGTACAATTAAAGGGGGATATCTCTCAGGTCAACAATCCCATGTTATCCTTGTGGTTTAACTCCAAACAACCACAGACGGCTCTAAAGACAAACCGTATTTCACAATGACTTTCACATCCCTTTATGAACTCCAGCTATCATCTTAAAGCCCTTCTATTGCACAAGACAACAGTCAAATAATTATAAAAGTCTGATTCAGAGAAAATGCTACATTAGGACACTACAATGATTACAATTCTATTAGGGGAGTAATGACCGAGAAAGGCAGTAGATCCTGGTCAACTCAACAGCTATCAAGTGTTAAAGTTCCCCTAAAACCAATGCCACCTTATTTACGTCCGTAATGTCTCAACAACACGCAAACAGCAGTTACAAAAATGAGCTACAATCAGCAGAATCATCATTTCTCCCACTAGGAATAGATTGACGTGAATAATATCGATGCTATGAAAATTATTTTCTCGAAGAAAAACAAGGAAGAATTGTAGAAACAGTCTTCCCCACAAAAACTACAATTCTACAGGTGACAGGATTCCCGACATAAGCTGTTTAAATCTGCACGTACATCTATACTGAATATACAGTTTTTATGTTATGGCACGTTGTAAGGAACATTATCTATGCTGATTTTACATTTTACAAAAAGCTGACTGAAGTGCCTCCAGGCTGTTAGGATTGATTCTTCTATCGACAAACAGCCAGCAAAAGTGTTGTGTAAAGTTAGACTAAAGTCAGCAGTTTGCTGTAAAGTTTGTGTACAAAATTCAATACAAAAATGGGGGATTGTGAGGTTTAGAAACAAGGTATTCATCTAAAAGTAGGGCAGGTGTTTCTATTCACAGTTTTTAAAAAAAACAACTCAAAATATGTCAAAAAATATGTTAGAACCTTGACATATAAGTTGTATCACAGCTAAACTATTGTAAACAAGTGGACTAGATCTATAGTAGCAATTCACATTTGCGTACTTATAATCAATATTATTAAAGGAATAGTTTTCAGTCTTCACTAATGTAGCTGGGTGGTTAAGTTTGAACAATTCTTCAGCTAAGTAAGTTTATCTGTACTAAACTGAGATGTTGCCTTACGTTCTTACAACAGGATTATATTTGCTCTGCATTATAATGTCCCTAATGTGAGGCTCAACTGCTCGCACATCTTCACCCTTCAACAGCTGAAAACCCGGCCTCCTACATCTTCCTCGTTAAAGCGGTAACACCCTTCCTCCTCTGCCTCACCATCCTCCCCTTCCTCCAGCTGGAGACTCCCGAAGGAGAACTTGCTATGCGGCAGAGGGGACGAGTTCACGCCGTTCGAGTTAACAGAATTCATGGAACTGACAGCCACAGGATTGCCGTACATTAACGGCTGGCTGTACGCGCTGCTACCGGTGTCCGACTCTGTGTCGCTGGTGTCGGTGCCGCTGCTGGTGGAGCCGTCGATCATTTGTACCGGCTGGTTTAGATTGTTGTGGTTGTTACGGCTCGGGTTGTTACCGGGCTTTCCCTGACGGCCGAACAAACGCTGCACCCCGTTGGACCGAGCCTGACCTGGAACCATAGGGTTCCCCGCATGATTGCCGTTAGTTATTATCATTCTTCGCTCCATCGGGGCGGAACATGGGGCCTGGGCATGCAACCCGGAGCGATGAGGGTCATGGTGGTGGGTGGGAGTGGATGTCAGTTGGCTCAGAATGAATGGATCAGTATCAGAGCGGTTCCTCATGTTGTTGTTGATATACGGTTTGGCGAAATGTGGCGGTGTGCGGTTTGAGGTGATCGGGGAGTAGCTACCGTACTGGTTTGGCAGGTGGGATGGCGGTGGGACAGTGGGAGTTTCCACTGGGAATATTCCCGGTCGTTTAGTGAAATAATGCCCGCCGTCATCCCAGCGTGTGCGAGACTGACCGTGACCATTTGTCATCTCAGCGTGACTGAGAGAGTTTGTGCGGTGGTGGAAGCTGCTGATCACCGGGCTCGAGCACTGACTACGAGTCCCGGTTCCTAGCGGTCGCCCTATCGCTGCACCTCGCTTGTCTCGACCCTGAAAGATCTCATCCAACAGCGTGCTGTGGAGCGGGAGGCGGCCCTGAAAGGAACCTCCATTGGGCAAAATTTCATCATCTGTTAGCTCATGACTCACATTAAACTTATTAGACACTGGACAGTGATCTACAGTGCTTCTGTTACCCAGCATACCTTGCTGCTGTTGCTGCTGCTGCTGCTGCTGCTGCTGCTGCAGCGTAATCATACCCTGCTGTTGATGCTGCTGCATCAGCCCCTGGTGATTGGTGTGGTAGAACCCATTTACAACCCCAAACAGACTCCCAGTTTGCCCCCCATTGTGACTGCTCCCCCCATGCTTGTTATCATATACACAAGGCTCATCTGCATTGCTGTCATTTGCATTGCTGTGGCCCCTGGTGGCCCTGTTGTTCTTTGTCACATCACATTCACTGTCTATGTCGCTGCAGTCTATGTAAGGAATAGAGGAGCTGCTGCCTTTGTTTGCCCTGCAGGATGGACCTGGGTTGAGGAACTGCGGGTCCGGCGCTGATCCGGTGCTGTGGTGGTTCTGTCGGGACTGGATCGGGTCTGAGCCGGGCGCTGCCGGTACATCGCGGAAGCCGTTGGTGGAAGATGCGGCAGCTTGTGGCTCCTCCGAACCATTAGATTCAGCTTGATGGGCCAGTCTGGCTGCGTCAGGCTGGTCTGCTAACTGTACAGACATGGCACTCTGCAAATGAGGAAAGGGAAGATAGAAGACAGAAAGAAAGAAAGAAAGAAAGAAAGAAAGAAAGAAAAGGATTGATGACAAAAAGGAGCCAGTTAAGAGGAGAAGCTTTTGAACTCTTATTTAACTGGACTCATTATACTGAATTACAGACTTTGAATAAATTGTTTACGGGAACAGATTGGACAAAGCACACATTTACACACTCACTCCCTGGAGCTGCTAAGGACAAAACCAGCTTTGTATTTTAGGCCACAGAGCAGCTCTAGATTTAACCAGAGAGGTAGAGAGAAGTAATAAAAACAGACACAGAGAGCCTGTAAAAGTGCACAACAAGTCAAGTTACAAGGAAGGTTTAAGGAGATAAAACCAATCTAAAACATACAACATTATGTGTGAATAAAGGTCAATGTCTGCTGGTATTAAAGTGTGAATCACCTCTTTTGGCACTCTGAAGGAAGACGACTGAGGGGACATGCCGCTGTTGGACAGAATCTTACTGTGCTTCCTGAAGAGAGAGGAGGGGACAGATGATGTCAAACCACGTGCAACTAACCCAGAAATCTGATCGCTGGTTTGTGTTCTTTCTACAACAGTAACTTCACCTTTCAAATGGGACTTTCTTGAGCTCCGAGTCTTTCACATAATCGATGATCTGCTTCTGGGTTCGACCACTGCAGGCATAATGAGAGAACAGCAGGTGAAGACAAACACAAACGTAGTATGTTCCCATCTTTCCCTTTCTGTCCTCTCCTTACCTGAACCGGAATGAGGATCCTCTGGTGAAGAGGATGGGCTTGGGTTTGGGCTTGGGCTCCTCGAAGAGCCTGAAGAAGGCGTGATACTCCACGCAGATCTTCCAGAAGATCTTACAGCAATCCCTGCTGGCCATGGCAAATTCCAGCGTGTCGTGGTGGGCATTCTGCTGGAAGACGCAGAGGCGTATGGATGCAGGACAGATGAATAGATAACTATAATATTATACGAGAAAGCAAGGAAAGAATTCATTTCTCCCCATTACTTGGACTTACAGTGGGGTCTGCTCTCAACTTGATTAGGAACCTTTTGCGTTTGAAGCTGAGCTTGCGAACCTTGGACCAGTTGAAGGCGTTAATTTTTGTGTACCCCTGATTAAAAGGAGAAGAGTCGCTGATTAACATTCATAAAACATTCATTATCTTACATGCAAAAAGACAAACTTGAACACATTGGAGAATGAAAATGAAAACGTTTATTCAATTTCCCTCCAAAATATACTGTTTCAGCTTGACTTAATTTGACAACTTCTAAGCATACAATAATATGTATAATAAGTATGTAAAATCCAAGACACATAATATAGATGGACTTCCTAGTTCCCTCTACATTTGATCCTATTTTGGATTAACAAGCTAACCACAAGCACAAACTACCATTAAGCACGTTCTCCTCCTCAAGCTAAGAGGTAGTTATCAGTGAGAATATAGAAAAGCAGCACATCACCCCTTTTTCAACCTTTAACGGAAAACATTTCAGGAATTTACAGCTCAAACCTAAATATGCAGCCTAGTACTTGACTCTGGAACCACTCACATTTCAGCAAATCAATTTGAGATATATAAGTAGGTTGCTGGAATCTGATGTTTATTGGTTTTACCTGGAAAACCAGCACCCCGGTGTGCGCCACAGCCAGACTGAGTTTAGTACCCTCTCGGTCCTTGGCCGGGTGCAGACGAACGCCGTACATCTCCAACCGCCGAGCGATTTCCAGCAGCTGATAGTCTGACACTGCAGGAGTCTGTCCGCTGCAGAGAGGAGTGATCAATCAATCCATTAATTAGCCGATAATCAATATCAATCAGCAGCTCATGTAACTCGCTGAAGCAGGAAGAAAAGTTTGATTTAGTTGCGTTTTTCTTTCTTTTTCTGTTCTGTAAGCCTGTAGATAACGTGTCTCCACAGCCATAGGACTGTTACCATGGCAACAACCATAATGATTTTTATTTAGAGTACTTCCTGATTGATTTGTCCACATTCAGGAAAATCAATATCCCTAAACAAAACTGGTAATTTGTCATTGTTTAAACTGAATTGTTCCAGTTATTAGACAGGTCCCATTCCAGGTTTCTAGTCCAGATTTAATGTGAATGTAGAAACAACAAACAATCTCCGCAGGATCAGATGGCAATGCCCACTGTGGGCGGAAAGAAATGTGCCACAGAAAGAAGTTTGTTTCCTCACAAATCCGAAAATAGCTTCCTGTTTCCTGTATGAGCTGCTGAATGAGCCACTTCCTTCCTGCGTCGGCTAGGAGTGGGTGAGGGATTGGAGAGGAGGGGGAGGGGAGAGCAGGAGCCGGAGAGAGAGAGAGAATGGGTATGTCGTGTGACCATGACAAGTTATGAGCAAGTGTGTGGTTTTCAGCTCTTATCTGTAGTTAAGGAAGGTTTTTAAGGGAATTTACATCTCCAGAAAAAGGAAATGCATTTGTCATTTACATGCAAACAGCAGCAGAAAGGTGTGTGTGTGTGTGTGTGTGTATATGTGTGTGTGTGTGTGTGTCTGTGTGTGAAAATGTGGTGTCCCAGGGGCATAGAGGGAGTGCCAAGTGGTATGTTTGTGGACAGCCACCTCTGCGGGGGAGAGATTAAAAGTGTGTGTGCACGAGTGTGTGTGAGTTGTTGTGGTTAAAAGATAAACCATCTCTGCAGGAGAGATACTTATGGGTTGGGTGTAATTGTGCAATGGGTGTGTTTTTTGAATAAACAGATAAATATCTGTGTGTGAGGCTGTGACAGTATATGTGCTCTGTGTGTGTGTGTGTGTGTGTGTGTGTGTGTGTGTGTGCTTATGCGAAAAACTATTTCTCCCGACACCTTCAAGCTTAATGCCACCGAGAAACTGATCCCCAGTCAGACTAAAGCTCGGCTTAGTATTGTTTTCCAAGCAAGGATAATCTTGAACACATATTTCCAGGTAAACGGTGGTGTAACTGTTACGCATTGTTCCTTCACTCGGATATTTGAGCTTCTCCGTGCAGAATGATGTTGATGTAGTTTGACAGTAAGACACTGTTTTCAGGTTCATCTGTTAAAAAGGAGGAAAGTTTCTCTGTGTTCACCTTAAATCTGAGTTTAAAAACATCGTAATAAGCCTGAGAGCCAATCACGGTCCAGTATGCAACCATGCATCCAGCATACAAAGAGTTAAACATTTGAAATGGAAAAATATCTGATTCTGGATTGTTCAATGTCAGAAATTGTAGTTAATGAATCTTTTTCATGAAAAAAACATATCAGACACACATTATTATATAAAAACATGTCTGTGGGGGTCTTAAATTTAGAAGTGCACGTTATTCTCACAGTGAAGATAAAACGTGTGTACAATAAACACTGTTCTGAGCAATTCTATAGAAAGTATAATGTATATAGCACTATTAGACCTGAATCGATAAGTCAAATAATTTGATTAGAAGCGACAGAACATTAACTGACAACTATTGAATATTATAAGATATTTGGAAATAATGTTTAGCTGTTTTTACCACCATGTAGAGTGAAGATATATTATTATCATATAGTAAATGCATATGTAGACATTGATGTGATAACTCACACGTGCTTGCGGTGGCACTCGGTGATCTTGTCTCTGATGGCGTCCTGATCGGGCAGGTACTTATTGTGGAGGAGATGCTGCCAGCTCTGGGTCTCATCGAAATCTCCTATCTCGGCTGATGGAAAGGAGGGGAAGGAAAGAGGAATAGGGGGAGAGAGAGAGAGCGAGAGAAGGGTGGCAGAAGACAATTCAATATTTATTTGGAGTGAAAATAAGGAGAGCAATAGGGTGAGGTGGGTGACAGGGCTGAGAGAAGATTAAATAAAGATGCAGAGTGCTGAGAAAAAGAGGATATGAGCAAAATGCAGACAGCTGAGAACTCAAGCAAATACAACAAAATAAAATAAAACATACACTATTTTACGTCTGTGATTTATTTTCCTGTCTCTTTTCTACTTTAAATCGTATTTATCCTCCATGCCAGTCTATTGTACTGTAGATCAGACGAACTGTGCTGATGCATGCGTCTCCATCTGTCCAATACCAGCTATAATAAACCCTCATAGTGTACCACCCGCAGGTGCACATACAGGCACAGCACTGGCGGTTACCACGGCAACCAACTCATATTCTTTAGCATGCTGCGCCGTGGTCCCCGCCGCTGTCTGCACGGCTGAATTGAATCCATAAATCCAGCAGCATACGGCGCTGAATCACAACGTCTGCCGTGGTGAACGCTGGTGGAAATACAGCGTTCATTACATTCAAATGTAACGCATGATGTTTATGTACAGTAAGGTGAAGAGTGACAGGAGGGAAACACAGCAGCATGAACTGGGAGCAAGGGCTCATGTCGGCACAGCATCTGCCCTGCAGGAGTGAGCTTACGTATGAGATCATCCTCCCATTAGTGTTACTAGAAGTGTTAAATATTGAGCTTTGTATTGAATTGATTCTCTTTCAGTCATTTATTCAGTAAACTAAAGTAGTTTCATCTTGAATTACTGACACACAAGACATAGTACATGAAATGCTGTGGAAAATCCCTCTAAGGGAATATCTGTCATGTGTCTGGTGATTTATGTTCCTCCGCTTAAGGGAAGCACTCATGGATTTTCTTTCCACAATGAGACGAAAAAACCTTTTCAGAAACCTAAAACATAAAAGTTGCTGGCTTCATCGAGTGTTATTCAGAAATATATGTCCTTCACATACATGTTTATTGTGGCTCTATTTAGACACGACAGGCCGGGACACTGCCTTTAAAGCCTTAAAGCAATAGCCATAATTAGTGTGAGAGAACTTCTTCGCACAGTGGATTTTCTCTAACATATCTTAAATGTTTGATGTTATTATAGACTGATCTGACATGAGTAGAAACACATCAACAACTAAACAGTGGCTCATTCACAATGCTTCACAACATATTAAGCTGATTTCCTTTTATTTGTGCAGAAGATATAATAATTGAGTGCCATGTTTATTACAGTGTTCTTATGAGTGTGAATGAGACGGTCATATAATCTCTCTCTGTGCATGTTTCACTTTGTGCTGCTGTTACTCAACAGGGTGCACGTCCGAGATGGACTTTTTCATTAGATTTTATCCTACACCGAGACTAAATTTCATATTTTGTTCACCGCTCCTACCACACTGTACTTACATGTGTGTGTGCCTGTATGTGCTGCACTTACACTGAATGATGTGAGAGACCATGAGAGCGGCGCTGGTGTCGTTACAGATAAGACGACCACAGGCCAGATCGTGTTTAATCTGCAGGGCAAACAGATACCTGGAGGAAGGAAATAAGAGATTGCATCACAGACAGAAATAAAAGAGAGTGTGGGAGGGAGAAATGATGGAGGAGAGCAAGGGGGTTATGAGGTTAATGTAGCTTTATAAACTCAACTGTTAAAAGCAATTCCATTACCATCAAAGTGATGGCATTTATACACACTGAAACACACACATACACAAAGCTAATACTTTGCATCTACTGAATTAAAACTAATCCCTAATTGAGAGAAAGAGCTTTTCTGTTAATCATTATGCAGTCGGCTACTTATATCATGATCTGGAGAGTAGAAGAGGATTGATACGCTGCATTTCAATGAAGAAACAGCAAACACTATGAAGACTGTAGTGCATTAAGACAGCTGACCTCAAAACCAAATCAGATCAGAGACAAGGCACAAACTCCATAAATTCTGTTTGCTATTATTTTGTACTGACGCATTATTTTTTGAATGTATTATATATATAAGGTTGCAATGAAGCCAACGAAAGAATAAACACAGTCAGTAAAAAAGGACAGAACCAGACCTAATTAAAAACATGGTTGGCTGATTCTCAAGCTCTCTACTTACTGTTCTGGGACAAATAGTGGACTGGCTGCCAGTGTGTATGTGTGATTAATAGTCCATGGCAGCTTTTTATGTGATATCCAAATAAAGCTTTTTATAACTGCACGATTAATAAAGTTAATGAGGCTTTGGTGAGTTTCATAATTTTTTGATCTTAGCCTGGAGTACTTTTACCATTTAGGAACACTGCATCAATTTGAAGTGAAATACGTTAAGCCAATCCAAACTCTATAACTTATGGAAACTGTGCTTCGTTCACAGTTTAGAGTGATCCTGCGCTGTACGTAATGTACTAGCAACATGAGGAAGAAACAGAACACAACAGCAAATACAATACAGAATCTCTTCCTCAGACCTCACGTCATTATATCAGAGCAGCACTGACTGGCCACTGTCCTGTTTTTAATAAAAGGCTAATATCAGCTTGATGTATCTTCAAAGAAGTCTTTCTTCCATCTGTCCGTCTACATATTTTGTCTTTGTGTGCCCACACTAACTATCAAAGGAAACACTGACCGCAGCAAAATGCTGTGAGGGCCAAACAAAAGGAAAAAAGGCTGTGTGCCCACTTCCTGTTTAATGCTGGAGTCAGCTGGCTCACTCCAAGACAATATGAGATCAGTGGAATAAACAGCTGACAGGTCGAACAACGTCAGTGGAAAAATATGTAAAGCGTTCTCGAAATTATCATCCTTAAGATTTCATTCCTGGTCGATTCGGCGACCTTCGTGGTCCGTGGTGGTAACAGCAAGTGCAGTTTTACACTACAGCTGAATGCTTTGAGGAGGAAATGTTGGCTTTGCATTAGCCATAACTTACTACTAAATGTTACACACTGGACCTTTAATACAGCCATGACACAGCTGTAGCAAAGTGACACAGGATTACATGAATGCATTGTCTCCTGTCATACCAACTGTACATTCGATAAAAATAGGGTTGATTATAACTTGAAGTCTTTATTAAATCTCAAGAGATCCCTCACAGATGCGAGGCACTACGCTCGCTTCCTACTTGGCTTTAGTCTCAAGTAAATTCAGCTAGGCAGTTAGAGGGAACCACATCATCATGGGAAAATGTGGAAGGTCAAATCATTCTCATATTTATGTTATGGTTATGTGATGTTAAACGGCGCTGTGCTGCAGCTAAAACTTGAAGTCCTGAATGAGCCCAGACAAGCACAAACAGTCCAGTCAGTGCACAGACAGTCAGTCTAAACAAAGCAAAGACAGACAAGATGGTGGCTGATAATTCATACGAGTGAGGCAATAGGTGGGAATGTGAACTCTTGTCCTATAATCTAATCTTTGTCTTAATGCTAACAGTGCAAAAAGGATGCTTCTCCAGATACAGCTGGATGTCTGAGATTACTGTAGCATCAAAATACGTCTTCCAGAGAAAGGAGTTTCTAAAACTATGGCTCATTACCCTAACGTGGCCAGAGCATCTCCTTTCAGCTGGTTTGGAATAACAAATGTTTTCATGAGTTTGGTTTCCAGATGACAGAATAAATGTCTGTGGGTGCAGAAAAGAAAATACAACTTCTTTCATGTTATGGCATGCACATATAAATATGTTATAAATGCTAAGTGGCTGAGCAAAACGAGCTGCAGACATACTGTAACAAGGCCTCAGACACAGTTGTGAAACTCCTTCTGAAGGACTGAGAACATTCTGGCCAGGGAGAAAACCAACAGCAAAACAACATCTTTTAATCTAAAGAGGTTCTTCCTCAGATAGGTGCGGTTTCTGTGTCGGCAAGACCTACCGAGTCAGCTCCTCTGAGAGCTGTGTGTGGTCAGGGGGGAAGAACTTCACCACAAAACGAAGGATGGTGTTTTTAGGGCCTGAAGGGGGGAAAAAAAAGGGATATGGTTAGGAGGGAAGAGACAGGAAGGGAGAAGTAGAGATGAAAAGAAGGATGTAGAGAAAAATCCTTTTACCACCACTTTCTCATATAATCATTGAACAGCGGCACACTGTGTGTTTGAGGGTTGAAAGAAGAGACAGAATCTGAGAGCTACTTACGTCTGATCTGTTTCAATGTTGGCTTCAGCAGATCCAGCCACACCTATGGAGGACAAAACACAAATTAAAATTCTTTAAAATGACCTAAAATAGTTCAATAGCTAAATAAACAGTAATGGTAGAATAGTGTCAGCAGGATTGCCACAACAAAACATCTAGAAAAAATGGAAACCTTAACCTTAAGTTTCACATATTTGCATGTAGCTGACTTGCTGTGCACGGACTAATTCGTGTTTCCACCAGACACTTTAAAGTATAGCACCCTTACCTGAACCTAACCCATACCTAGATGCATTAAACCCTAGAGCTGTTAAATGTAGGAGGGGTTGTTACCGAGGTGTAATGACAAAAGAAGACAGAGTGGAGTCGTTCTTTGGCAATGAAAATGTGAAAAATAATTCTTATGTAAAGCGAAGTAAACTGAACTAAACTGGAGGCCAGTTAGTCCAGTAACAGGAAACTGTCTCTATTTCCATATAAGAAATGCCAAATAAAATGTAAAAGTAAATTGTAAAGGAAAAATATTCAGAAATGATTTCCTTTCTCCAGCTTTCTAGAATATTAAGCACTCAAATGCTGACACTGCTACACCTATTAGTACAAAATGACATTACATTTGATCAAATTACCACTTAACACACCACTACACTTGGAAATGCAATGTGAACTCCTTATAAAGCATAAAGGCAGTGTTATAATGAAAATGTCATGCCTCAAGTACACTGTATAGTATATTATGAATATGGGTTATTTATCACAGCTATAAAAGTCACACTAGCTAACATAAACAAGATAAGAATGCTCCGTTATCGACTTGATGTATAGCTGCTTGTATTTGTGTGTGGGTCTGGCTCTTTCTGTGTGTGTGTGTGTGTGTGTGTGTGCTGACAATGTTGTCATTATTTTGGCAGCATTACACCATTTGTTCCACCGGACCACTTGACCACTAAAACGCACAGTGGGTGTCTGTGTTTGAGTCCACGGAAATATTTGTAAGTGCATATTGACAGACTGTTCTTTCTCTAAGAGCTACAGACTGACTGTTGCCCTTTATTAACTTTTACTAACTTTTTAATGCGCTACTGCAGATTCTTGCAGCAGGCGTTGGCAGCCAGAGCAGCAGTAGAGACAATAGCATCTGCAAACTACAGACACACCCCTGGAGCCTTACAGCAAGTGTGCAAATGATTACAACCAGCTGCTCTTTCATGAAATAGGTGGAACAACTGAGTCCAGGTGGAGGCTTAAATCCACACTGATGTAGATGAAAGGACGATAGGCAAAAGACGAAGCTCCAGGAGTCCTCTGAACAAGCTTAAAACATTTTATATGTTAAATGTAGATTTGCATGAGTCACGCGGTTTAATACCAGGCAACAAATGACAGAGAAATATTCTGTTAAAAGATTTGCATTTGGGTGGTAGCTGCAGGCCAAAATAACCAAATTATTAGGAAAATTAGGCTTTCTAGCTGAAGCTACTTTGAGAAAAACTGCACTGAAATCATAATGACAGTCATTTAAATATGTATCTAGTCAACTTTTAAATATCAATATGCCAAAATAACACACAGCATAACAGGATATATGACACAAAATACCACCGTGTGCGGCTGTGTAAGTGTGTCTCTCACCATCATCTTGCGCTGGTCCTGGTACTCCAGTCCAAAATAGTCTCCCTCTGCCAGGTTGAGATGGACACAAACCAGGTCAAACAGCACTTTACCAGGGGAACGTTGCTGGAAGAGAAGAACGGAGGTGTAAAACATTTGATTCCAATAGGGAGGAAAACCGGAGGATAGGAGAGGAGAGAAGAGGGAAGGAAAGTAATGCAGAGGTCACAATGTCACACAGCATCTCATCAAGGGAGTGCTGGTAATGGAAGTGAGGAGAGCAGGTCTTTTTCAAAGGTTATTTCAAAGTGATTTAATAAAGTGTCATTGAGCTTTCCCTTAAGACTGCATTTTATTTTTTTAAATATAACTATCTTAAAAAGGAAGCTGGTCAAACATGGCACAAGTACACTGAAAAATCCTGACTCGTGGAGGCAATTTTCTCTAACGAGCTGCTCCTCGCTTAACAAGGCAATGACCTTTGCCCTTGATGAGAGGTTTAGGCACCAAGTTGGAGATTAATGAATCGCTGGAGGCCGAGGGTCAGGTGAGAGTGCTCAGAAACTACCACAATGCCGCAAGAAAAGTGTGTTTGTGTGTGTGTGTGTGTGTGTGTGTGTGTGTGTGTGTGTGTGTTCTGCGTCTAATGATGTAGCTTTACCTGATGCTGACAATGCAGATCGAGCGTTGCTTTGTTAGCATGTATGACTTTGTCTGGATTCAGCAGCAGGAACATTAAAAGCATCAAACAATGTCTTCAACAGAACTTGGAATTTCCAAAATAGACACAGACGTGGAACCAAACCCAAAATTAGCCCAGAATAATTTTCTCCGAGGCAGTTGAAGCGAAATGGTACCACCCTGGGTTACAGCGTACTATTATACATTCAGTACTGAGGCTCTAGTCAAGTTAATGTGTAGTTATATGAAGGCAAGCATTCCTTCCTTTTGACACACACAAGCAAAAACACAGAAAACTTACACTTTATATTCACCTTAAGATCAGGAAAGGTGTTAATGTGTGTGTCTATTAATGTTCATGTGTCTCTGTGCATTATATAATGCTAGATATTGTGATTATAGTGTCCTGAATATTCAGAAATTAAAAATATCAAATGAAATCAAACGCAAATGTCATATAGCACAAGATAAACAGATTTAATTATAGTAGATACACCATTACTCATTCTACAAATTGGACATTTTTCAACATTCGCTTTCGATTTCCTTCAATAAAAAGGGTTTGCGAGTATTTCACACATCCAAATTTAAGCCCCATCACATCAAAAGGATTTTGATCCAAAGCCACGACTTTATAATATTTCTAATATCTTTGTATTTTGACTGAATTTAGAGAATGCCTATTAGTATTAACCTGTAGATTGTTTGGTACACATAATTTGCTGCAATGTTTAACCATTTGAGAGATTTAAAATGTCCTTTACATCAATGTAAAGTATAATTTCTATTGCTTATAAATAATAATTAAGATCTACACGCAATAGTCAATTCTTGATTGTATCCTAGCCATATGTAACTACTAAATTGTGACTTAGTACAACTAGGATGGAGGAAAAAACTGCACAAATAGCAGCACTATCAAAAAAAAGCTGTCAGTGGAGAGTAAAGAAGGCAGAAAGTGGTGAGAAGAAAAATGAGGAGGAGAGGAATCAGAGCAGTGAGGGCCAAAGTGTGAGCCAAGTCTGTCACCATCTGGCTACCGTGTGCGTATGTGTGTCCATCTGTTTCTGTGTGGTCAGTCTGTCTGTAGGGACACTCCCACATACTGTACTCACACACATACACACTTTCTACCCAGGTCTCCAGAAACAATGTTGGCTGGCTGTCAGATAGTTTGTTGTATGCTATGACAGAGAGGCTGGGAGCTTGATGCCACTGTCATATGCAAAGCCTGAGGATCTCTGGAGTTTGGACAGGATCCAGGTCTGGGTGGAGGTAATCTTGGCTTATAAAGGAGGTTAAGAGGGGAGAGGAGAAGAGGAAGTGGGGGAGAACAGGTTGGAGGAGAATCCGAGAGCAAACACGGCTTAAAGACAGGAAAGGAGACACAGGAAAAGAAACCTCGATGGAAAATAAAGACATCTTGGTCAAACTCCTCTTTTTCTTGCTTTTCCTCAAGCTGTCGCCACAAATGTATTAGTTTCATTCACTCTATTGATTCACCCCTAAACAAATTCTTGTCCTCACGACTTAAAAACTATTTGTATAACTTCTTTGTCCCTCATTTGCATTGTTTTTTTATTAAACAGTACTCTTGGTCAGCTATGCACGCTTCAAATTTGCATCATTAGAAACTTGCACGGAAACTCCTGTAAGAAACGTCCAACTTCAACAATACAGGGTCCAGTTTTCTGCAGAGCAGTGTTGGGCTTGGAGGAGACACAGGAGCGTTATCGTGTGACCCAAAACACACATGCTGAGGCAGAAAGGAAGAGGAAGATGGTGGATGGTGTTAAGAGATTTTACAGACTGAGGAAACTGGGACAGAATTTGTGAGCTGCATGACACAAATTAACTCTTGTAAAACACCTGCTGAGAGAAATAGAGAAAAGACAGACCTAGAAAGGCTGACTTTTTTTGTACTTCTGTGTGTACAAAGTAATGATTAGGATGCCACAGAAAAGCCTGAGCAGGAGAACATTTGGAAACGGGGTGCAGCAGGTCATGTTTTAGAAGATGAACTTAATTAGACTGAGGCAAGACTTCCAAGTATGTTTTGGGCAAAAGTAATTTCCCTTAATATCAGCAAACCCTTCTCCAATAGCTACAGTAAGCCTGTGTGCATGCATTGGGGAGATATCACGTATCACATTCAAGTAATGTAAGACACTGGAATGTCATTGAGGGAACGGTGGTGAACTCTTCAGATATCAATCCTGGTTACAATAACACAGGAGTCACGAACACATGACGTGTCACCGTACAGGCTGCTGTATCTTCTTACAGCCATGTGCAAAGACTAAACACAACTGGTTCAATAAAGACACTCAATTCTGCAAGCGCTGCCAAATCTTATTTCACAGGTCTGGTCTGAATTAATTTATTCAACGACAAGGTTGCAGCAAAACCTCAGAGCCTAAATTTAACCTAAAGTGAGTGTAAACTTTTGTGAAAGGGAGCTGTAATGAAAAGGTGAGAGCAGAAGTGTTGGAAAGCGGGACTTAAACCTCATAGGCGTGTTCAGAATCAGCTCTTTTTGGGCACTGAAGCAAACCTCTAAAAACAACATACAGTAACTGGCCAAACCCACTGAAAGAAGCAGGCTTCAAACTTCAAAGCTGTGAGTAGAGAGAGGATGGAAAGTGAACATTTTAAAGCCTGATGTCAGACATGATAGAGCTAGGTTTGTAAACCACATTTGAGCTCATCAAGTCCTTTTGGGTTTGATTTCACATTTTAACTTTCACTTTTTATATAGTTTCGCGGAAGAGACAGGAAATGAGAGTGGGACAATGGGAAACTAAACAAGACATCCACTCTCGAAGGGGGCCTTTCTCATTTCTCTAATTTGTGCCTCATCGTGTCCTCGCTCCTCCGTCCTCCCGCCTGTGACCCAGAATCAAAATGAACTCCTCAAATACATGAACACATACATAAAAGACAGTAAACACAGTAACACTACAAAGACAGTTATGAGTCTGGCCATTATGCTACGTTGTGAATTGAATTACAAGTAAATATATAAAATGAATAATTGTTATGAACACTGTTATGCTCATCTGAGAAAGATACAGTGGTAGTCTATAAGAAAACAATGGACAGAAGATGCAGCTGTGCAGTTGACGCAAGGACATTTCATTTTGTTAAATGCCTGTCGCCTCGACTCCTCTCACTGCTCTGGTGGGAGGGACTAAGATGCGAGGAGAGGAACTGAGGATGCACAAACTGGGAAATGAGAAAGGCCTATAGTCACAGGGGACTGAAAATAATGTGTAAAGCTCTGTGCTTCAGCCCTCAAAATGGAAAAAAACAGTTTTCTATGGCTTCAAAAAGGCTCAGGTGGTCAATTTCTTAGTAAAAGGTCCAGCCATTTTTTGGATTAAAGTGTCACACTCAGTTCTAGCAATTACTAAGCATTTAAAAGCAGGTAGATGAAGCTGCTCTCTGCCCTTTCAGGGTTTGTACGTTCAGGCTGTTCAAAAACACCACTGTAAGCACATACAGTAAGCAGTGGAGCAAACGCTGCTTACTAAGTTAAAGTGACACTCAGCCTGTTCTCATGATCTGCTCTCATCTTGGCAACAGTCTCGGCAGAGGAAATGCTCAGCCGACCGAGGTCAAACGTGATATATATAGGTTTTTGCTCTTGCTGGGTAACAAATTGGGAAAGTGAGGATGTTAATGACAGAGCACCTCGGGCAAATCTCTTCAAGTCTCATAGTTTGAGAGTTTCAAGGTCTAAAAATAACTGCTGTGTATATGTGTTGAAATGTTTCAGCAGAGCAGAGCAGAGCAGGCCCTGTGGAGACCAGACTGAAGTCCTTTCAGTTCAAATCACAATCACTTCATTCAGCAACTACCATCAATGAGCCATTCTCACTCAGCCAAAAACACACTCAGACACACATTTTTATCATATCTTGGAGCGTGATTTTCGTCTCATCTAGCATATGTGGAATGATGCTTTGCACACAGACATACTGAGCACTTCATCTGTTGCTTATGCATACAGCGAAACAGTCACTGGCATGTGCACTCGCATGCAGACACACAATTAAAGAGTCTGAAGTCAGACTTTCCTGCTGCAACTCCGGACTGTAAAAGCAACGTGCAAAGGCCAAGGTCGCGCCCTTTAAAAGGCAGGGTCCAGTTTCACACAGCTCCTTTTGGGCCTCACACCAACACGGTTCTTGTCTTTTAAGATAATTAGAAGGCGAGCAGGTCTAGCAGTGAGCCTTAACAACCAACTGTCCATCAGTGAGCCAGGCTGGAATCTGGCTTCAAGCCTGGCAAAAAAAAAAGGAAAAGCTGAGCCTTAAGAAGTCATCAAAATAGCTCCAGACATGGGAAAAGGAGCAAAAAGCCAGCACGCTTTGAGTACTTGCAACAATTTAGCTTTTAAAAATCCAATGTTCTTGTTTGTGACACAGCTAACGAGGAAAGCACAACACATTTTTATTGATGGGACAGCAGAGAGCAGCAAAAAAACAAAAACAAAAGTTCCTAATAAAACACTGAGGCTGTCTGCAGCTGTGGCAACTGCTTCCTCTTTTGTTTACCTTTCATAAAATGACTCATGCCCTTTTTTTTTTGCAGCAAACTAGACTCAAAATTATAGTGGTGCCCCTGACACATAACCCCCATATGTATAAATATATCCATTCTGGTCAGTGGGCACGTTGACTGTGGTAGATCCCACGCAGTGAGTGTCTCTGGATTGTGTTACTGACAATAAACAAGGCTGGAGTCGACTGTGTCAGCAAAAAGCGCCAAATCAATGGGACCAAACGGCTCCAAAGATAGGTGCTGAAATGTGTTGGACTGAATGACACAATACAATCTGCTTAGCAATTAGGCAAGATGTGGTCTTGTTTTTAACTTGCACGCTTTCTTTTTCTCTGGATTTCTTTTCACTCTTGTCTGGCATCCAGTTATTGGCCCATGGCTCTTTGCCTATCGGGGGGACACATGCCAGTGAGCTGTCAGCATGCCCGTCTACTCATCAGACTGCCTTTCTGCCAAAACCCACCCCGAGCATAGTCATCAAGCCAGCAAAAACACACCGAAGTTTCAGCAAACCTACTCCCTTTAAATCCAAGAACTCTCCCACAGTGCTGGCTAAACCGGGAGGCGATACATCAAAGTAATTGGTTTCTCTTCTTTTTACTATCCAGTCCCGTTGAGGCCTATAGCTAAGAAAACCTCCATATATTTCACTTCACTTTCTCTCTTCGGTCTTTATTCTCTCCTTTTGTTACCGTTTCTCTTGCACCCAAGCTCCCTTTATGTTAGAGATGGACAGCTCATTAAAATGCATTAATTATAGTAGGAAACCGAGGAAGTTAGTAGTTAGCAACACAGTCACACCAGTCGTCTCCCTCTTCTGTTCTCTATGTGAGTTTTCCATTTACTATATAAAAGCCTACATAGACATATTTTACCTATTAATTATTTTGTTTATCTTCTAATATTTTCCCCTCACTCTTCCTGTCTTTGGATCCTGTCTTGCCCTGCGACTCACAGCCAAGCAAAATATTCTCACCATCTGTCGTGGCATGCTGAGGGTTTACAGAGTCTCCCACAGCGTCACTGATGCAAATGACCTATGAACCCCCCCCCCAAAATAAAAAATTAACATATATGCAATTTGTAGTATTCATACTTTGGGTTATGATATATAATAAAAATGTATAAAAGTTTCTAAATAAGGCCACTGGTTTGAGCTGGTCCACTGCAGCACAAACTAAGCATCAAGACTTATCAAGCTTTCCGGAAATTAAAACATCTATATCTTACTGTCCTTAAAGAATTGTGATTTTCAAAATAAAGCCTCAAGACATGCATAAAACAAAAGAATCAGGCTTGAGGCAAATTGGCATGAAGCAGAGGCATGTTTGAAAGGTTTAGTCGTGACTAATGTCAACAGGGATAGAAACCAGATGGGTGAGACTGATGATAAGAACTCTCCACTCCACGAGGGAAAAGAGTGGGGGAAAAAAACACCTCAAAGCTGTTCAGTTTCTTTCTTCAGTCCCCTGCTATGAATTCCAGCAGGGATCTTTTTCAGCTCTCTGTCAGGCAGATGAGAGAAAGAATGTGTTGTTATTACTGTCAGATATTACTTTACCATTACCGGATGTTTTTGACTCACAATTTGACCTTTCTAGAAGAGAAAAGATTTGTGGAAATCCATCAATTGGGATTAGTAAAAACAACTTCAAGGGCTTGTGACAAAGAGACAAGGAGGGAGCAGTGAGAGATATGGAAGGCCTGAAAATGAAAGAGATAGTTACACCCTGCTGGGACTGGGAGAGCGCCAGGGAGTCACCTGAACCTTAACCAAACTCCTGTCTGGCTGTGATTGTGCGCACTAAGCAGTAATTTGAGCTGTAAATCTGTTTTTCTATTTCTGTCGTCACCATGAAACTCTGAAACCAGAGATAATGGAGTGTCCTGCTGCTAAACTGCAGGTCAATGGGCCAAAAATCATCAAAGACAACGCAGCTTAAGATAAAGTGAGGCATGACACAACTACAGAAATCATTCTTAGGGAAGACAATCGAAGCATAAATCCATAGAGTTCTTGTTTTTCTATCTACTTTACCCATCAGTAAGCGTGCTATTATTTTGTCCAATTCCCAAATCATTTACTGGGAAATGTAAAAATGAGCTAGATTGGGGGTTGGTTCCCCAAGGCTCAAAATAATGAGTCTTTGCAATGTTTAATAGCCTTAACACAGAGGCTATTTTCTGCAAGGACCAAGCACAGTAGTCCATAAAATCTTGTTTAATAGTGTCATGTTAAAGTATTTGCCAGTGTGCTCGTTCTTCAGCTTCAGAATTGATGGTACTGCTTTATTTGATGCTGCCTGAAGCAACGACATTCGCTCCTCATATGAGAAGACAAATCACAAAGATCCCCCGCTGTTGTTCTTCATCCCCACTGTGGACTGTACGGCGGTTAACCCAGCAACTGATCTGCTTGTGTCAGAGCGAACAAAATGTCCCCACAGCCTGTTGATATTGTTGTATCACTTTGAATGATGAACACTCGAAGTACACCTAGGGGGGTATTTACAAAGCCTGTTGCAAATAAGCAGGCTTTTTAGTTTTTTATGGCTTTCATGTGATTTAAATGAAACATATTTGAAACCAGGTGGTGTCTTCCTTCCTTGTTCATTACATTTAATATAACCCTGGTATGAGGCTAAAGAATGCCTGAACTGTACAACTTCCCCTCAAGGAAAAAATACCCCTGAACAGCAGGACAGCTGGGAGAGGCTTCCTCCCTCCTCGATTGTCCACCAATGGGATCCTTTCGTTCGGATTAGGTTAAACGGCTTAACCTACTGGCAAGACGTCAAAGCCAGTTCCTTCACGCTGCCACAAGGGAAAGGGCTCAGGGTCCACGCACACACAGACAGATGGACACACATACACACATATGTCTAACTGGACTGTTGAATAAACAGCATGTGGGGCAAAATACCTGCAAGCACTGTCAGCAGCGACGGCAAGGCACTGTGGGAAATCAAACTGGCAACACCCTGATGGGGGATGATGAAAATGCCTACAGGCTGCTACGAAGATGAAGGTGTGTCTTTAGTGTGCAATATGTGTGCGTGTGTGTGTGGACGTGAAGGCTCACGGCACACTTGAGGCAGACAATTAAATCAAGCAGCAGAAGGGAATACACGCACAGTGCTGTACCATTAAAAAGCAATTGGTGTCTCGTGTAGGATGGCGGTGGGTACGCTTGTACTACGCCTCGTGCAATAATGAGGTCTGTAAATCTCGCACCAGGGCTGCTTTGTTTCTCCTCGAGCTCCATTGAGGAACCGGATGACAAATTCGAAACAGCAGACCAAATGGTACAAGCTTTTATCTCAAGCATGAGTAACTGCTGTAGGAACACGCTACGGTCCATGGTTTAGCTTTTTAAGGTTGCTTCTATGCCAAAGACGTGCGGTGCTTGTCCTCTGACATTCTTTTAACATTCCCAAGCAGCACAGTTTGTAGATGGCACGGTTATGACTCAGATAGAAGGAATCACCTCACGGCACACAACCAGCCATTCAAAGCAAGTCACAGATGCCTAAGATTGGCATGTGTTTTCGTTTGTGCACGTGTTGTTGAAACGGATGAATTATGTGCAAAAATAGGGTGTGGAAACACAATTGAATAATTAAACTAAGCCTGCGGTAGGCACATATATGTGTGTGGTTATGAGGACACACAGATGATTTACAAGTACGGAACAGCACTTCAATTACGCCACAGCCGAGAATCTTCAAAAATGAAAACTGGGTATCTCAGTGACATTAAAGCAGGTCAATCAACACACACATAAACACCAATTTATTCTCTTCACAATCTCTGGAGCCTCTTAACTTCAAATGAAATGTTCCCGAATAAGTTGAAAGCTCACTCAATCAATTTCAGGGTAAGAAAAATCACACTTCAGTCAAATAAATCAGTGACAGCCAAAGCCAGCAGAGTGGTGAGAGTGATTCATCATTCAAGGGCAATACTGGGAATTCCCAATTATAGCTGTAAAGGAACAGTCCCCTCATAAGTGAATTATAATGGGTTTGTCTTTGAAATCTGCAAGAATCATGAGACTTGAGCATGACGAAATGGCCTGACAGAGAAAACGGCATGAAGTCTGAGAGAAAGAAGGAAAGAGGGTGTCATAATAAAAGTAAGAAAACTACTTTTTCCTCCAAACATCACAACCCAGGCTACATTCCTCTGCTAGCTTCTCAGAGAAACAAACAGCTGGAGACTCAGGGACACAGCAGGGGAGACGCCATTGAATTCCACTGAGGCTTCTGGAAAACATCCAAACGGGGAGACGAGGAGGGAGCGATGAAAGAGATTAAGCAACACTTCACCTATTTAAAAGAAAACCCAGTGCAGCATTCCTCCACACACAAACTCAACAACATCCAACAGACTTAGGAGTAAAGATCCAGGGCCAGGGCCAGATTTGTGACAGAGATTGAGCTCTACGTCCTTAGAAAAAGGTTTAATAAAGAGCAACGCTTAACACTTACCAAGGGGGAGAAGTCTCATTTAGGATAATGAAGCTGACACTTGGGGTTTAAGTTGCTTGTTAAACTCTTAGCATTCCCACTTATGCAATTCTTTCCTAATCTAAAGCACTGGTTCCCACACTCTCATGCTGAGGAATCACGTAATTCCCGTACACATTTCACTCCCCACACTTCAGGTCAGTTTTAGTCCATTTAGATGGTAATGCGACCCAGAAGTAGCATGAATTACTCTTATTTGATTCTCTAATGGGTGGTGTGTTTCTGGGGAGAATTAAAGCCCTCCTTCCTTTAATACAAGCTACCGTACCAGGGACTTTATTACTTATGCCAAGGGAAAACCCTGACACAACTATTCTTCTCCAACATTGTGCAGATTTATGGCAGCAGAGACAGCTGGAAAGAGGAGCCACAATACCCAGTAACTCCACATATATATATATATACACACATACACACACCTGTCCAACCCATACTAGAGAAAGAAAAGGCTTATTTTAGTCCATGGTTACTTTACAGACTGACTCCCCCTCACTGCCTCAGTTTCTAGTTTTCAGGTGGAAAAGAGGGAAAATCAAAAGTCAAACCTTATAATGCATGGGCAAATTATCTGATTGGGGAAAACAGAAGGGCTGCCTGCAGCTAACTCTTGTGTCCACCACTAACATGTATCACAAAATACACAAAGTGGAGCAACTAATTTTGTTTTTTTTATTTTCTTTAACCAGACAACCTTGGCCAGATTCATTTTTCAAATACAACAGGAGCTCCAAATGAGTTTTGGCTACCGTCCAGGGCGTCTGCTAGTGATGATAAACCTCCCAGCATTTGGCTAGCGGCTGATGTTAATTTCCCATTGTGTTTAAAACAACAACAGTGAGGTATTACCAGTCCAAACTGGAATAGGGGTTGTGATGACAGGGAGGCGGGATATATTATTAGAGCATGTTAAGCATCAAAGCACCACAACTTCTTTCAAACACAGGAAATAATTAATATCCCTTCTGATAGGACAAACTTGTAAAAGAATAGCAGTGAAATTTTCACCATGTGCTGCAGGCTGCTCCAAAGCTTTACTACACACACATAATCCACAAAATCGCCTAATTTGTTGCTGTGGTTTTGTGTGGCACAGTGAAACGGAGGTACAGTGATTTCCCTAAATGGGGCCCAGCTCTTCCACTGTTGGCTCGCCTGGCCTCCTCACTTGGGACCTCATTCACTGCAATTACACAACAAAAAAAAAAAAGGATCCCATCTGCAGCCAAGGAGAGTGGACAGTGTCTGCTCATTCATTGGCTACTGGCGTAATGCAAAAGGCTTCTGTGGGAGTCGGATGTGTGTCTGTATGCATCTCTCTCTCCCAGCACAGCAATCTCCCTCTTTCTCTGTCGCAGTGAGTGTAACACCACGTCTCTTTTTTGTCCCTCAGTGGGGCCCTCTTCATTTCTTTCCTCCCCCCATCCGGCTCCCTTTCAGTACTTGTCTCTCCATCAGCAATAGTCTTCCACTCACTAAGCAATAATCTGTCTGTCTCGCTGGCTCATTCCCTTCTTCCTAGCTCGGAGGCAGACCCGTCTGTGGCCCTGTCTTTGAACTCAGCACGTCTAAATGCTTCCACGTGGCTCCACGTGCACACACCCACCTTAATAGCAATGTAACAAAATGCAAGCTTCTCTTGAAACAGCGATACTGCACCTACTTGTCCAAGTCTTGCTGTAATGCGATAGGTATCTCATCAATCTCACAGACTGCCAAAAGACCTCTTTCAACCTTTTTAGACTTGAGCAGTATGAATCTTCACTGATTCCCATGGTGAAATTATCTTCATTTGCTCTACAGGCAGGTCAAACTTTGGGGTCAGAAGGAAAAATAAGGAGTAGAAGTAGCTGAGAGGAAAGTCAGTCCACAGTCAGAAGTCCCTCTTTGAGGTCTATGACCACAGGAATGAGATACTGAATGCCAACCATTACATAATACAGCCCAGTTCCTCTGTGTAAGACTCTGTATGCAAGCACGCTGCATCCACATTTTTCCTAAAATTCGGGGTTGGGACATCACATAGGAACTGATATAAGACTGAGAATTTTATGTTTTTTGTTTGGTACAGGTAAGCTGTTAAACTCTTCTTTATAAGTTAATTTTCTTCACACAATTTTAACTCTCCATACATCGGTTTTTCATCAAAATGTACAAAAACTTGTCCTCCTTTCATAAAATGTAACCATCTGAGCAAACAGACTCACATATTTTGCACTACGAGCTGCAACGTGACAGGAGTGCCATTCAACTGCCCCACTGACTCCAGTGTTAATGGAGACCAGAAATTTAAGGAGCTAAACAGAAAAGGGGACTTTTCTCACTTCATTTCCAACATTTTAGACACCACAAACAGATATTTTACAGCAACCCGATTGGAAGAGGCGCACTCGCTACATTTACTTTACAGTTATTTTTGTTTGGCTTTTTTGTAGAAACATCACTGAATGATGTCTGACTGGATAGGTTTTTAAAAGGCTGAGCCAAAATTTTTTAAAATCATCTGGACCAAGAGATTGTGACTACGGCAATGGCCATCCAGATCCTGCCGCTGTAAGGGTAGCACCTCTAAACTACGCTGTTCCTTTTTTAATTATTTTTTCGGCCGGACCACCAAAAAATCTGAAATATGGAGATATGGAGATATGAGGTTTCCGTCTGATAGTGACGGTTGCTAAACTGTGAAAATTGAGTCCCAAGCAGCTAACTAGAGCTTATCAGGGTCTCTGGAGTAGGTTGAATCTTTAAAATAAAAGCTTGACAGGACTGTCATGCCTAGTTGATGACCTCTGACTGGCCAATTGCTGTCTGGAGAAGGGGTTTAGCATGAGGTCAACTATGGGATCTGAAAACAGTACCTTGGGCCAGAAAAAGCCAAGAAACCATGATGCACAAATTTTTATGATGCAGTTCAAGTTCTGTGGAAATCAGTGGTGCAAAGAGAGGATGGTGAATCACTCATGTATTTAAATGATTGAAAAAACAATACATAATTTAGTCATGTTCATTCCCCCATTCCTGTCTACGAGAGCCTCATCAAGGGGAGGATATTACATCCGCAAATCTAATCAAATATTTATTTTAATAGACCTTTAATTAACTAGTCTTAAGAGTCTTTTGAACTGCAGGGCAGATCGTAGCATGCACACATGCACGCTCTGTACACAGTATGTTCATGCACATTGGCCTATAAACTCACATAACCGTGTAACATGATTTAATGTGACCCTTGTGAGCCCATGTAAACAGCATCAATATAGGTTTAAGTATGTTACGGTACTGGATTGAGCAGGGAACGGGGGTTTCACACAGACACACACACACACACACACACACACACACACACACACACACACACACACACACACACACACACACACACACACAGAGAGAGCAGGTCTCTCCGGATGATGATGAATGAGGCCTGCCAAACCTACTGTTAGTTCTGTAAGCGCTCCAAGGAAGCAGAAAGAAAGAAAGGGATTATTTGGAAGATCAGAAGCGAGGGTTTGGAGATGGGATGGGTAGTTGGAGAGCAAGAAGAGAAGAGAAATCTCCACTGTGCCATGCTGAGATGATGGGTCATAAACTTACAGAGATCATAAAGCCAGTGTTTGAGCCTCACCTTGAAATGACTACACTTTACTGTCTTTAAACATCACCTTGGATGTACCCACACATCCAAACCTCTGCAACACAACACCCAGGACTCCTGCCAACTTTAGAAGACATATAAAAAAAAAGATCACAGTTTGGCTCGAAGCGTCAAATACACACTTTTCATCTCTTATCACAGATAATCGTCGGAGGTCTATAAAAGGAAACACAAGACAGTTAAAATAACTGAATCTCAGCTGAGTTTTTACATGCTTCAGGGTAAAAGACTGCAGAAGAGGACATACAAACATCTAGCTAACTTATTCTAGCTGAATAAGTTTGTTGTTCAACACAAAGTTTAAAAATAACTCTGGAATGACAAATCTGGACATAATTTTTACTGTCTGGTTCTGTGCATATTACTTCATTAATGGGAGGCTACAATAAAACTCATTTCCTCTGCTCTTGTTGGGGCCTGATAGCCGAGGTCTCAGCTGTGGAAGCAGAACAATGAGGCAGTCATACCTCTGTTGAGGAGGAGGGATGAGACACAGTTAACCCACAAATGTGTTTCTAACAGAGTAGAAATGTCTGTGCTAAAGAATTTGGACAACACGATGCCAAGATTCTGCCCTGAAAACGATAAATATACGCATTTCGATCGAGAGAAACCAAAATTAAACGGTAATTTCACAGTCTGTCGTTGTAGCTTTCTGTCACTTCATTGCTCCTTTTACCTTTTAGGACACTTCTTAGAGGTGTGACTGACTAGCAATCTTCCTTTCTCATTTTTTTCGTATCTGCTCCTTCCACATGTGTCATGTACTCCCAAGGTAGCCGACAGCACAAAGGCCCATCCATTTCAAATGTCAACTGCTCCACACTGAGTGAGCGTGTGTGTGTGTTTGTGCATAATGTAGTGGGGGACTTGTAGCTCATTTATCATGGCCGTTGGGGGACTGCTAGTCCATCAAATGTTGTCTATAAAGCGGTTTTATCATCATAATCCTCATAAACCATCCCCCCCTGTAGCCCTGTATCTTCCACTAGCTCTCTTTTAGATAAAAAAAAACAACAACAAAAAACACACGCAAGGTCAGGAGCCATGCAGATCATAAAGCCACAATCCAATCATGCAACAAAAACCCCACAGTGAACTTATTGCACTTCCCACATACAGGCAAACACACGCCCTCGTCCAGTCTCTCCTGCTATCAGACGGTCTGTTTTTAAAGACGTCCACTGAGAAGGTCAATGTTGATGTAGATATATGGGATAAGATTAAGGTCAAGTAAGCAAGCTAGACACCATTGACTAATAAGGAAAAAAACATCCCCATACTCCCTCAGTAACAATTTATGGATTAAGCAGATGCAAGAGTGAATTCTGTCGGGGTACATGTGGCTCTATATATGCAGGTCTCAGCCACCATACAGTAAGTATTATACATCCATCATCTGAACCATTGAGCTTTCTTGAAGGTCCATGGGGGACAGACTTAACTGAGCTCAACTGCTCCCCAGGGAATCAGTAAGACTTCATCTTTGTCATCATAATGTGAGCTTTCACTTGGACTACATATGTTATCAGATATGTTACAGATATCTGATAAATCTATAGTGAACCACAGCTGCAGATCCACTGACTAGAGAATGAGATGTGTGAAAATCATGGCAAAATCCACAAGGCTAAAAAAAGACAGGCATGTTAAAAACATAGCTTTTTCTTTTTTAATATCCCTGCTGTTTTGACCTAAAACAAAACATGTAATTTCTGTCCCACTGTTTTGCTCTTCCTTCCTGGTCTCAGTCTCTCTGTCAGGTTTATTTTGTTCTGGTCCACTCACCCATTCACTCTGGGCACTGTAGCTTTTAGAAATCATTACTCAAGCAAGATTACTGTAATTGTTGGGGGCTATTTTCTGCTGTGGATTAATACACATTTGGTGCTCGGCTGAGTATTTACAGCAGCAGGACGGTGCACGTGCGACTCAAAATTCACAGCAGTCCCCATGATGAAGGCATGCATCCACCAATGTAAACACAGTATACAGGACTGCAGAATCAGAACACCAGAGACAGGTGTGAGTGACAAAATGGTTTCCTTTCCCTCAATCACTGATGCTGTGACCTCAGGATGAACTGAGGGAATCTGGGGCAGGAAGCTTTACTTGTGAGGGCAAATCACACAACAAAGTTTCTCTCTGTCATACAAGTAAACAACACCGCAGCTTAAACGGATTAAAACTGTTAAAACAAATGTTTGAAGTTGTGTGTTGGGAGAAAGAGGAGGAATATCGTGTGTCTGAGGTTTGTCGTGCATAGCCACTGCACAGCTAAAAGCAAAAGCAGTTGCATTCAAATCCACAAAAAGGCTCAGTTAATGGTTTCACAAATACTGAATTACGGCAGAACAGGTGAAACCAACTGAAAGCTTATGAGTAACACACATACATACAACCATCCATTGTTCCCCATGCAACACACACACACACACACACACACACACACACACACACACACACACACTATCTTCAATTATTTACAAGGTGGGAGTGAGTGACGATGTTCTGCACTCACACACTCCTCTATCATGCTGTTTCCATTCCACATTAATAATGAAGCCCTGAAGTGTGTGTGTGTGTGTATGTCAGTGTGGAGCCAGAGTGGTCACTAATGCAGTGTGTGCCAATGTTTTATTAATGTAATGTTTACTCAAGCAATGTAATTGTTTCTCAGGTTCAGCTCAGAGAGAAAAAGAAAATAATGATAAATAATTAAAAATATTAACTATCAATGAACAAATTCACTATGTGCTATAGGCAGGAGCTGAATAGCCGATTTTTCCTGCCATTGCAAGTTGGAGAAAAGCTGCATTAGATTTAAAAATTGTATTCAGGCTCCATTCAGAGTCCAGCTAAAACTCTGTGGGATCTCCTTTTTATCTAATGGATTCCACGTTACTCCCTCGTGAGAATCTGGCTAACATTGTTAGTTCACAGTGCTGAGAGGAGGCCACATTCCCAACTGAAAGCCCGAGGATACAGCTGATTTTATAAACACCAGATATATCATAACAAAGAATTTTGAGGATGAAAGCCGGAGCCCTCGGTGTCAACCACCTGGGTCCAAGAGATGTTACTTTATTGAAGCGCATGCTGCACCAGAACGCTTTGAATGTTTTTTTCTGTTAATGCACTTGAATGTATCCAATTATCAATTATTAAAGCTGAATTCACTGACCCATGTTGTGTATGTAATAGCCCTGAAGGCAAAGCTTTATTCTCTGTAAAAACCTAATTGAAATAAGGAGCCTGTACTTCCTGATGTACAGCAGAAGCCTACTGGTGGCATCGTGATCTCAAACTAACCAGTGTAAACAGCCATGTGCCCTGAGTATGCATGCATTGGCCCAATACTGACTTTATTAAGTGGATCGGGTACGTAACCGATCACCATCAAAGACTCTGTTCTGCTCTGCTCCTTTGCTGCCATGAGCTAACATCAATGCATAACGATACTGTTGATACTTATCACTACCTGTTTTATTATATATAGTATATAAAAATGGATGAAGGAGAGCAGCTTACACACTTAAAAAGACAAACTTTTACCAGCTTTTGTAAATGAAAAACACTCCAGATGATTCATGTAACACAAGTATAGAAGAAAAAAGATGTAGCCATGCACATGTGGAATAGTCAGTACTTGGCCTCAGCTGATAGCCTGAGTTCAGGTATTGTTATCAGAAGGGAAAAAACCGAGTTGGTGCATCCCTATCTGCCTTGCTGAAATATCACTGAATAACACAAACTTCACATTTAATGCTACTTATGATGTAAGAAAAGCACATGTAAGAGTGAATCGTGATGCCTTATGTGCACAAAGTAAGAAGGCAGTGGGTTTAAAGTCACTTTAACTAAACTAAACATGCAATAAAAAAAGGTTAACATTCACCATGGTCAGCATTACAACAGTGCCACAGTATGAAGAGTCCCATTCTGCAACCACCCTGGCTGAGCTTTTAAGATAACAGGCTCCGTTAATGAGCAAGCCTTCCACTTTACCTCCCTGTAGTGAGAAAATGCCCAATCCGGTGCCAACATTAGTGTAAGCTGCAGGCTTATCTCTTGATTCACACGTTAGACTACACCTACTGCACAAATACACTGGAAGGCATTGTAACAGGAAAAAGACAGATTAGGAGAGTCAAACTAAAAAGACAATGCATCCCTTATTTCACTGCATCTTTGATAAGCGTTGAAAACATTACAAGTCATTAATTTAGTTGGTTTCCATGACTTTCTCCTCACTTCTTTTTCACTTGAGCAGTGTTCCTCAACTTTCCCTTTTTTTCCTTTCACCTCCACTTCATTATTATTCCCAGTCTTCCCAGGCGCAGGGTTCACATTTCGCTCTTGTGACAGCAAACAAACAATCTCAACCTAAACAATAATGTGTGAGAGTGTGTGTCTGAGGGCAGTATTAGTATTTTTGGTCATGCTGCTGTTGTCAGCTGATGCATTCTGCTTTTCTGTGGTCTGAGCAGTGACGTCTAAAGATGTTCCAGAGAGATAGGGCATGTAATTTGTGTGTGTGTGAAAGGCAGAGGACAGTAAAGATAGGGGAGAAGACTTCCCTGTCATAAGGAGGCCTGCTGCTGCTGCTGCTGCTTTGTGGAGAACCACAACCTCTGAGCTCTTATATCAATTTGAGAAGACATCAATTTAGGATTTTGAAAAATGCTAAAAACACACATGCAGATGACATCCTTCACACAGATCCTAACCCTCTGTCAAGCTGTCCACTCACACATCCTCAGGCACTAACAACCACATACATTCTTGGCATTTTCACAGGAGCCAATTACGGCTCCTCGAACTGGCAGCTCTGGATGTTCTACAAGCCAGCTGAGACGGTGACTCGCTGGAATCTTTCTCAATTATCATCACAAAAACTCCCCAAATTCTAAGCTCATAAAGCAGCGGGCTGGGTTTTCTAAAAGGCGTGCAAATTGCAGAGGAGGGCATGAAAGCAAACTCTCTGTCAGCTTGCGGCAGACATTAAATTCAGTAATTCAAGACCACTCCCACCCGCAGATGACATACCAAAGCACCGCAGCATTGATGTCATTAAAGCTGCTGCCTATGCAGCCTCTCAGAGGACCCCTTTCACTAAACAGCATTAGGAAGCCGAGAGCTTCTGTGCACTAAGGCGCGCCTCAGACTCACTTATATATGAGCAGAGCCTGCGATATATTGAGAGAAAAACTGAGATGAAGACAGAGAAGGATTGTAAAGGCTGCGGTGTGTGTTTCTGTCTATGAGGCGGGATCAAGGGGTCTGTAGGTTTGGTGTGTTTAGACAGGATGCTGGCTGCTATTCCATTTCCTGTGGATCTCCAGGAAGTGGAGATATGAGATAAGACTTAAGGTAAATGGACATATTGAAACATCCTCTTCCTCCTCCACAACTAGAGATGGATTACATAAAGACTGAGGGAAAAGTATTTGAATGTCCCCATTGATAAGCTGCGTCTCTCTTTTAGTGCGCCTTTTTCCATCAGTCATTAATGTGGGGGTGTGACAGGAGGTTGATGAATACATGAGATGATAGACGGACTGACACATGCTTCCTTTATATGTTGCCAAAACTTAAGTCCCATATTAATGATCTGGACTTATCAAACAGGTTTAAGCAAAACTTGGCTTGTTTATAAAGTAATAAACATTCTCAAAAAGTATCTTTCAGTCTCAGGCCAAACACTGTGCCACTCTAAGCCTCTGATTAGTTTCAAATAAGGATTTATTGCACATTTTCTTTTCAAGGATAACCAGTACTACAGCTACCCAGTGAAATCTGTGAGGTTTTTGGTGTAACTGACAGCAACTTTAGCCCTCCAACAAGCCACATAACCAATAAATAACATGGATGAAAACATAAAGAACACATAAAGATTCAAGAGTAACACCCTAATTGTGAAGAGTTCACAAAAAAGATCATAACCAATGAGAAACACAGGCGCGTATTTAGTGAACTCTCAAGGAGCAGTTATACTACGGTATATGATGCACATATTACTCACCGATATCTGGAAGACTTCCTGTGTGTCATCAAGCATCTGAACCCTAATGGAGACTTGTCTCCCTGGAGGCTGGGCAGGAGCACGCAGGCCTGGCTCCAGGGTGGACACCCCAAAGCTTTCAGGGGCGCCCAACCTCTGTCCGGCTGCAGACGGCCTGTCGGCTGGTTCGACCATGGTGACGGACGCTACAGTAAGGGGCTCTCGAGCTGCAGGCACCTCTGTTCACGTCTGGAGGACAAAGAAGAGAATAGTTTTAAATAAAGTTGGAGTTGCAACAATCTGTTCAGACTGTGATTTTCTGTATTTTTGGCTTCTTAAACACATAGTAGGCAGTTGTAAGCCAGAACGGTCAGGCATTTCCTCTAACATCCAAGCCTCTTCATAGGCCCTCGTCCTAAAGAGCAGTTACATCACATCCTGTGCGTTGGTAAATGTATAAACACAAGGTCCTTGCAAGGTATTTCTGTATTCTTTTTATAGGAAATGCGTTTTGGATTTGATAGATGAAAAAATACATGAGCATTGTGAGGAAAAACAGCTCCCATCAACCTTCCCTGAGAACATGAAGGTTAAAAGTTGCTTTCTTGGATAAACTGCATTTCATCTTGTGGAGAAAAAATACAACATTTGTCTCGTATTTAAAAAGCGAATAAGAGGTTCTATTATGTAGTAAAACTTTGCTTGGAGGGAAACTTAATTAGCTCAAGAAATGTGCGAGAAATCTGGCCACATTTATTCAGTCTAGCTTAAATTGCCCGTTCACAATGTAAAAACCACCAGACATTTAGTCAGTGAGTTCTTCTGTGGTGATTCTTTTTTTATTTTTATTGGTCAGGATGATGAAACGAGGGTATAAACCACAGACTAGAACGACCTCGTACAGTATGACAGCTGAACTTAAGAGTTTGGCCAATGCACATAGAAGCAGACAGACATGTCTCACACCTTGCTAGACACACACACACTTATTCCAGCTACAAGCACATGCAGGTGGGATTTACTGCGTTTCCTACAAACCAAACACAGAGCTCAGTTTAAGACCAGTTCAGACTTGAATCAAAAGCTTCACAAGTGGGGCAGATGAGATACGGTCTGAGAACACACAAAGACACTCACCCCCACCTCTCTTCTTTCAGACTCAAAACACACACACACACAAACTTTTCAGCGCCCCCACCGCCATCTCACCCTTGATAAACCTCAACCTCAGACAATAAATATGCTCTCAGACGGTTGGTGACATCACGGCTGAGGAATGTTTCAGAAGACAGTCGGGGGGGGGGACTGGTCCGACACACAAACACAGCGTTTTACATGTGTGTGTAAATGCATGAGTAGTGTACGGGACAATAAAGATCACATAAAATCTGTGAAACTGCTGTTACATCTTCAGTTCAGTCACATTCGGTACCGCCCAGAGTCACTGCATCAATGCTAAATCAATACGTCATTAGGGACCTATTGGGACCATCATGTTGATTAACAGGTTGTTAGATCTTTTTTTGTAGTCACAGGTTAAAATCCTCTGCCTTTCCCCCCCCAAGCAGCACACATCCTCATTTCAGAAAACATTCTTGGTGGGGAAAAAAATAGAGCAATACTGATAACACATAAACAAGCAATTCTAAATATTTGGGCACACATTGGTGGTGCAGCGAGCAGGGCTGACCGGCATCAAACTCTCCATGACGGCACAGATCCACCCTGCAGCAAGGCATTCACCATGTCCAATGTCAGGTCCATATTTCAAGAACAAATAGAGTATGTCAGTGGGTTGGAGGGGCTGTCTGATTCCAACATCTCCTCCAAAATGTGCCTGAGAAACACAGTTTTCTCTTGCCCAAATCTGGAACAAAACTGGTGTATAATTTGCGGTCTTTTGCAGACTATCCTAAAAACCCACTGAGTGCCGGTCACGTTTCTCTGTGAGGCTAAGAGGGGAAGCGCAACGACACTATGGTGAAGGAGAGAGCGCAGGTTCATCCTACGATACGTAGCAGAGCTGAAACATTTAATCAAACGCATGAATCGGCAACTATTGTGGTAATCGATTAAGTCATTTTTTTCAACCATCAACCATTTACTGGTTACAGCTACTCCAATGTGAGGGTTTTTCTCTGTACTGTCTCTCTCTTTGTGGATTTGGACTGTTGGCCACACAAAAAAAAACAACTTCAAGACGTCTGACATTTTATTGGACAATGGACTCATTGAGAAAGTAACCAGCAGATTAATTGATGATGAAAATAATTACTTGCAGTTCTACTGCAGAGACTCCAGAGTCCTCTGAAGGCCAGACAGTCCAAAGGAAGAGGCCCCGGAAATGGGACACAGCCTGTGAATGCGTGCAAGCTCCAGGGGAGCTGCTCAATGGCTGACCTCTGACCTCAGTGTGAAAGTGGACTTCTTCCTGCATCAGTTACCACAAATATATACAGCATACTCCTTATGTAAACAAACAAAAAACATATGCAGTTAAATGTGTGCATATACACTCTAAAGAAGGCTCTCCACTTTGTTCTTTCACACCTAATCTCATATTTTATTTCCAAGGCGAGATTTACTAATCCCTCTCACCTGCACACACAAACAGGTACCTCTCTTCACCTCAGTGACAAAAGCTGAAACTGGAGCCTGGAGCCCGGCCAAGGAAGTGACCTGACAATAAAAGGGACCTGACATTCAAGTTACTCATTACACCTGTGGGAACGTTTGCTTGTTCTTTTGTGCTACTTCCACGTCACGCTGAAACAAACGCTCTGCTCGGTTGTTCATCAGTAGCTCGGTCTCGGCACGTTTTTTGGAGAGTATCTGTCTGACAGTTAAATAACAAAGCAACTTTTAATGAATATTAAATATTTCAAATTCAAGAGTGCTGCCTGACAAAGAGGTGCTTGAATAATCGGTTTTTTAGGGCCGCCTACTTCTCTTCAAGCGTCACCCTTCAAAGAAAAACAACTCAGAGCCAGTTTTAAACCTCTACCTAATCATTCACTAACAAGCAGGTGCCAATTACACCAACAAACAGCACTAGGTCATATTCTGCAGAGTTGGCCTGTTGCCTGCGCGTCTTCAGTCTCTCAACACAAACTCATCAACAGGTTAAACTTCAGGCTTTTAAAGAGTGTTTTTAAACCACAAACACACAACAGCAACTATATAAGAGAGCACTTTAGGGCAGAACGCTCATTCTTGCTCTGACAATGGCTCCTCTTTCGGTAAGTTTTCTGTAATGAGAATAACACACTACTTGTTAATTTAGTGTTATCCTCCATTTTGGATCAATTTCACAACTAAAGGGTGGAAATTTGGAGGCAGAAGGTTCATCACCTCCTCAGTAGGGGCTGAAAGGGGGGGGGGGGATTATGCACAGAGTTAGTTGAGCAAGAGAGGAATACAGAGCGAGCTGGTCACACGGGCACAAAGGAAGCCACTGTGGGAGCTTCCAGCAGCAGGGCTTTAACTCGGAGGGACCCAGGCCTCTCAAGCAGCCTTTGAACTGGCGTTAGCTGAAAGTTTCCCAAGAGTTTGTGAGAGGGAAGCCAGGCTCTGGGAATCGGATGTGAGGTGTGTGTGTGTGTGTGTGTGTGTGTGTGTGTGTGTGTGTGTGTGTGTGTGTGTGCATCTACAGAGAAGGCTTTATGTGACAGAGGCATTAAGAGGTCACAAATCTGGTCTTAATCCTTTTCTTAGTAAGTAATTTTGACTATTTTTCAAATAAACCAAGGTGGCACATACGTTGCAATGGAAATACAGCATTACATAATCTGGGTTAGAATATTCACATGCAGGTTGCATAACAGGCGACATTTGCCAGCTATAAAAAAAAAACAGGTCTAACAAATCAACACTTTGATAAGCAGGTTTACAAAGAACACAAGATAAAGAAACTAAATCATCCGAGCACAAACGATTAAGTGACCCAAAAAAAACAGGAAACCTGAGCTATAAAAGAGGATCTCACAGATAAAAAGCTGAAACTATCTAAAAAGGGATGTGGCGTACAGTGAGGGGTTTTCATAGCTACACTGCTAAGCTAAATAAGTGAAGTTTGTAACAGTGTTCCTACTGGAAATTCACTACATGTCACTTATTTTGTGCCGTATTTTATCTACTTATATGTAGTCTCCATCAATCATTTAGTCCATGAAATGTCAGAAAATAGTTCCAAATGCCTCAACGCCTAATGTAATGTATTCATATTCAGCTTACTAATAGTAAAATCGTTTTAAAAAGAAGGAAGAAAGCAGCTGAAATTCACAGTTGACACGCTGGAACCGGTGATTTACGCGGTATAAATAAGGTCAGCTTATTTATCTATTCCTGGACCATCCGTTATCACTTGAAGGAGGTCCTGTAACGTGATGACATCTGAGCGTGTTGCATTCACCGAGGAACTCTGTGGAGAATATGATCAAAAGCTCCAGGAATAGCTAAGCAAGTGAACTTTGCATTTAAAATATTTACCACATACGGTACGTTGTCCTAGAATAAGAATAAATCTACAAGAACAAATGAAGGACTAGCTAAAGACCATAAAGGGACTACATCCATCTCATTGAATAAACAGCTATTGATGACCAATGACACCCAGAGGCGTCAACTGCAACCTGACGAGCAAAGGTGAGGGCCAGATCAAGGCCACAACACAGCAGGCCTACACCAGCGGGTCTTGGCAGATCAATGGCTGCGCTTTGGTACAACGTTTTATCAAGGTGACACTCTCCGCCCGCCGAGCCATTAAGCTGCTCTACTGCCCTCAGGAGACTGTCTATTGTGAGGTCGTAAAGAAAGAGAGTGTAACACCAATTCTCCTGGTGCTGTGGGTGTGATATTGCTACAGAAGTGAATGGGCAACAGGGCACTCGTGCTCCCCCAACCATTAGCAAAATGAAGTGCCTATGAGCAAGACAAAGCTGATCGTGGGCGCTGCTGCTTCCCCACTGACCCTATGCTCTGACCTCACCCAGAAAAGGGGGAGGAAGGGGTACAAAAAGAGCAGATCGATAAAAGGATAGGGATTTATTTGTCAGCTGATGTTGTCACCTTGCAGTTGCCACGTTCTCCAGACGTTGGGTGACAATGCCAAGGAGCATGCACGCACACAGCAGCTTTGTCAAGTGATATGAAACAGACGGTACAAAAGGCACCAAGAGTACAGTTGGCAGAGTGCAAGCCTCATGGATGTAGGTTAGCAGAGTAATCCTTTAGGCCAGGGTACGGATGTCAGTAGGCTAAGGCAACCTGATGGCACTCAAGAGACAGGAATGGTGTGTGTGTGTGTGTGTGTGTGTGTGTGTATATATGTGTGCTCAGTATTAATGTGAATGTGGTGACAATGACAAGTTTGAGCCTATTGTAAGGTCTGAATGGAAAAGGCAGCTGGGAAAATCCACTAAATAGAAACTAAACACCCCCCACCCCCCAACAAAGTATAAACCAGTTTAAAACCCACTAAATATTAACTTTGTGGTAAATGTTTGAAGCACTAACAGGAGAGGAGGGCTATCCTTGTCTATCATTAAGCTTACAGTAAAAGAAGCTCTGCTGGACCTCCTAAAGCTCAGCCGATTAGGAAAATGAACAGGCTGGTTTGCAGTGGAAGCGAGCTTAAGATATCGGGCTCATCAAACATCACGCACTGTTGCCTTAAGGAGCTTTAAACTGCGGGGGAAACATACAATGCAATGAATATGACTAAATCTAAACCTGAGTGTGCACCACATAAGGAATACCAGAGAGGTTACGTGTAACCTCGGTTCATAATCCGGATAGCATGATTTCCCTTACCCCCGTCTTTCTTCAGGATCCACAGATTGTCCGTCTGTAAAGAGCTTTTTTTTTTTTTTTAATTTCCAATCGGTGGTAAATCCCGCACAGTGCGCTGCGGTTGAGTTGTTCAATAGGAAAGTCTCCGTCGAACCGCTCCCTCTCAGGTGGGACGTGGTTTCTGTGCGGTAGCCATTGAGACAAATGTGGGGAAACCGTGCACTGGGCTTTTCCACTGGAACAATAAAGAGAAACACACCGCCTCCAGCACGGGCACCCGGCACTACAGTGTCAGGACGGGGGAGAGAAAGTGCCACCAGGGCGGGTACACAGCGCCACCTCCCGGGATGAAGGGAATTTGTACTAAAATGTGGTTAATTGGTGATAAATACTGTTTTAGTAATGAAGTAAAAGAGGGTTTCTTTTCAAATTTTGGGCTGGTTATGATTGGGAATGTAATATCCTTGAGGTATCTGTGGATTAGATTAGATATTACTGTACTGTATAGTTCTTACATACTCATATAGCCTATAAAGATAATTTCTTACGTGCACATTATTATTAGACCTGCACTGTATATGCATAGCCCTGCCTAGCCTATATTCTTCTGCTAAATTACTGCTGTATATATATTTAACCTTCTGTAACCTGTGCAATTTTCTATTTGAACTTAAATCACATTTGTATAAAAAAAACTGTATAGTATACATACAACCCTAATTCTATTTCTTTCTTCATATTTTGTATTTTTCAATTTTATTTTGTTATCTAATGTGCATTTTTTTCCCCCTTTATCTGCTGTGTTTTATCTGGAGCTGCCATAACAAGTGAATTTCCCCAGTGTGGGATCAATGGTGTTTATACAGCAACAAATCCATCAGTGGTAATAAACCAATATAATAAATTAAACCATGATATAAGAAAAGTACACACTTACAGGGGGGATTCTTCTGAATTTTGAGTGCTTTTTAGAATCAGCTGTTGTGCATCCATTGAATAAAATATGATAGGATAGACTTTATTGATCCCACACTGGGGAAATTCACTGCTACAGCAGCTCCAGATACAACAGATATATACAAAATACACATTAAATAAAAATAGAATTGGCGTTATATGTTTTATATTGTATATACAGATGTGATTGATTTGTGGAAATTGGTATTGGCATGCTAATTTAAAGGGAATTGTTCCAAATTGTGTAGTAGTAAATTACAGTGTATTTTCAAATTATACTATATTACCTCGTCTTGAAACTGCTGTTGTACCCAGGAAAGAAGCAGTACTTCCTCATTCACTTTTTATTTAATTCATTCACCTCATTCACGCTTTTAATCGGCCAGAGTGAGCTTGTGTAAAAAAAAAAAAAAAAAAGGTAATTGGCCCGTACGGGGATCGAACCCGCGACCTTGGCGTTATTAGCACCACGCTCTAACCAACTGAGCTAACCGGCCATGAGGACCTACGCAAAACACGTTTATTTTCATACCTGTTGTATCATACGTGTTGGTTAACGCGAGTTTTCTTTTGAAAAACCAAAACGTTTACTTACACCGCCTGTTACAACAGTTCAGATCACACAATATAACACAAGTTAGTATGAAACACATTTTAAATCGGGACTGACGACGTCTCTCTTGCCACGAAGTAGCATCAGCGAAGTACGTTGCCATAGTTACCCCGGAGAGAAAGAGAGAGAGAGAGAGAGAGGGGGAGAGAGAGAGAGAGAGGGGGGAGACGGCTCACATGACCCAGCAAGATGGCGACCACAAAGTAGAATGGATGTGAATGTGAGTATTATTAGCGAACCGTTAGATTAATAAACCGGTGTGTGTAATCCGTCTGCCGTCGGCGCGTTTTATTCACACAGCGAAACAAATGTCTTCTTTTCCACGTAGTGTAAAAACAACAACAACAACAACAACAACAACCGTACGATCCTCGGTGGAGCCCAGCAACTAAAGTATCTCTAACGTTAGCTCTCTCTCTCTCTCTCTCTCTTCCTCTTCCTCTCTTCTAACCTGAGCTTCATCATTCATTGTTTGTCGTTACTCAGCTGTTTTCCCGCTCCCCACACTCTGCTGTCTAAATGCTTCTTTCACCTTTTAATCTACCTCTTCTCCTTCTTGTTTGTTTGTTTGTTTGTTTGTTTGTTGTCGCCTTTCAGGATTCAAACTAAGTGGGGTCGGTGTTGCTGGTTTAAATTGTTCATCATCTTCCTAATCTTCATCACATCACAGAATCAAGATGGCCCTAAATGTGTTTGGTAAGCAGCCCCACGCCTCAGATTTGGGCCTTTGTGCTCCTGTAAGAGTGAATTAATGGTGTGTAGTTTATTGACCAATGTTGTTTAACATAATTTTACTATAAATATGTTTATTTAATGTATTTTGGTCAAACTGGGAGAGGACACTAGAAACTGAGCATAAGCATGAGTCAGTTTATTTAAATACGATTATGAAACACTTTTATACTTTACATTTTGTGCATTTATTTGATAATTATAGTCACTGGTCTTGTTTGTGATGCATTTCTATAGATTAAACTATCCAACAGTGTATAACTTAATTAAATCAGCTTTGCATTGACCTGTTACAACATTAAAGGGCTGTTTACCCTGTAATGAATCAGCAGTAATAATTAATTAGATAATATATAACAATATGAACATCTTCTGCTCCATAATGAATACTTTTATTTTGATACTTAAAGTACAGTTAAATTATAATGTACTTTAACTTGGGCAACATTTTGAATGCAGAACTTTTGCTTTTAACAGAGCTTTTTGATATTGCTGTATTTTAATTTAATTTAATTTATAAGTACAAGATCTCCTTGTGAGTGTTCAGTGATTGATCGTTTAACAAGTAAGTAGTAAGCAGTATGTAGTATTATAATACCTAAGTATGTATAGTTGCATGTAGTCTAGATGCTGCTAAGTCTAACATTGGTCTTAATTTCTTTTTGAATGATACTATGGCGTCTTATTTTGGTAAGCTTTCATATTAAACCGTAATCTGTGAAGTAACTAGAAATTGTAGCTTTCAGAAAAAGTGTGCTGGCTAAAAAAAAAAAACCCCACAGAATAAACTCTCATAAAAAAAGTGCATCACAATTGTCCTTCCAGTACTTCGGCAAAAGCACTGGATTTGAATTTTTTTCCACCCACTGTTGCAGACACTTTGACTTGTCAGCAGTTGATATGTTATGTCTGGTTTCTTGTGATTGTGGGGGTCCGTTGCCTTGAGAAAGAGTGTGAGACACTTGCCCGGGGAGGATTTTGAGTTATTTTGAAGACAGGATACCGGGACGACAAGTGTTGAATAGATAAGGCTTGTGGAGAGAACACACAGTGCACAGAGACAGGAAACCGGCTGTTAGTTTTACCCATGCAGAGAAGATGGAAGACGGCATATGCCTGAATTTGCAAGATGCTGGTCAAAGGACAGCGGAGTCTTAAGATACATATTCATTTACATAATCAAAAATGGGTATATTTCCTACTGATTTTTAAATGTAACCGTGGAACAAGTTTAGTTCTGAAACAAAAGTATTCTCTTTGGCTGATTCCAGGATTAGTTGCAAATGGAGACCTATGCCACGGCTATTGCTTCACTCTATACGAGCCACAATGAGTCACTGAATGAATGTACACTGCACAGAGTTTGAACCGGAGAGGATTTTACAGCAGTCACAGAGTTCAGCCAAACTCCAGCAGAGAGCTCGGGGGCTGAAAGTGATTCTGTTCTTCTCTGCGACTGACGTTGCATGGAGCCGCGCTCTAATATTAATGTCAGCGTTGTTTATGGTCTGCAACAGCCGAACAAGCAACGAGGAAATGCTGCTCTAGTGCTGATACCATCTACAATTAATTTCTGACGTGTAGGCCTGAGGGGGTGGCGGCAAAAGCTTGTCACCGCCTCAGGCCCCCTCAGTGCTTAATTGTAAGAAAGATTAAAATCACAGTGAGAGCTCATTTATATTACATGTCTGCAAAGCAATATAAATTAATCGTTTGCAGATTTTTATGCTTCGCAGATTTAGATTTATTGAGTCACAGTTATACTTTCTGTTGTGGACAAATACATCATCCATCAGTCTGATATCCAAATGTAATGGCACAGAAACTACAGGAAACAAAGCAGCTGAAAGCCTTGACTTCATATGTCATGCCGTCAGTTTAGCTGCTTGCTTGTTTTTTTAGGCACTAAGATTAATAAAACTGCAAAATGTCCTTCAGCACTTTCAGTGTTTAGCTGTGAAAATCAAAAATCCCAGTTTCCCAGCATTTGAGTATGATTGATTGCACGTAAAATGTCTTGTTTTGATTTTTACATTAATCTCCCCCTGCATTCTCAAATAGATATTCTGCTATTTCACTGATTTAAAGTAAGAAAGAAGATGAAATAAGAGAATCCTGATCTTATCTGGATGGTGGTACATCTTCAAATTAAAACAGCTCTGATAAGTGTCATGTTTTGCCCACTAGGCGGCGCCATAGCAAAGTCAATTAAGGGACTTTGAGGCCGTTTTAAGACACTGTTGTACTTTTTCTGTCCTCAGATCATGATGAATACAGGCCACCAGTGTGGAAATCTTACTGTGAGTATTTATAGATATTATTAAAATTATTATGTGATTATAATTCTGATACTGAGTGTTTTTTTATGGTTGTAACTTGCTTGTTGCTGATGATTCGCTGTGTGTTTTCTGCCACAGTGTACCAGCTCCAGCAGGAGGCACCTCACCCACGCAGACTCACCTGCACCTCTGAGGTGAGAGAACACACTTCCTAATTAACAGCCTGTCAATGTTGCACTGCACGGGCCAATAATACAGTATTTAAGCACATTATTTAGTTCAGTTTGATATCCCGTTACCTTGTATCTTCACTGAGGCTTAATGTATATCACCGACAGTCCCTGCTCTTGGTTTCAACAGCAGGTAAATGTGATTACGAGCTGAAACAATAAGGGTATGGATCAAGCCTCAAGCGAGCATGTTACTTTGTGTGTGTGTGGGTGTGTGTGCGCTTTGTCTCCTCAAAGACTGTATTCGCTGACTCGGCTTGTAGCAGGGCTGATTGTTTTTGCTGTAGTTCAACAATACGTCGTCTTCAGGGAAGGCGTCTGCTAAAGGCGGCGTCTACAGTCTG
This sequence comes from Dicentrarchus labrax, assembly GCF_905237075.1. Classification (NCBI taxonomy): domain Eukaryota; kingdom Metazoa; phylum Chordata; class Actinopteri; family Moronidae; genus Dicentrarchus; species Dicentrarchus labrax. The sequence goes on along the minus strand of NW_026136716.1, from coordinate 5,995,583 downwards.
AAAATGTTGCCTGATTTTGTTTTTTTATTTCTCATGTGGGTACAGGGTCTGTACTTTTCCTTTTAGGATCAATCGGTTGTTGTTGCTTCAGCAGGTTTTAGCAGAGGAATGAGTGTAACAGGAAAGAAGGCTATCATGCTAAAGAGACCCTAACCAAGCACCCAGTTAAGTGGGTAGAAGCGTTGGCCTTTTATTGTTAATCAAAACAACATAAATGTAAGCTTCTTTATGTTTGTGTAAGATCAGTAGAGGCTCCTCCAGGTGGTGCGACACGTTGCTGATGTCCACTAAATGACACGCGCCAGCACCTCTGCCCACGGGGGAGGCAGCCACCAGATGTGTGTGGGAGGGGGACAGCAAGGTTTGGGGGAGTCCAAGTGGGGATTAAAAATGTGACTGTGTGTCTGGTGTTTGTGTTAATCTGTAAAAGACCTTGGTAGGATGGATGGTAGGATGCGTGTGTTGCTGCATGAACATCTGTTGTCTTTGGTGCCCTGGCCTGGTCAGATAGCCGGTGCTGACCCAGTTAAAAGCAGCGGGTGGAAGAGCCCCCCCGTGCTATCATCTGCTGGGAGTTCAGCCATATGTGGTTTAATGATGCACCAATAAGCACTTGTCTATGTCTGGTACTTTTTAGTCTGTGGGATGTCGGGGTGACAATAAGAAGTAGAGAGTCCTTTTAGCTGGAAGACCTCGGGAATAATTAGCAGGAGGTATTGTTAGAATCTCCTCATAAAATCTATTAAAGACAATTGTGATAATCAATCAATTGTTTTCATCATCCAGCTTATTATATGTGAGCCTTTGCTGCTTTTCTCTGTTTTATATACTCCTAAATTGAACATATCTGGAGATTTGATTCTTTTTATATTATTTTTTCTTCATCTTTTTGTCATTTGTGCAATATTTTTGTGAATCTGATTTTTTTCCAGTGTCAATTTTATCCATAATCCTGAGTAATGTTAGCTATACTTCACTCTGTTGTGAGCTGGTGTTTGCCTCCCACTGACTGTTGAGTGTCTTGGAGTGTCCACCAAGGACATAAATCTTTGTAGGGAAAGAGCTGTTAAGTGGAAAGCTCTCCGTGGAGCTCTTGAGTTATTCTTTATTAAATTGCGAGCTAATAACAAGCTGACAATGCTGGCAGGACAAATATATAGTCTGCTGCTACAAGTGCCTAATGTAGGATGTTCAAAAACTTACATTTGTCTAAACTGGTGCAACATATACACTGTTGGTAACACACTCTTTACATAATTGTTCCGTGCGTGTAATTCCCGGCTCTGCCAGGTAGACATTTCACTCTGTATTCATTTATTTCATCATTTCATTCAAAATGCAGTGTTTATTCAAAGAGGATGTGCCTCTCTTCCAAACGGCTCATTCCCTCCAGCTCAGCACTCTGTAATGTGCAGTCAAGGATGTCTGTTGAGCATTAGTGACGGGTATCAGCCTGTCCGCTCCACGCATGGCTTACTGATGGGCCTCAGAGCAGTTTTGGTGGGTGTCCAGAGGTACACATGCATGGCTGATAAGAGAGGGCGAACATACTTCCTCTCTGTACATTAAACATCACGATTGACTTTCTTGACTATATTGTATTATTTTTCACATTGCAGGCTCGCTCTATGTTCCCTCACTTTCCTCTCTCCCTGTGTCTTTCATGCACATACAAACAACAGAGCATCCAAATTAATATTCAAAGCCGTTTGTTGCATCTTTGTTGATTTATTGGCTCGACAGCAGTTTTGTTGAGAACAACAGAACGTTCAGCTCTTTTTGTCTGACTCGTGCAATATTCCCTGCGCCCACACAAACTCACACTCACTTACAAATATGTGCCAGAGTAAACCTTTAAGCACGCATGGAAATGTCAGTTTTACCTAAGTTTGTTGGTATTTGTCAGTCTAATTCCCTATGTGATCTAACAACTGCATACCTTTTTATAGTGTTTTACAGACTTATTTTTCTTTTCCCTGCAGGTGGAAAACCGACCTAAATACTACGGAAGAGAGTAAGTTGGCCTCCCGACTATTTAATCCAAAGTTTCTTACATGCATAACAAACACAATTTGGGGAGGAAGTATTTCCTAGACTTGCTGGACAAGCTACAGTATGTGACAGGTTATGGTGGTGTTGTGAATGTTGCTTTTACGTTCAGGTACCATGGGATGATCTCAAGAGAGGAGGCCGACCAGTTACTGAGTCAGGCCGAAGGCAGCTACCTCATCAGAGAGAGTCAGAGACAGCCGGGCACGTACACGCTGGCTCTAAGGTAGGTTTTATTTTTTTCCCTGTGCAATTAGATGATTTAGGGGAGATGCAGACAGTCAAGAACAATGTGAGCTTAGTGGTGCCAATAAGATAAGATAAGATAAGACTTCCTTTATTGATCCCCCTTAGGAGAAATCCAAGATTGACACAGCAGCAATAGGGCAAAGTAGTGCAAAAGAGAGTACAAAAAATATCATAAAATATAAGACTGTAAATGAAAGTAGTATACTTCGTAGGGTATGAGTTGTAGGTTGGAGTTTAAACCAGTCTTTGTCTGTGGGGGTTGGAGGTACTGGGTGCTGTGGCGTTGTGGAGTCTGATGGCTGATGGAACAAACGAGCCTCTAAACCACTTTGAGTGGTAGTCCCGATGCCTCCTCCCCAACAAACCACCACAAAGAAGATGACACTGGCCACTACAGACTGCTAGAACATCCGTAGTAGCCGAGTGCACACGTTGAAGGACCTGAGCCTCCTCAGAAAGAACAGCCTGCTCTGTCCTTTCTTGTAGAGGGCCTCAGTGTGGTCCGCCCAGTCCAGTTTATTGTTGAGTGTCACCCCGAGGAACTTGTAGGTGTCCACCATCTCTACCTTCTCCCCCCTAATCGCAACTGGGGAGGGGGTCCTCTTGTTGCACCGGTAGTCCACCACCAGCTCCTTGGTTTTCCCTGTGTTGAGCTGTAGGTGGTTTCTGTCGCACCTTCCAATGAAGTTCTCAATCAGGTGTCTGTACTCCTCTTCCCTACTGTCGGCAAGGGGGAGATGGGCTGTGGAGGAGGAGGGTGGGGTAGCCAAAGTGTGAATTGAGGAGGGCGGGGTAGCCAAGGTGTGAATGGGGGTACCAGAGGAGGAGGAGGAGGAGGAGGAGGTGGTTTGTGAGTCAAACCTGTTGAAGAACAGGTTAAGCTTGTTGGCACATCTCTAAACACACACCTCTCTTGTGCTGGTCTGTTGCAGCTTCCCCTCTATCCTGTTCTTGTAACAGTCTTTGGCCCTGCAAGACACTTAACCTGTTGTTGTTTATAAGTCCATGGAGGAAGGATCAATGTGAAATAAAAAAATATATATATTACACGTAGTCTTCAGAAAAGTAAACCAAAGAAAGTCTCTTATTTTGAAGAAGTGCTTATACTGCGTGTGTTCTGCCTCTCCACTTCCTCTGAGTTGTTTGACCTGCGGCACCTTCGTCTATACCTGCACACATTTGTTTGAGAAGGCAAGAAAAAAGTGAAGCTGCGGGTGCTGTGTGAGCGCTGAGCGTGTCTGGTCGTGTGCTCACACCCCAGGTGCTGTGAGGTGTGAGGGCTTAAAAGTCAGCAGTTGAGCTGTAAGCTGCTCAGAGGCGCTCATCTCTTAACTCACATGGCTCCACACGCCGTCTTCCATGGAGCCTCTCCTCATGAGGGAGTGGTTGTTTCTTCCCTGTTGGTTATAGAAGTTTAACGTGCCTTAGTAAGTCTTTGTGTCCAGCTGATGACTTTGACGTAACCTGGTTCTCTTCTTGGCACATCAGCCGTCAGTTTCACTTGAATATGACCTATCATTTTTCTCGGAGTAGGTGCCACACTTTTAAATGGGTGCATGGCATAATTTGAATTTGGTTTTGGGTCAGTTGGCTCTATTCATAGTCGTGTCATTCTTCCACCTGTTTCTCTCCCTGTGGTTATAATTACCTTCCATAAATACACCCTTCATAAACTAGTGTTCCGCTCTGGGTTTGCAGAAAAGGAAAGGTTGGATTTTGGGTTAATGATGTAGCGGCAGTTTCATTGTGGTCCACTGAGGAGTGGATAATGTGTTGGCCCAGTTCAGGGTCTGTCGATCACAGCTCTGCGGCTTCAAGTTTGTGCCATTTTTCGGCTCCGTATTATCTTAGTAAAGGGCTGCGGTATTTCTGTGTATGAAGAGAGAAAATATAATTAGAGTTTAGTTATGATGAAGCCTCTTTTTTCTTTTGTTTTATTTTTTGCTCTTTGGACGTAGTACATGAAACAAAAAAGCATTTAGTCTCGTCATTTTGATCAAATGTTACATTAAAAATAAGATTAACTAACATTTTAAGCATTAATAATTCAACCCAGACACTGGTAAATGTTGCCTCTGTCTGTGGATGAAACACCAGCCACTGTTCGAAGAGTCTATTAACAATGCAAGCAGCTGACCTTGAATGCACCAGCCATAATGACTGATAGATCAAATAGTTTTGAATTTTAGGATCCAGACAATGCTGAAGCTAATGCTTCCTCCTCCATTCCTTCCAGGTTTGGGAACCAGACGAGAAACTTCCGTCTCTACCATGACGGGAAGCACTTTGTCGGAGAGAAGAGATTTGAGTCCATCCACGACCTGGTCACGGACGGCCTCATCACACTCTACATCGAGACAAAGGTGTGTGTGTGTGTGTGTGTGTGTGTGTGTGTGCATCTGTCCTCTACTCTTTCCTTCTTAATCGTACATTCAAAGCAACATTGCGAAGTACTCTTGTAGGTTTTGGCTTGTTTCATATAACATAGGCTGCACAGTTAGAGCCATTGATCAGCTCTGAATAGTTGTAATCACTGTGAATGTAAACACTGATTATGGATGATTACTTGGCCACTAGTTTTCAGCCCACGCTCGCCAGGTTGAAGAAGCTTGATTTACGTAATACCATTTGATCACCGCTTGTTTACTTAGTCGTTTCAATCCTGTGATTCCTTGAAAATAATCCCTGAAGAAAGAAGGAACATGGCAATTTTGTGGAGCTCACTCCCCATTAAGTGTTTATTTGTTTCATTAGATAATAAGAAAGTACTATGGGGAACAAAACTGTGTAAATGAAGACTATTATTGCAAGATTGAGTCCAGGGACAGAAAAGATAATCATTCATAGTGTTTGGGGACACCGAAACATTGTAATTGTCATAAATGAGCCTGTCATATTTACAGTGACCTTCTTTTCTATCAGGCAGCGGAGTACATCGCTAAGATGACCATAAACCCTATCTATGAACATGTGGGCTACACCACCCTGAACCAGGAGCCCACCTTGAAAAAACACTTACCACTCAGCCCAGAGGCCCCGGACGGACCCACTCCGGCCAAGGACGACCACAATGCGGAGGAGAGGGTGAGGACGAACGCGTTGATGTTGGGATTTGACTGTTACATTGGCAAGGGGTTGTTAAGGAAATACCCAGTACCAATCAATATCTACGAAAACTCATCACTCTTTGCCAGAAATCTGGATTCTTTTTTAATAGTAACTGCAGGAACTAGGGCCAAAATCATCCTCCAATTAACATATGTTTTTGGCAAACCAACCTGAAGGCTTAGGGGGTTTTTCGGGTAAAAGAAATGGAGTAATGTTGGCACAGAATATTGGCTAGACACCAAATAATATTCCCTTTAGGAAGCCACAGTCTGAAATTAGCCCATAAAATGAACCATTCTGAGACTAATTTAATCATTCATCAAGTCTCTTTGACTGGCTGTTTTGCTAATTTCCTTTGCATGTTGTAGAAGACAATAAAAATGGGGAGTAATTAGTCATTTGTATTATCTCAAAAGTGATACCAGTAATGAGTACAGAAATCGACAGTGGAAAATGTGCAGGAACGCTGAGATGAGCTTTGGTTTTTAGGATGGATTTATCCAGAGAAAGAATTAGAGATGGGCTGGATTCGCATTTGCATCTAATTAAATGTAAATGTTAAATGTATGCGCCTGAATCCAGAAGACATAAGTTATTTGCAAGTGGAAGATGAGTTGATTTACGCTGTGGGCAGTATGCAAAATAACCTGGAAAGATCATTCTCTTCATAATATTTACAGAATGTAGTAAAAAGTCTGAAAAAATTATATATATATATACATGTATTATATCAAAAGATTGAGGCTTGTGAAACTAAAATGTTCAGCTGAGAGTTAAAATGAGGGTAAAGGTGAGGAAAGTCGCTGTATGTACAGTACTAAGATGGAAGGATGAGAGTTGAGGAACATGGTGAAGGAGGAGGAGGAGGAGGAGGATGGATGCAGAGGAGAGATGGCCTCCAGCCAAGGGCTCTGCAGTAAAATTACATAACAGCAGTTTGCCTGCAGAAACCTGCTATCTCCCCTAAAAGCCATCAACTAAGTATTCAGGAACTGACTTTGTTGTTGCCTCATTAGTTTCATTCAGCTGTGAGATGATTAGTTTGTTTTCTGTGATTAGTTTTTAACCCAGATGCCACACAGGGAACTTTTTCTACAGGAGATGTGAGTTTTCTAGAGCTGACGCAGACGCTCGTCACTGGGCAGCATTTAATGTAAATTTCAGTTCTGCAAGCTGGGTGTTTTGTGCAGGTGGATGCATGAGAACGAGGCAGTAGATGCAGATCCATTCATACAACAAGAACCCAGACTTGTGTATACAAACAAAAAGTGTAATACAGTTAGAACACACAGCGACAGGCTCGTAACAAAGTAGTGTGTGCAATGCGTTTATCTGCTACACCAGTACTGAGCCTCCTGAGGCCTTGTATGACCTGCAGTGCATGACCACCTCCACTGCACCTCATACATCACTGTCGTGTGTGTGTGTGTGTGATGGGGGTGGTCCTGCTGTGTACGTGTGTGCTTTTCATAATTGGCTGGATTTGCAGACAAAGCAGTACGGCTGTGACATTGAGACCAGAGGTTGCTCTCTGTAGGGAAGACAAGAAATACATATTTCATACGTTCATTCAGCCCATCACCTTCTTATTGAGGGTTAAATGCAATTTAACGGCCCCCTTGGGAGGCGATAAAGAGGTGGCTCCGGCGATGACTTTTTAAATTTTAATTTTTAAGGCCTTGTTTTGAGAGTGAGTTCACTGGACGGTGACAGGGGGAGGCTTCGATCTGACAGAAAATGATCCGCAAACTCATTTAAAAAATGTGCACGTTAGGAAATAAAAGTGCACAGATGATATCCCCATTAAGATTATGAGCTTGCTCAGTATAACACGCCCTTTCTCCTCATTTTCTGTCATCCTCTCTGTCTACATTCGTCGTGCTCTTTTGTTCAGCACCTTCCTCCCGACCATCCATATGCAACGAGAAGATCATTAAATATCTATGACCAGTCATACATATTCACTGTTGTGTATGTGTGTGTGTATATAAACTCAGGATTAGGATTCGCTCAAAATAATGGTATTTTGTGTTAAAAATCCAAGGTTTTTTAATTCATTATATCTTTTTAAAATATCAGTACTTCGCCACAGAACAGGATTTGTAGTATCTTGATGTAAAATATCTAAAATCAACACACGCAGCTTGAAGCTTTTAATCTCTCGCAGAGTAACAGGATTAAAATGCAGTCCCACGGCTTGTTTGTTGACAGTTTGTTCAGCCCTAAAATGTCAAAGAGGGTAAGTCCAAACATCCCCAGAGGCGGCACTCAACCAGAAACTTATGGGAAAAAAAGGCGCTTTTTAAGTGAAAATGTAGCCTTAAAGTATTCTGATATATTGTTACTCTGTGTTAGGATGTAAGATAATGGAAGACCAGGGCTTTTTGATTTAAGAGCCATCTTAAGGACAAGTATATTCTGTTCTGAACTACACGCATAAACCTGAACAACACGCATGAACCTAGACCACTGCAGTTGCTATTGTTTGCGGTTGATTATTATCACAGAAACTGGGAGACATCGGAGGAACAATTGATTGATTGATTGCAGTCAGTACGACAAAAGAAATGTGAGGGGAAACAAAGAGGCACAGGAAGTGTGAACGCATGAATGAAATTATAGCTCGTTTTATGAGCTCATTTTTCCTTCCTTCCCTCTCTTTCTCTTTCTCTCCCGGGACAATTGAGGTGGCAGATTTGGTGACGAACAACAAGAATCTCTGTCTTCTGATTGGCTCAGTCTCCTCTCGATGTAACCTGTTATATTCATCCATTACTGCACCGTAGCTCGGCCTCCCCCCCTCCCTCCCTCCTCTCTCTCTCTCTCTCTCTCTCTCTCTCACTCTCTCCCCGCCTCTGTCACCTCCCTCCTCCACTGCTTCTGCCTGGTGAGTGTGTGGAGGGGATGGGATTAACACACACACAGACAGACACACACAGACAGACACACACTGAGCCATGTGGGCTGGAGCGCTCACCTACACGAGACCGAGAGACAGGAATGTACATTCTGCCGCATCAGTCGGGTTTGAGGGATTTTGGGCACGCATTTCAAGACGTGAAGATTTATGGAATCATTTTAAGTGAACTTTTTTTCTACAATTTCATATTTTCTTTATCTCAAGACTGTTTTTTTTAATTTTTATTGGGGTCTGGCTTTTTTGTTTTTGTTCTTTTTGTTATGACTTGGAATTGCACCATGCAGCCAGCATCAGTATGCAGAGCTGATCTGATTGGCTGATCTTTGTGGTGCTAAGACAGCAGGATTGGTCCTGTTTTGGCTCCTCGGTTTGGGATGTTGTTGTCAGATGGAGATTTGAAGTGATTTGAGAGTCTCGTTGTTGTGACGTTTTCTACTTATTCCTGTTTTTATTGATTAGCCAGGGCATTTGTTTATGCAATTTTTTCGGTTTTATATTCATAGTCTGATTTATTAATAGGATTCTGATTTTGGTCTCGGAGCCAGCATTTGATTTAAACCCTCCAGTGTGAGTTAAATTCACAACAAAACTACAGGTCCCACAATGCCGAGCAGAGAGTCGTACATTGTTAAAAGAGGTAAAAAGCAATCACGCAGGCGAGCTGAGAAGGAAACAGGTCAGAGGAGCGCTTTGTTTACCACAGCTCTCGGTCTAAATGTCAGCGCTGGTTCAATTCCCTCCCTGCCAGTCTCCGGCAGCCCCTCGGACCCCAGCAAGGGCTCAGGAACCCGTCTCAACCGGGCGCCGGCCCCCCCTAAACCCACCTCCCCTGCTTCCACCTTCTGGCAACCAATCAGATCTTTTGCCCTTTCGCAGCTCACATCGCTGGTGCGGCGGGCCACCCTGAGGGAGAGCGACTTGGCGCCCAAGTACGAGAAGGTCCACAACTTCAAGGTGAGCCTCCCCCCGTTTATGTGTGTTTGTGTGTGTGTGTGTGTGTTTGTGTCTTGTGCAATGCCAGAACCGCTGATTCAGCTCATGGGGTCTTATTCAAATTCACCTCAGAGAGTGTTAGGACACACACACACGCACACAGAAACACACATTTCTGCATTTACATTTCAGGCTTTAAGCCTCTGTTTAGATTTCCAGATTTCCATATTACAAGGAGCCATTAGTGAGGAGCACAAAGGTCAGAGCCGCAGTGTACCGAGCTCAAGGGAAACATGGACGAACACACATATACACACACACACATACACACACAAAGAGCACTGTGATGTGATGGAGGTTATTAGCATTTCATTATATAGTCAATTTATGCAATACATGAGCAGATTAAGACTGTTCTGCCTGTAATTATTCTATAAATGTCCTCTCAGCACTCCTATTGTGTCTCCATCATTCTGATTATTGCTGGTATTCAAGTACTTGACCCAGTCTGGATTATATTCATATTTTTCTCACCTTTCCTTCCCAGTGTATACCTGTGCATATATAGCATTTTTGCTACACTTAATTGATGTATTTTTCTATTTATTATTTATTTATTACCTTTTTTTGTGAATTCTGTGACAAACTTACATTTTTAAAAAGAGCCTTTTAACATTAAATGTCCCCTTTTTCTCTCTCTGTCTCTTAAACCAGGTTCATACATTCAGAGGCCCCCACTGGTGTGAGTACTGTGCCAACTTCATGTGGGGTCTCATCGCTCAGGGAGTCAAGTGTGCAGGTAATACACACACAAACAAACGCATCCTTTCTCACACACATCAGTGTTTAATGCACTTCTCTCCAGCTCTGGTCTCAGTAATCTAATCAATTTCTGTTCCTATTTGCCTCCTCCACTCTGTTCAACATGCTGCGTGCGCCTCCTCTCTCTTAAAACCGTGACTCAAAAGTGGGACAGCAGGTTTAAAGTTAGTCACTTTTGCTGTTGAGTCATCTGCGGTGTGTCGCAGATTCTAAATGTTAAAAGATTCAATTTGGTGCCAAAGAACACGCTGTCAGTGTGATTATTATTGTGTGCGTGGGTGATGAACTGTGCCTCTGCAACGCCTACGTTTAAAGGCTACTTTTACTATCCAATGTGGTTATTATGCTTTAAGTAGCAGATATTTATGGACAGAATTATGTTATCCTGACATTGCTGTTGGGTCTCTAAAGGCAGGAGTGGACACGGGGATGTAAAACGATCACATTTTTAAAAAAATAACTTAAATCCCCTTTCCTAATCTGTCTTTCTTGGTCAGACTGCGGCTTGAACGTCCACAAGCAGTGCTCCAAAGTCGTGCCGAACGACTGCCAGCCAGACCTGCGGCACGTCAAGAAGGTGTACAGCTGCGACCTGACCACGCTGGTCAAAGCCCACAACACCAAGAGACCCATGGTGGTGGACATGTGCATACAGGAACTCGAGGCTAGAGGTGAGCGGGAGAAAAATCAGAGTGTGTATATGTATGAGTGTGAGTCAGTGGTTATATAATGTTGACCAAAAAATAAAAGCTTGAAAGTACTGTTCACTGCAACCGAGGAGAAAACACCCACGAGACGAGCTTGGTATGTCAGCCTGTGTTCTCAATGGTAAAAAGATGTACACAAGAATCGGAGTGCTACAATTACTCTCCCATGAGATGTGAGTTGTCTTGGGGAGCTGCCACAGATTTTATTAACTACGATTCAAGACGTGAGTGAAAATAATACAAGAAATCAATAAAGGCATCTGAATTGACGTGATTGAACTTGACTGGAGTTCACCCCTCATCCCTCTCACACTCTGTCTCTGTCTGTGGTTCACGGCCTCCTCCTCTCTTTGTTTATATATTGCCTGTGTGTGTTTAACTCCTATTTCTTCTTCGGTTTAATTTACGTAAGCTGCTCCGCTGCCACAACGGCAAAGAAGCCATTATCACAAACACATTGTCGTATATCAACATTAATTTAAAGAATAATCAGCAGGACTGTCTTAAAAAAAAGAGGGCTGCATGATTATTCTGCTGTTTGTTTTCCCCGATTAACTGATGTAACTGATTGTAACGTAATAAAATAGTAAAAGAAAATGCTTCTTACATTTCTTCCATTGTCTTCTTTTGTCAAACCAAGAGTCAAAAACTCAAAAATATTCAATTTATAGTGATAGAAGACAAAGAAAATATGCAATTATTGGAATTGAAGGTGGAGTTAGTGAATTTAGTCATCTTTGATTAAAACACATTTATCCATTAACTCCTCTCATCCGGTCTCAGGTCTTCAGTCAGAGGGTTTGTACAGAATATCAGGCTTCAGTGAGCTGATTGAAGATGTCAAGCTGGCCTTTGACAGAGGTGAGTGTTTTTCCTAACATCATTTCCCCTTTAGGATCAGTGCAAGATCAATAAACCTGTCTTCTGTAGCTGTCTCTCTCTGAAAATAACAGATTGATTGTTTGTTTGATTCGTTGCTCCACAGATGGAGAGAAGGCTGATATCTCCACAAACGCTTACGAGGACATCAACATCATCACTGGAGCCCTCAAACTCTACTTCAGAGAGCTGCCTATACCCCTCATCACATATGATGCCCACCCACGCTTCATAGACGCTGCAAGTAGGTCTCCACGCTTTCTGTACCTTATTACATAAGATGCAACAATGAATGGTTTTAGACGCCAAGCTGAGCTCTGAAGGCAATGTGTCCTTCATATGCTACAAATCAAGAAGAGATTAAATTCAATTCAATTCAATTCAATTCAATTCAATTTTATTTGTATAGCGCCAATTCATAACAGAAGTTATCTCAGGACACTTTTCAAATAGAGCAGGTCTAGACCGAACTCTTTAACATTAATTACAGAAAGATGTGGGTGAAATGTGTTTGTTCAGGTCATTTTCTTTAAATTTTATGATACAATCAGTGATCCAATCCTAAGAAACACTCAGATATCAGATAGCCTATGTATGTTCAGAGCTCCTCCAACACTTGTCCTTTTAATCTCTGTTTATTTTTGTCTCTGTTGCAGAGATTTCAGACCCAGAAAAACGTCTGGAGGCTCTCCATGAGGCCTTGAAGCTGCTGCCGCCAGCTCACTGCGAGACGCTGCGATACCTCATGGCTCACCTCAAGAGGTCTGAACGCAGTTTCACTGAATCACTGGCTTTAGTTGTGATTGCTAAGTTGTTTAACATTCAGTATTTCAGTTTTGTGGTCAGAAGGGCTTATGCGTGCTTTCGTCCCTCTCACCGTCCAGAGTGACCCAGAACGAGAAGGATAACCTCATGTCCAGCGAGAACCTGGGAATCGTCTTCGGCCCGACGCTGATGAGGGCCCCCGAGCTGGACGCCATGACGGCGCTCAACGACATCCGATACCAGAGACTTGTGGTGGAAACGCTCATCACCAACGAAGACGTGTTGTTCTGAGAGGAGAGGTAGAGGAAGGACAAACAGGTTGGGAAGGAGCTCAGATGCTTTGTCCTCCGCCTCTGAAAAGATGGACAGAAAAAGTGACTTTTTACAAGAAAATGAAGGAAAAAAAACATGCAAGATACCTGGAACATGCATCTTGCTAGAGAGGTCAAAAAGTACCATAGCTGTTTTTTTGTTTGTTTTTTAGGAGTGGATGGAAGGAACGATGAAGGAAACGACTATTTGCAAAGAAGGAATTATTAAAAACCCATAATGGAGACAACTAGATGGAAGGATGCAGTGTTTCCCCACATTTTAAATGCAAAACTCCAGTCAAACTCAGTCAAAAGATACAATTTCTTTTATTTGTTACTACTACAAAAACTAATATACTGGAACACTTAATATTTCCAGCCTTATTTGATATAAATAAACAATTATGATCTCTTTTGATGATGTTCTCTATCATAAGGAGAAAATAACAGCAGTGTTGCAGCAGCGCTACTTTTTCTGTGTCGGGGAAACACTGTGATCCATCTGTATGTTAATATCTTCTCTTTCTTAAATGGATGCAACAATGCTGCTTTCTAATCAGTGTAATGACCAAAGTTTCCCTCAAATGCTTTGCGTAGTGTCAAGGTGTCCCTTGAATCCTCCTTGGGAGAAGAACAAGCACTGACTGCAGTAGACAGCTGGATGAATGAATGAATGGAGAAAGTGAATCACTCACCACGTAATGTGCACTCATTCCTCTGAATGGAACTTAAGTGACTTGGACCTATTGTGTTTTCATTCCTCCTCCTTTTTTTTTTTTTTTTTTGTTTTAAACTCTTTACTTCACAGCTCCCTCTTCTGTTCCACTGGCTGAAAATGTAATTATACAGTGACCTTAACACTAACAGCTAAGTAGTTGCTAACATAGAAATAATCCCTTTTTTAATGTCATGTTATAAGCTTTTTGTTTAAGAAATATTTTTCTAGTTGTGTTGCTGTATGATTACATCCAATAATGGAACCAAATGAGCTGTAAATTAAATGGTTTAAACACTTTTTCTCACTGTCTCTGAACCAATCCTGTGTTCTCTCACTTCTCCACCCGCCCGCTTCGCCTCTGAGGGTGAAAACCTCTTAAAATTCGGTATCGGTATTTTTTTTTTTTTGTCTGCAGACGTGCAGAGGAGGCGTTTCAGATCTAATTTAGACGTCTTCATCCGTCACCCCAGGGGCAGACAGACGGTGGAGAGAGGAACACATCATAAGTGACTTGAAAGATAAATATGTGAAGCAGTGTGTTTGTTTTTGCTTTGTCATTTGTATAAAGCGGTATTGTATTTAACAAGCAGATGCTAAAAATACTAATTGAAGCTCTTGATCGTGTGCCCGAATGCAATCCCAGCAGATTCAAAACGCACAAATAATTTTATTGGCCCGAGCGGGATGTCAAATAACACCTTATTTGAATTTTGCCATCCTGTCCCTACACAAAAATGAAAGCAAAGGCGCTCAATACAACAATAACTCCTAATGTTAACCCCTCTGTGTCAGTGACTGTAATTATAACGGTAGCTGTCGGCATTGTCGGTTCAAAAAATGTCCAGCTGCCACCACGTCCTCTAACTGTGAAATCACGAGACATAATAAAGCTCACACACGAGTAAAGAAGACCACTTGGAGCCCTTTTTGTTTAATTATTCGACTGTTTTTTTATGGTCGGACACCACACGGATCTGGCTGAAGGTTACATATATTATATATAGTATAGTGCTCTGATGTGATGGACGCAGTATTAATTGTTGCCAATCATCAGTAACATGAAGGAGTGTATTTGTCATGACTTAAATCCTTTTAAAGTAGTGCCATTTGAAAAGTGTAAGGGTAGAAATGGATGCCTTCTGCATGTAATGCCCCCATTAACCCCCCCGTATTTGTTCATTTCTGCCCCCACTTCTGTCGGGGGTCACTGATTACCTTTTGCAAAGCAGTGAGGACCCCACCGGGGCGTCAACACCTGAAAAAAAAATCAAGCGCACCCACGCTCCTCGCCGCTGCGTTGGATGTTACATAAGTGTAACATGTTTCTAAAATTATGTTTTTATCTTGTGTTGTTTATTTGAACTGTTTTGTTGACTTTATTCCTCTCTGTTGATCCAACCGTGTACTAACTACCACCACACTAACCCGACGACAACTTGCGAGGCTTCAGTGATCTGTGATTCTTGCTTTCTTATCATGAAATGTTTTTTTTGTTTGTTTGTTTTTTTAAACGTCATTGCTGTAAAGTATTTTCTATATGGTTTATGCATGGTGAAATTAAATTATTAAATATGCCTCTCAGTTGGCACACGGCTGTATTTTGTTCCTCTGCTGTCACTCCACATACACATCCTGGTTTATATACGCTGCACGACAGGGTAAAAACATCATATTGTGATTATTTTGACGGATATAGGATTAATTTAGACACATTTATTCTACACCCAAAAAACTAATTTAAAATCATCATGATGTTAAATTCTCTAATAAAGTCTCTGATTAGCATATTGCACTCGCCTATAGAAGAATTTCGGTAATATTTTGATTAATTGTGCAGCCCTAGTTTAATTTGTATACTTTGTAGAGCCCTAATGAGGGAAAACTATCCAGTGTTTCACAAAGAAAAGTCAGAAAATACCTTTTTCCCTAAAGGAACCCGTTTCTATCATTTAGTAAGTGACATATTTTATGTAAAATTCACATTATTTACCTGATAACTTCGTGCAAAAAGAGTCATTTGGATTCATTTTGAGCCGATTATTGCCTGTAAGCATAGTTTTTTATTTTTTCCATGTCATATTATGTATTTTTAACTTTTTTTTTTAACAATCATACATACTAGATAAACAATTATATTAAAAGAAATTAACAAAATGATAAACTTGACCCTTCAAACAACCCCTCGTCGCTCGACGGTCATGTGATATGAGCTCACCTCTGGCCTCCTCTGATTGGCTGCTGCCCTAATTGGAGGCGCCTCGGTGTCTGGAGGTCAGTCCGCGGTGTTGAGACGCGGGACTCGTCCGGTCACACCGCCGCTATTACCGCTTATTATTTACACTGCCAGAGTAATTTAATATAATTTATGTTTCTAAATTGCACCGAGGAGGAGACTGACCGGGATTAACGGCACATTTCATCGAAGGAAAAAGTTACTCCGCGGCCGTCAGCGGAGGATGGGTGGAGGAAAACAAAACCAGAGGTGAGTTAATGTAAACAAAACACCGCGACGTGTTGTAAACATATAGTTGTTTTCTTTTAAAAAGGTGTGTGTGTGAAAAAAGGAGCTGATTTGTGTGTGTGCTGGCTCTGAAAGCGACCTAACGGGGCGGTGTCCTTTGTCGGTGGCTGAAGCTAACAGCTATTGGTTATTTATCAGTATCGGATCGATTACTCCCTCGTGTTTTGACCATCTTTTATCATCTTGTTTACTTTTGTCGTGCTTTAAGTGAAAACGTGAGCGAGTGCAGGGAATTTTTTTTTATTTTTTGCTAAATTTGTGTGAAAAGGAGAAAATAACTCATTATGCACACACTTTTAAATGTTTTCGGACATTATGTCACGTGTGTGGGTGGGGTAATAGAAGCGAGGGCAACGGGGCGGTGGGGTAACGGTGGGGTAACGGTGGGGCGGGCGGTGTCGGGTGGGAGCGAGTGGCGCTGTGCCTCCCTCTGGTGGCCGAGGAGAGGAACTGATGGTGATTGTGTTTTTAAGGTGAGGGCATTTGTTTTTATATTATATATATTTGTGTGTATGTATTTTATTAATATTATTTTATTTTATGTTAAATAAATTAAATTTAAAAAAACATTTTAAAGATTTAATTAAAAATTTTATTTAATTTATTACATTGGTTGTAAAGTTAGTGAAAGTACAAAAATATGTTTTAAGTGTTTGTTTGCTTAATTGTTATTATTGACTGAAATATCAGTAACTAATTTTTTTTTATTGCTCAACTTCAAGTTTAATTTTAGTTTTCCTTAACCAAGGAGAAATAGGGTTTATTATTATTATCTACCCATTATTAATTCTTTATTTCATGACACAACTTAGTGTATACTTAATATTATAAAGACCAACTAAATTGTACAACAAATAAAAAAAGAAAACAACTAAAAGAACAAAACCTAACTTGTAATTTTTGAGTTTGAAGTTTTCCATACGATTTAAAATCAGTATCTATAAAAGGAGGTTAATCTTATCATCTAGTGAATATAATATTAATTATGTAAATTCAATCGGCATAACAATTGATTTTATCATTCTCGTCATCCCTGACTGCACACCCTATTTAAAGCCTTCCTGTTGATGTGTGTTTGAAGCCTCGTTGGCGCAGTAGGCAGCGCGTCAGTCTCATAATCTGAAGGTCGTGAGTTCGAGCCTCACACGGGGCACTTGTTTTGTTTCTCGGTCGATCTTATCTTTTAAGTCTCGTCAGCAAACAATTTATACACGTTTTTATTTGCTGCATCCTTACGGCTCATGAATAAGCAAGCTTGTTAGCTAACCAATAATCAATACTAATGATTATATGTAGGATCCCAGGGAAATGGTGACATCTTAAAAGTGCAACATTTTCTTTTTGCATCAAGCCCGGCTAGCTCAGTCGGTAGAGCATGAGACTCTTAATCTCAGGGTCGTGGGTTCGAGCCCCACGTTGGGCGCACAGTTTTTTTTTTTTTCTTTCTCTCACATCCTCTTTCTTCATGCAGTAATTTCTCTAAAATATCTACATTCATCAGCATAGACAGCAGACTCTGAAATACTTGGAGATGAAGTTTGATTATGTTTCTGTGTTTGGCTGTTGTAACATTAATACACGAGTATTGTAGTACATGTAGCTCCAAGTTGAGAACACAGTTTTTTACCAATTTGACACAAATGTGAAATCGCTACTGCATTTTTATCCATCGCATGCCTGTCTCCATAAATCTATGTAATCGATGATGACTAGAGTCACGATATGTGAGCATTGGTGGTTCAGTGGTAGAATTCTCGCCTGCCACGCGGGAGGCCCGGGTTCGATTCCCGGCCAATGCAACATCCCTTTTGTTTTTCACTGTTGATCACATGTAATCAAGCTTTTTTTTTTAACAATTACTCAATGTTGTGATTTAATTTTCATTTGTGTTAGATCCAGTTTGGCTGCGCTGTGGACCTCTTTTTCACTTTAGGTGAAAGTTTTCGTATTGAAGTAATAAGGGAAGGGTTGTGTTTGGTTGTTTGCAGAATGATACAGAAAAGCTGTGCATTTTAGATATTATATTTTATATATATTGATAATTAAGTAAGGTGACGTAAGTGGGGACAGTAAAAAAAAGAACTTGGACTCCCCGTCGGGGAATTGAACCCCGGTCTCCCGCGTGACAGGCGGGGATACTCACCACTATACTAACGAGGAGTTGTTATTAAGTGTTCACCCATCCTTTTTTTTTCCTCACCACAGCACTGCACATGTACTGTCTACTGTCTCAAATGTTGTAGGGGCAAAAAAAAAGAGGCAAAAAAACATGGTATGTGAGCATTGGTGGTTCAGTGGTAGAATTCTCGCCTGCCACGCGGGAGGCCCGGGTTCGATTCCCGGCCAATGCAACAGACTTTTCGTATTTTGTTCAGAATACTTTCAAGATATTAGTTGGGACTTTTGTATAGTTTAGGAAAAAATATGTTTTTTAAAGATTTTAGGTGTTGGGCTGTTTTTCCCAGTAAGCAGTCTGATTATCTGAATGTTGGAGGTTTGAAGAACATGTTATGTATTATATGGAAGCCAGATACAATACCATTACTATCTAAGTTCTTAGACATAGGTGACTGTGTCAAATATCTTTTCTGAGACTAAAGTAAGTAAGTGAGTAAGAGTGATGGATTAAAAAAAGCATGTGAACTCCCCGTCGGGGAATCGAACCCCGGTCTCCCGCGTGACAGGCGGGGATACTCACCACTATACTAACGAGGAGATGTCGGTGGTGCCGTACGCATTATATTACGAATGTTATAGCACCATACTACAGTGATCCTTTGTACAGAAGGTCATAACTCGCATGTAAAAGTCACAACAAAAAAAAACCCTATTAATGTAAAGGTCAAAAAAGAAGATAAGTGAAAACTAAAATACAACGAATGTGAAGGTCACAAATTCATATAAAAGTCAAAATAATGCAAAAGTCACAACATAATCCTAAAAGTCACAATATTCACATAACAAACCCCAATTAATGTAAAGGTCAAAAAACAAAACACGACTATAAGTCAAAACTAAAATACAACTCACATCACAAATGTGAAAGTTACTACACGAATGTGAAAGTCACAAAATGAATATTGAAGTCAAAATTAATGAAAAAGTCACAACACAAATGTGAAAGTCACAAATTAATATAAAAGTCAAAATAATGCAAAAGTCACAACATAAGCCTAAAAGTCACAACATTCACATAATAAACAAACCCCAATTAATGTAAATGTCAAAAAATAACAAAACACGACTATAAGTCAAAACTAAAATACAACTCACTACACAAATGTAAAAGTCACAACAAGAATGTGAAAGTCACAAAATGAATGAAAAAGTAACAACACGAATGTGAAGTAAAAATAATGCAAAAGTCACAACACAAGTGTAAAAGTCATGAAATGAATATAAAAGTCACAAATTAATATAGATGTCAAAATAATGCAGAACTCACAACATAAGCCTAAAAGTCACAACATTCACATAATAAACAAACATCAATTAATGTAAAGGTAAAAAAATAAAACACGACTATAAGTCACAAATGTGAAGTAAAACTAATGGAAAAGTCACAACAGTGTAAAAGACACGCAATGAAAATAAGTCACAATACAAACGTAAAAGTCACAACACGGATGTGAAAGTCACAAATTAATATAAAAGTCAAAATAATGCAGAAGTCACAACATAAGTGTAAAAGTCACAAAATTAATATTAAAGTAAAAATGAATGAAAAAGTCACAACACAAACGTAAAAGTCACAACACGAATGTGAAAGTCACAAATTAATACAAAAGTCATAACACAAATTCAAAAGTTAAAACACAAATACAAAAGTTAAATACAAAAGTCAAAAAACAAATACTAAAGGCATAACACGAATGTGAAAGTCAAAAATTAATACAAAAGTAAAAAATAATGCAAAGGTCACAACACAAATGTAAAATTACGAAACACAAATGTTAAAGTCACAAAATTAATACGAAAGTCGAAACAAAAATAAAAAAGTCACAAAATTAATACAAAAGTCAAAATTAATGAAAAAATCACAAATTAATATCAAAGTCAAAATAGTGCAAAAGTCACAACACGAATGTAAAAGTCACAAAAAGACTTAATGACCACAGAGGTGAGGGCAACAGGTCTGTAGTAATTTAGTCATGTGGTCCTTGCTTTTTTGGGGACAGGGATGATTGTGGATGACTTGAAGCAGGCTGGCACATGACATGTCTCCAATGAGGTGCTGAAGATGTCCGTGTGGTCAGCACAGTGCTTCAGGGTGGATGGAGAGACAGAATCTGGTCCGGCTGCTTTGCGGGGGTTCTGCCTCTTAAAGAGTCTGTTGGCGTCCCTCTCTTGGAGGCAGAGAGTTGTCACTGTAGTGGAGGAGGAGGGGTTCACAGTATCATCCGCATAGCAGTCGAAATTCATTCCATGACTCTGTCCACAAAAACCACTGCTTTTCAGAGTTAAAGCACTTTGTACAGTAGGAACAGCGTGTGAACAGTCTTTTAAGATCATATCACGTGACATTTGGTAAAAAAATTGGTCATGTGAGCATTGGTGGTTCAGTGGTAGAATTCTCGCCTGCCACGCGGGAGGCCCGGGTTCGATTCCCGGCCAATGCAACATCCTTTTAGGCAGTTGACTGCCTGCATTCCTTAAGGTAAGAATCTCTGAGAAAAGATCGGTGGAGTGGAAGAGTTCTCACTGAAGTGTGTTACTTATCCAAAAATGGCCCCAGGCAGGAACTTCAGCTTTATTTCTCCCATCTATCTTATTGACCATGTGCTGATTTGACACTGTTTTCTAATATCTAATGATTGTCCTAACAGCTGCTGTAAAGCCCACCACAGCAACCAAAAATTCAGCATTTGAAATTTGGTGCAGCAACCTTTATTTTGTCATCTGATAGACATAACTGTGGCGGTCATGTCACAAATGTTAAAGTCTCAAATTAATATCAAAGTCAAAACAATGCAAAAGTCACAACACGAATGTAAAAGTCACAAAATTGATATAGAAGTCAAAATTGATGCAAAAGTCAAAACGCAAATGTAAAAGTCACAAAATTAATATAAAAATCAAAAATAATGCAAAGGTCTCAACACAAATGTAAAATTACAAAACACAAATGTTAAAGTCACAAAATTAATACGAAAGTCAAAATAATGCAAAAGTCACAACATGAATGTAAAAGTCACAAAATTGATATAGAAGTCAAAATTAATGCAAAAGTCACAACACAAATGTAAAATTACGAAACACAAATGTTAAATTCACAAAATTAATACGAAAGTCGAAATTAATGAAAAAGTCACAAATTAATATCAAAGTCAAAATAATGCAAAAGTCAAAACGCAAATGTAAAAGTCACAAAATTAATATAAAAGTCAAAATGAGGGAAAAGTCACAACACCAATGTAAAAGTAACAAAAATCGTGTCGTATTTGAACGAACTCCTCCTAGGGAATATATCGGATCAATTTAAAAATTGGTCTGTACAATCAAAACAAACTGTAGATGAAAAGTTGTGCTATTTGTGACGTACGTTGAACCGCGTGCCCGTGAAGACGTGTCGAATCTTGCAGATTCTCCATAAAACATAGTACACGTGACGCAGCCGCAGCACTCCCCGAGTTGCGTGGAGTACGAGGTCCCGCCCAACGCTGCTTGCGGCTTTAATTTGTGTTAGTTATCTGAATGTTGTGACTTTTACATTTGTGTTATGACTTTTGTATTCACTTTTACTTTTGTATTAATTGGTGACTTTCACATTCGTGTTGTGACTTTTACATTCGTGTTTTGTTATTTTTTTGACTTACATTAATTTGTGTTTGTTATGTAAATGTGACTTTTACATTCGTGTTATGACATTTGTATTTGTGTTTTGACGTCTATAGTTTTTGTGGACTGTTGACTGAAATACAATACACAAAGGGTCAAAAATTCATAATATGAATACAGCAGTTGTGACTTTTACATTCGTGTTATGACCTTTGAATTTGTGTTTTGTATTTGCGTTTTGACTTTTGTATTCGTGTTTTGACATTTTTATATGCGTTTTGACTTTTGTATTTGTGTTTTAAATTCATTTCAATTCAATTTTATTTGTATAGCACCAATTCATAACAGAAGTTATCTCAGGACACTCTTCAAATAGAGCAGGTCTAGACCGAACTCCTTATAACATTTACGGAGACCCAACAGTACCACCATGAGCAAGCACTTGGCGACGGGGGCAAAGAAAAGCTGCCTTTTTAAGAGGCAGAAACCTAGGACAGACCCTTCGGCTCTAGGTGGGTGGTCATCTGCCTGACTTTTTTATTTGTGTTTTGACTTTCACATTCCTGTTTTGACCTTTGTATTCGTGTTTTGACTTTTGTATTCGTGTTTTGACTTTTGTATTCGTGTTTTGACTTTTTTATATGCGTTTTGACTTTTGTATTCGTGTTTTGACTTTTTTATATGCGTTTTGACTTTTGTATTCGTGTTTTGACTTTTTATTCGTGTTTTGACTTTGTATTTGCATTTTGATTTTTGTATTCGTGTTTTGACTTTTGTATTTGCATTTTGACTTTTGTATTCGTGTTTTGACTTTCGTGTTGACTTTTGTATTCGTGTTTTGACTTCTTATTCGTGCTTTGACTTTTTTTATTTGCGTTTTCACTTTCACATTTGTGTTTTGACTTTTGTATTTGCATTTTGACTTTTGTATTCATGTTTTGACTTTTGTATTCATGTTTTGACTTTTGTATTTGTGTTTTGCCTTTTTTATTCGTCCTTTGACTTTCACATTCGTGTTTTGACTTTTGCATTTGCGTTTTGACCCGTATTCGTGTTTTGGTTTTTTATTGGCGTTTTGACTTTTTTTATTTGCGTTTTGACTTTTATATTTATTCGTGACTTTCACGTTCGTGTTGTGACTTGTATTATTTTGACTTTTATATTAATTTGTGACTTAACTTAAGTGTTGTAACTTGGATTAATTTTGACTTTTATATTAATATTGTGACTTTTACATTCGTGTTGTAGTTTGTATTTTTGTTTTAACTTTTGCATTCATGTTTTGTATTTGTGTTATGAGTTAAGGGCAGTTTTTACAGTAGATTTCACCCCGTTGGGTAAAAACAAACTGTAGGAGCAGATAGCCAAACACCCCACCAGCAAAAGTGATATGAACAATCTTTACAGATCAGAATGCGCGCCGTTGGGTGAAAAAAATAGGTCATGTGAGCATTGGTGGTTCAGTGGTAGAATTCTCGCCTGCCACGCGGGAGGCCCGGGTTCGATTCCCGGCCAATGCAACATCCTTTTAGGGAATGTTGTACTGCTTAGTTACCACATGTTTTGCTGTGGGAGGCAGAGACATTTTTCCCCAGCTTCACTTGTTGTTTCCAGTCAGAAGTCTGTGATCCACCGGCAGGTGGAGTCAGGCACAGTGAGCTGGGCATGCTTTTCCTGTAGCAGAGCTGGGATGATGGTGTTAAACGCAGAGCTCAAGTCCACAAACAGGATCCTGTCGTAGGTTCCTGGGGAGTCCAGATGCTGGAGGGTGAAGTGCAGGGCCATGTTAACTGCATCATCTACAGACCTGTTGGCTCTGTAGGCGAACTGCAGGGGGTCCAGGAATGTATCCATTATGGCTTTCAGGTGGGAAAGCACAAGGCGCTCAAAAGACTTAATGACCACAGAGGTGAGGGCAACAGGTCTGTAGTTGTTGAGTCCTGTCGTCCTTGCTTTTTTGGGGACAGGGATGATTGTGGATGACTTGAAGCAGGCTGGCACATGACATGTCTCCAATGAGGTGTTGAAGATGTCCGTGAACACCGGAGACAGCTGGTCAGCACAGTGCTTCAGGGTGGATGGAGAGACAGAATCTGGTCCGGTTGCTTTGCGGGGGTTCTGCCTCTTAAAGAGTCTGTTGGCGTCCCTCTCTTGGAGGCAGAGAGTTGTCACTGTAGTGGAGGAGGAGGGATTCACAGTATCATCCGCATAGCAGTCGAAATTCATTCCATGACTGCGTACAATTTAGCCAACTTTTGATTGAATGGTGAAACTGTGTTTTCACCTCAGTTCCTCTGTCCACAAAAACAACTGCTTTTCAGAGTTAAAGCACTTTGTACAGTAGGAACAGACACCCACCAGCAAAAGTAAGCATGTGAACAATCTTTTAAGATCATATCACGTGACGTCTGGTTAAAAAAACTGGTCATGTGAGCATTGGTGGTTCAGTGGTAGAATTCTCGCCTGCCACGCGGGAGGCCCGGGTTCGATTCCCGGCCAATGCAACATCCTTTTAGGCAGTTGCATAGGGCCGTTGTTGACTGCCTGCATTCCTTAAGGTAAGAATCTCTGAGAAAAGATCGGTGGAGTGGAAGAGTTCTCACTCAAGTGTGT
This sequence comes from Dicentrarchus labrax, assembly GCF_905237075.1. NCBI lineage: Eukaryota > Metazoa > Chordata > Actinopteri > Moronidae > Dicentrarchus > Dicentrarchus labrax. The sequence continues at coordinate 5,971,210 of NW_026136716.1, read as the reverse complement.
TACTTATCCAAAAATGGCCCCAGGCAGGAACTTCAGCTTTATTTCTCCCATCTATCTTATTGACCATGTGCTGATTTGACACTGTTTTCTAATATCTAATGATTGTCCTAACAGCTGCTATAGAGCCCACCACAGTAACCAAAAATTCAGCATTTGAAATTTGGTGCAGCAACCTTTATTTTGTCACCTGATCGACATAACTGTGGCGGTAACGGTCATGTGGTCCCTACCCATTTACCCAAATATCGTAGGACTTGTAATACTATTTACCCGTTAGACAAAGAATGGAGTTCAATATGGTATAGTGTAATGAATGAATCTCCTATTAACTTCACAGGTAACTGGAAAACGTCAAGAATTATATTTTCAACTTTGCCTTGTATTTTGGAGGTTATGCAGTCTCTGCAAGTTTGTTTTGTGCTAAAAAGAATCAGAATTCCTGAGTTCAGAGGTTAACAAATTTTGTAGGGAAGGAACAGAGGGGAAACACAACACAAATAAAAAAGTCACAACACAAACACAAAAGTCACAACAGGAACAAGGTAAAAAGCCAAACATCCCACCAGTAAAAGTGAGCATGTGCACAATCTTTTTAGATCAGATTTTGGCCAGTTTTGTAAAAAAAATAGGTCATGTGAGCATTGGTGGTTCAGTGGTAGAATTCTCGCCTGCCACGCGGGAGGCCCGGGTTCGATTCCCGGCCAATGCAACATCCTTTTAGGGAATGTTGTAGTACAAGTCTTAGCTTACACAATATTTGAATACTGTGCGAGTTAGCTTTTTTAGTCAGTTTAGTCCTTCAACATTAATATAGAGATTCACAACATAAATGTAAAAGTCAGAACATGAAAGCAAAAAGTCACATCAATGTAAAAGTCTCTACTTGAATGCAAAAAGCTAATGAAACAGATTCAGGCCAGTTTATAGTCCTCCACAGGTTTTGTTGCTGTTGTATATGCTGACAGTTTTAATTAGCACACGTCTGCACCAAGCTGAACACTCAAATCAATGCAGTATTTAATAAAACGGTTTACGCTCAATTGGCTCTACATTTCAGTTGTTTTCTTAAACATGTTCTTAAACTTTACAGGCACGCAAACTGTCTGGGTCTGCGAGGACAGAGTCTCTGGGAATGAAATGAGAACCACACTACCTGAGCTAGGAGGTCAGTTTTTGACTGCCCACATGCCTTAAGGTAAGAATCTCTTACAGTTGCATTGTAAACCATTTTTAAGCAAAACATTCACTTGTAGCTAATTGTTACTTTGCAAGATAAAAGATGAGAAAAATGAATGAGTAAGAAAACACCAATGGTTAGGAAGAGTTGTCACTTAAGTATGGTACTATGTAATTGGTAATATGTGTACATTAATGCAAAAAGTCACAACACAAATGCAAAAAGTCAAAACCCAAATTTAAGTCACAACACCGATGTAAAAGTCACAACACAAATGAAAAAGTCACAACTCAAATGTAAAAGTCACAATACAAATGAAAAAGTCACAACACAAATGAAAAAGTCACAATACAAATTAATTACTTACAACTCAAATGAGAAAGTCAACACAAATTGAAAACCTCAACACGAATGAAAAAGTCACAACACAAATGTAAAAGTCACAACACAAATGAAAAAGTCAACACGAATGAAGAAGTCACAGCGCGAATGAAGAACTCACAACTAAAATGAAAAACTTAACACAAATAAAAAAAATCACAACACGAATGAAAAAATCACAACACACATGACATCCCGCGGGCCCACCACTCTACGCACAGTCGTGACTCTGGATCCTTACTCCTGGATAGGGGTTGGACCTTATTCTTCTCTGGAGTTGCTCAAGGTGTGAGGCGCCGGGCGGGTGTGGGGATACACACAAGCCCCCAGCTGAGCGCCGCTATGTTGGAATTCACCCCGGTGGACGAGAGGTTCGCCTCCCTATGCCTATGGGTTGTGGGGGGGAAACTCTGACTGTTGTTTGTGGCTATGCACCAAACAGCAGTGCAGAGTATTCTTCTTGGAGACCCTGAATGAAGTTCTGTATAGGGCTCCAGTAGGGGACTCCATAGTTCTCCTGGGAGACTTCAACGTAAATGTGGGCAATGATGCCTCCCTGATTTGAACCCAAGCGGTGTTTTGTTATTGGACTTCTGTGCTAGTCATGGATTGTCTATAACTTAACACCATGTTCGTACATAGGGATGCTCATAAGTGTATGTGGTACCAGAGCACCTTAGGCTAAAGGTCTATGATTGATTTTGTGATCGTATCATCAGACCTGAGGCTGCATGTACTGGACACTCGGGTACAGAGAGGGGCAGAGTTGTCAACTGATCACAATCTGGTGGTGAGTTGGGTTTGGTGGCGGGGAAGCCACTGGATAGACCTGGTAAACCCAAACGTGTAGTATGGGTGAACTGGGAAAGTCTGGAGGAGGACCCCTGTCTGAGAGACCTTCAACTCCCAGCTCTGGTGGAGCTCCTCCGGCATTCCTGTGGAGGCTGGGGACATAGAACCACAGTGGTTGGTGTTCAAAGCTACTATTGCTGAAGCCGCAGCTGTGAGCTGTGGTCTTAAGGTCTTGGGTGCCTAATTGGGTAATTGGGCGGTGGAAGGAACACTTTGGGAAACTCCTAAACTAGACCAACAAACCCGCCCTCTGTGATAGAGGCAGGGCTGGAGGATGATGGGGGATCCACATCAATTTCCCTACAGGAGGTCACTGAGGTAGTCAAACAACTCCACAGTGGCAAAGTCCCAGGAATTGATGAGGTTCGCCCAGAAATGCTGAAGGTTCTGGGTGTTGAGGGGCTGTCTTGGTTGACACACCTTTTCAACATTGCGTGGAAGTTGGGGACAGCGCCAAAGGAGTGGTGGACCGGGATGGTGGTTCCCCTATTTAAAAACGGGGACCAGAGGGTGTGTGCAAACTACAGAGGCATCACACCACTCAGCCTCCCTGGGAAAGTTTACTCTAAGGTGCTGGAAAGGAGAGTTTGGTTGGTTGTCGAACCTTTGATTGGAGGAACACAGGAACAGTGCGGGTTCCGTCCTGGTCCTGGAACAACAGACCAACTCCTCACTCTCGCAGGTGTCTTGGAAGGGGCCTGGGAATATACCCATCTGGTCTACATGTGTTTTGTGGATTTGAAGAAGGCATATAACCGGGTTCCCCAGAATATCCTGTGGGAGGTGCTGTGGGAGTATGGGGTGAGGGGGTCACTTCTCAGGGCCATCCAATCCCTGTATTTCCAAAGCAAGAGTTGTGTCCGGATTCTTGGTAGTAAGTCGGACTCATTTCCAGTGGGTGTTGGCCTCCGCCAGGGCTGCGCTTTATCACCTATCCTGTTTGGGATTTTCATGGACAGGATACTGAGGCGTACTCGTAGGGGGAGGGGGTTGCAGCTCGGTGGGCTGAGGATTACATTGCTGCTTTTTGCAGATGATGTGGTTCTGATGGCATCATCGGCCTGTGACCTTCAGCACTCACTGGATGGGTTCGCAGCTGAGTGTCAAACAGCTGGGATGAGGATCATCATCTCTAAACTGGAGGCCATGGTTCTCAGCAGAAAACCAATGGATTGTTTACTCTGGGTAGAGAGTGGGTCCTTACCCCCAGTGAAGGAGTTCAAGTACCTCGGGGTTTTGTTCAAAGGCAAAAGTAGAATGGAACAGGAGATTGGCTGTAGAATCGGGGCAGCAGGGACGATATTGTGGTCCCTTTATCGCACTGTTGTCACAAAAAGAGAGTTGAGCTAAAAGGCAAAGCTCTCAATCTACCGGTCAGTCTTTGTTCCTACCCTCACCTATGGTCATGAGTGAGGGGTCATGACCAAAAGAACAAGATTGCGAGTACAAGCGGCCGAAATGGGTTTCCTCAGGATGGTGGCCGGCGTCTCCCTTAGGGATAGGGTGAGTAGCTCAGTCATTCGCAAGGGACTTGGAGTAGAGCCGCTTCTCCTTTGCATAGAAAGGAGCCAGCTGAGGTGGTTCAGGCATCTGGTGAGGATGCCTCCAGGGAGCCTCCCGAGGGAGGCGTTCTGGCACGTCCAGCTGGAGGCCACTGAGCAGACCAAGGACCATGTGGAGAGATTATATCTCCTCACTGGCCTGGGAACACCTCGAGATCCCCCAGTCAGAGTTGGCCGATGTGGCCAGGAAAAGGGAAGTTTGGAGTCCTTCATGGCACTTTGTAGAGTAGGAACAGATAGCCAAACACACAAACAGTAAAAGTGAGTGCATGAACAATCTTTGCAGATCAGATGTCGCATCGTTGGGTAAAAAAAATAGGTCATGTGAGCATTGGTGGTTCAGTGGTAGAATTCTCGCCTGCCACGCGGGAGGCCCGGGTTCGATTCCCGGCCAATGCAACATCCTTTTAGGGAATGTCGTACTGAAAGGCTTAACTAACACCATTTTTGTACACTGAGAGAATTTTTGTAGGTTGTTTGCTGGGTTTGGTCCTTCAACATTAACGTAAAAATCCGCAACACAATTAAAAATGTCAAAACACGAATAGAAAAGTCACAACACAAATGTAAAATCACAACACAAATTTAAGTCACAACACAAATGAAAAAGTCACAACAAGAATGAAAAAGTCACAACTTGAGGAGGCGTGGCAGCATGGCTACTGTGAAGGTGCGTCTTGGCCAGCTCCTGTATATTTAATCATTACAGTTTTTTCTAATTGCTAACACACTAAAATGACATGCATAGCACAATTATTTAAACTGACACACAGAGAGCAAAACCTCTTCTCAAGTCTCCCAAACTGTAAACACATTTTTTGCTCTACACACATTTTACAATTCAAAATGGCACTTTTTACAGTTTTTCTCAATTGCTAAAACACTAAAACCCATTGGCTGAACAAAGTTTGCAGTTGCCTGAACTCATTTAGCTAATTGTGCAGTCTGTTGTCAATACCTTAAACCAATGCACATGGTAAAACACAATTTGCAGACCCCACTTAGACTTTTCAGCAGAACTCAAAACACATTCTCATTCTCAAAACACATTCTGCACTCTAATGCACATGTCATCCATACTGGTAAACACAAGTGGCAACAATCAAATACAAATAGAGAACACATGTCATTGATTAAACACAACCACTCAAAATTGATTTCACTTGTTTCAAATCATATACGCCAATATACGCCAGTTCAGAGAGCAAACAGGTTGTTGAAGGTGAGACGGAGAAAGTCTAAGAATGGAAATTGTCTGGCCCTGAACATTGTGCTTTCCATTTGTTTACAGTACTGACTGCTCAATAGATTTTGACTGGTTGCAGGTTCATATCAACAAAGAACAAGAATTACAGTATCACAAAAATCAAGGACAAGTTTGTGAGATGCAGGGTACAGTACTGTAAAAATAGGGTTACAAGGAGGAGGAAGAACAAAACAAATTGCAAAGAGCAAAGTACAATTTCTGATCAATTTTGAGCTACTACGATAGAACATGTTTTCATTCATCGAAAGACAATGACGTCATCGACAATGACGGAAAAATATGAAATTTGTTTTGAGATTAAAAATGTCTCCCTGAGAACTATATGTTTTGAACGTGTTTCCTATTTTTTGGTGTATTGTTTACTGACTGCTTGATAGTGTATATCATTTTGATCGCTTTGTTTATGATTTGAGAGCAGTGTTTGGTTTTGAGCACAGGTAAATCTGTTTTGAGGCGAAAGTTTCATTTTGAGCACAGGTAAAACTGTTTTGAGGCAAAGGTTTCATTTTGCACGAGGAGTCAGAGGTTTTGTAAATAGTGCTTGAAGCTGAGGTTTTGTGTTTAATGTTTTCAGAAAATGGAGCAAGGTTTCAGAAATTGTGTTTTAGCAATTGAGAAAAACTGTAAATGCACTGAACACGGTTCTCTGCATAAGACAACAATCTGACAAAGTCACATGTTTGCCATTTCAAAACACTACCATTCAAAATGACACTTCATGAGCTAATTGGCCAATATATGTGCCACCTGGCCAAACACCTCAATGGTTAATTGTTTCCACTTCAATCAGGAACTAAGCACTATAAAAAGACCACAGATCTTTTTTTCTATATATTTTTTCTGCATATTTTTCTGCAGTTATCTTTTTCAGTTTACTATTTTTAATGAACATATTTTTGTTCACTCCAATGTAAATATATCTGCTGTGCATATGTTGCACTGACTTGTTTGGTGAAAAATAAAAAAATAAATGTTTAGACAGTGTGTATCTGTAAATATTTCTGTGCATGTGAACAATCTGAAGAATTTTCTACAGTTTGAACTATTTTAGTATTATGGCAAAGCATACTAAAGATGAGAGTGCTTTTCATTATGTCAACAGTGTGTAGTTGGTTAGACAGAAATCTGGTGATATGAATGAAGTGTGTGCCATTTGGTGCAAAAGTTTGATTTTGATAATGCTATATGTAGTTTTGGTTGCAGTGCCTTATTTTGCTGGATATATGAGTTATTTTGCAGTTTGGGTGTGTGGTTTTGTGAATTGTCTTAAGTATTTTGATTAAACCAGCCTAGTTTGTGAAATTGTGTTTTAGCAATTGGAAAAAACTGTAAGATTGTTGTGACTTAAATTTGTGTTGAGACGTTTACATTTGTGTTGTGACTTTTACATCTGTGTTGTGATTTGAATTTGTGTTGTGATTTTTTCATTCGTGTTGTGACTTTTACATTTGAGTTGTGACTTTTTCATTTGTGTTGTGACTTTTACATTTGGGTTGTGACTTTAACATTTGTATTGTGACTTTTACATCTGTGTTGTGACTTCTACATCCGTGTTGTGACTTAAATTTGTGTTGTGATTTTTTCATTCCTGTTGACTTTTTCATTCGTGTTGTGCCTTTTACATTTGAGTTGTGAGTTGTCATTCGTGTTGTGCCTTTTACATTTGAGTTGTGAGTTTGTCATTCGTGTTGTGACTTTTTCATTTGTGTTGTGACTTTAACATTTGTATTGTGACTTTTACATCTGTGTTGTGACTTCTACATCCGTGTTGTGACTTAAATTTGTGTTGTGATTTTTTCATTCCTGTTGACTTTTTCATTCGTGTTGTGCCTTTTACATTTGAGTTGTGAGTTGTCATTCGTGTTGTGCCTTTTACATTTGAGTTGTGAGTTGTCATTCGTGTTGTGGCTTTTTCATTTGTTTTGTGCCTTAAATTTGTGTTGTGACTTTTTCTTTTGTGTTGTGACTTTTTCATTCGTGTAGTAACTTTTTCATTTGAGCTCTGAGTTTGTCATTCATGTTGTGATTTTTTCATTTCTGTTGACGCATCACTTCGCTTCGCGGCCCGGCGCAAGCTCTAATGCTCCCCCCAGACCGATGATCGTGAAGGTGCACCATTTCAGAATAAAGCAGCAAATCCTCCAGCTGGCCAGAGAGAAGGGCCCATTAACATTTCGTGGAAAATTGGCATATCTTCCTGGACTTTACCACTGAAGTCGCTAAACAGAGGGCATCTTTTAACAACGTCAATCAGAAGCTCCGGGCTGCCCACGTCCAATACGGTCTGCTGTTCCCGGCCCGGCCGCAGGTGACTTTCAACATGAACAAAAAGCAACAACTCAAATGCAAGTCCATACATTTACAACACATACAGCTGCGTATCATCAGCATAGAAGTGAAAATTCATTAACAACTGCTTTTCAGAGTTAATGTCACTTTGTACAGAAGGAAAAGATAGCCAAACACCACACCGGCAAAAGTGAGCGTGTGAACAATCTTTTCAGATCAGATTTCGCATCATTGGGTAAAAAAAACAGGTCATGTGAGCATTGGTGGTTCAGTGGTAGAATTCTCGCCTGCCACGCGGGAGGCCCGGGTTCGATTCCCGGCCAATGCAACGTCCTTTTAGGGAATGTCGTACTGAAAGGCTTAACTAACACCATTTTTGTACACTGAGAGAATTTTTGTAGGTTGTTTGCTGGGTTTGGTCTTTCAACATTAACATAAAAGTCCACAACACAGATAAAAATGTCAAAAGACGAATAGAAAAGTCCCAACAGGAATGAAAAAGTCCCAACAGGAATGAAAAAGTCCCAACACAAATGAAATACTTACAACTCAAAAGTAAAAATGAAATGAAAAAGTCAACACAAATTTAAGTCACAACGCAGATGTAAAAGTCACAACAGAAATTTAAGTCTCAAAACAATCGGAAAAAGTCACAACACAAATGAAAAAGTCAACAGGCATGAAAAAGTCACAACACCAATGACAAACTCACAACACCAATGACAAACTCACAACTCAAATGAAAAAGTCACAACATGAATGAAAAAGTCAAGAGGAATGAAAAAATCACAACACGATTGCAAAAGTCACAACACAAATTTAAGTCACAACAAAAATGAAAAAGTCAATATACATATGTAAAAGTCACAACACAAATTTAAGACACAACAATCTTAAACAATCTTTTTGTAGGTTGTTTGGTGGGTTTGGTCTTTAAATATTAACATAAAAGTCCCTAACACAAATCAAAATGTCAAAACACAAATAGAAAAGTCACAACACAAATGAAATACTTAACTCTCAAATGAAAAAGTCACAACACAAATTGAAATCACAACACGGATGTAGAAGTCACAACACAAATGTAAAAAAAAAACCCTTTTTCTTCTTCTTCTAGTGCGTAGAAATAGCAAAGTCGGTAGCCTTTCCTCAGTAGGGACACCTCTGTTCAGGAGAAGACTGCAACTAGTGTCGTGACCACCAGCGCAAGTATAAATAGTTACGGCACTCCCGTGACATCACATTGTCGTGCGACAGGTTGAGAACGGCGAGTATACCGAGCGCTTAAGGAGGGGGAGGTAGAGTGGCAGTTGTTGGTGGGCCGCCAGCAGCAGAGTCTTGTGGGGGAGGGGCTGCAGTATCAAACCTGTTGAAAAATAGTTTCAGTTCATTGGCCTGGTCCACACAGCCTCTTCACCAGAGGCACATAGCAGGGTTTAAGGTGAACCAGGTTGTGATCTGACCTTAATGTTAGCATACAACAGGTCCAGGGTCCTCTGTTCTCTGGTAGGACAGCTCACATACTGTTTAAAAGTCGGCAGAACTCTATCCATGGTGACGTGATTAAAGTCTCCCAACATGATGATCAGGGCACTGGGGTGTTGAGTCTGTAGTTTGGAGATGGTGTTGTGTATGATGCTGCAGGCAGATGTTGGGTTTGCAGAGGGAGAATGTACACGACGACGATAATGACGTGCGGGATCTCTCTCTGTAGATGATATAGATGGAGTCCAACCGCCAGCAGTTCAACATCCGGGCCACAGAGCTGTACTTTAATGGTGATGTGACCGGGATTACACCATCTGTTTTTAACTAGAATGGCAAGCCCCCTGCCTTTCTGCTTACCGCTCTCGGTACAATCCTGGTCCGGACGGTGTAGAAGCCATCCATGGAGACGTTCTGGTCCATAATGTCCCTGTGCAGCCATGTCTCAGTGAAACACATCAGACTGCACTCCCGGTATTCCGTGTGGCTCAGCGTTAGCCCGTCAATTTCGAAAGATTGGGTAGAAAAACCAGGTCATGTGAGCATTGGTGGTTCAGTGGTAGAATTCTCGCCTGCCACGCGGGAGGCCCGGGTTCGATTCCCGGCCAATGCAACATCCTTTTCGGGTATGCTTACAGCTCAAATGTAACACAAAAAAAAAAAACACACAACAAAATAAAACACTTCAAAAAAAAAAACATCAACAAAATGCATCCTTCCTCCTGGGGAATTTCCCTTTCCATTTTTTTGTGGTGTGGGTTATTAAAAAATTTCAAAAAATTTTTAAACCCCCCCCCCCCCCCCCCCCCCCCCCCCAAAAATCCAAAAACCCCCCCCCCCCCCCCCCCCCCCCCCCCCCCCCTTTTTTTTTTTTTTTTCATTTTCCCCCCCCCCCCCCCCCCCCCCCCCCCCCACAAAAAAAAAAAACACCCCCCCCCCCCCCCCACCCAACAAAAAAACCACAAAACACCCTAAAAAACCCAAAAAAAAAAAAAAAAACCCACCCCCCCAAAAAAAAAAAAAATCCCTTCCCCCCCCCTAAAACATTTTTTACTCCCCCCCCCCCTCCCCCCTACCCCCCAAAAAAAAAAAAAGAAAAAGGCCCCCCCCCTTCCCCCCCCCCCCCCCCCCACCCCCCACCCCCCCCCCCCCCCCCCCCCCCCCCCCCCCCCCCCCCACACACAAACCCCAATTCCCCTTTTTAATAAAAAAAAAACCCCCAACCCCCCCCCCCCCCCCCAAAACCAAATTAAAAATCCCCCCAAAAAAAAAAAAAAAAAAAAAAAAAAAAAAAAAAAAAAAAAAAAAAAAAAACAAACCCCCCAACCCCATACCCTTTTTAATATCACTAAACCAAAAAAAAAAAACCAAAAAAAACCTAAAAACCCAAAAAAAAAAAAAAAAAAAAAAAAAAAACTCCCCATTTAATTAACCCTTATTTCCTTTTTTTTTTTTTTTAAAAAAAAAAAAAAACCCCCCCCCCCCACAAACCAACCCCTATTTATCCCCCCCCACCAAAAAAACCACCCCCCCCCCCCCCCCTTTTTTGCCTTTTTTATCATTTTTGGGTGAGGGGAGGGGAAGGAAAACCCCAACCAACCCCCCCTTTTTCCCCCCCCCCCCCCCCCCTTTTTAGTTAACGATAAACCCCACCATAGCCAAATCATCAGAAAGCTTCTGCAGATGACAGGACTCTGTGTGGTCGTGGTAGTGTTGAAGTCTGTGGTGTACAGGGTGAAGATGAATGGAGAAAGGACAGTTCCCTGCAGGCCCCGGTGTTGCTAACCACTCTGTCTGACACACAGTTTCACAGGCACACATTCTGTGCTCTGCCAGTCAGGTAGGTAACAATCCAGGACATGAGAGGAGCATCCACCTCCATCGCTTATAGCAGTAGAAATTAGTTCCATGACTGCATACAATTGAGCCACCTTTTTGATTGAAGGGAAAAACTACATTAGCACTTGAGTTCCTCTGTGAAGGGCCACAGAGCTGGAAGGATATCACAGAAGAAACAAAAACAATTACTTTTCAGTTCAGGGCACATTGTACGGTAGGAACAGAGTTAATAGCCAAACATCCCACTATCAAAAGTGAGCGTATACACAAATCTTTTCAGATTCGTTGATGACGTGTCAAATAAATGGGTCATGTGAGCATTGGTGGTTCAGTGGTAGAATTCTCGCCTGCCACGCGGGAGGCCCGGGTTCGATTCCCGGCCAATGCAACATCCTTTTCGGGTATGCTTACAACTCCAATGTAAAAGTCAGAACACAAAAATAAAAGACACAAATATAAAAGTCACAAAACCAATGTAAGACTCACAACTTGAGAAAGCCATCATGATCAGCATGGTGCATCCTGGCGGAATGAGTACTCCTGTGTTTGACCAGTTCATTGTGGAGTGGGTCAGAGACATTGTCCAAGATTGCATGAATCCTGGACAGCATCCTCCTCTCTGACACTGCTGTCAAAGAGTCTAGCTCCACTCCCACAGCGTCACTAGCCTTGCGGATCTGTTTATTGAGTCTGTTAGCGTCTGCTACCCTTAACTTGCTGCCCCAGCAGACAACAGGATAGCACTGGCCACCACAGACATCTGGAATCATCACAAACATCCTTAGCATGGTCCAGCATATGTTGAAAGACCTCAGCCGTCTCAGAAAATAGACATGGCTTTGACCCTTCCTGTAGAGGGCTTTAGTGTCCTCCACAGTGTCTACACTGATCCCCTGGATGGAAACAGGGGTCATGGGGCCTTGGCTTTCCTCAGGTCCACAACCAGTTCCTTAAGGCCCGGACACACCAACCCGATTATCGGCCGTCGGACAGTCAGACAAAGTCTCAGCGTTCATTTTGGCCGATTTGACATATAGAATCGTCCAGTGGCCGTCGGCCTCAATGACCAATCTGATTGGTGGAGTGCTAGCCCTTGACTGAAGAATCAGTGAGTGAACAAGAAAACCGGAAGTGACGATGGTAAACGTACTACACCAACGCCAGTATCTTGTTATTATTAGCCTTCGTATTTTCCGTTCAGCGAGTAATGACAATAACGATCCTTCTTGACTACTATCAACACTCTGATGAAAACACTGACTGACGACAGCGTGCTCTGTGCTTACTAGGTCTAGAGTGATCCGTCATTTCCTGTTTTAATTTTTTTTTGGGGCAACAACACAGACTAGCACCGCCCGCTGTTATGGGGAGGTATTACGCCTCGCACACGCGCAGAACGTGACCGACTCGGGGAGACGGGAGCCTACTGATCAGTCCGACTGCTTTTCTGCCGACGGTCGGCCGTCGGGTTGGTGTCACATTGAGCTGCGGATGGATCTGCTCATACCATGTGAAAAAGTCATCCACCACAGTCCTGTACTCAGTCTTAACACCCCTGCTGATAAACCCCACCACAGCCGAATCATCAGAAAGCTTCTGCAGATGACAGGACTCTGTGTGGTCGTGGTAGTGTTGAAGTCTGTGGTGTACAGGGTGAAGATGAATGGAGAAAGGACAGTTCCCTGCAGGCCCCGGTGTTGCTAACCACTCTGTCGGACACACAGTTTCACAGGCACACATTCTGTGCTCTGCCAGTCAGGTAGGTAACAATCCAGGACATGAGAGGAGCCTCCACCTCCATCGCTTATAGCAGTAGAAATTAGTTCCATGACTGCATACAATTGAGCCACCTTTTTGATTGAAGGGAAAAACTACATTAGCACTTGAGTTTCTCTGTGAAGGGCCACAGAGCTGGAAGGATATCACAGAAGAAACAAAAACAGTCGCCTTTCAGAGTTCAGGGCACATTGTACGGTAGGAACAGAGTTAATAACCAAACATCCCACCATCAAAAGTGTGTACACAAATCTTTCCAGATTCGTTGATGACGTGTCAAAAAATGGGTCATGTGAGCATTGGTGGTTCAGTGGTAGAATTCTCGCCTGCCACGCGGGAGGCCCGGGTTCGATTCCCGGCCAATGCAACTATGTTTTAGGGCTTGGACCACCAAAATTCAAATGTTAACAAGCTTTTGAAAAACTTTTTCTTAGTGTTTGTATTTGTAGTGTGTCTTTTCAGAACATGGTTGTGTGTTGTTGTCACTTTGTATATGTTGGGATCTAAGGAGACCTTTAAACATTAACTTGTTCATTTGAAGTGTTTAACTGGACCAAAGGGGGGATGTTGGGATGTGACCGTGTGTTTAAACAAAGAAATGGTCATTACCACAGTGAGGCTCTTATGTAAGCAATAAAGCCTGCTCGTAGTGACTAAAGACAAAGAAAAGGGCCCGCCAGTTCACAGACCCGTCAGCAGGGGGCCAAGAATGTGGCCAAGGTGTGGCATGAAAGCAATAAACACCCAAACACTGGCCCTTCATTGGTCAGATTCCCTCGGACCCCAGACCTGTCATCCAGAGTTTTGGACCTTGGTGCGGTCCGACTCGCCGATGACACACGACAAAGGATTATAGCACGGCATGAGAGCCTGCTTTTTCCTGCAGTCCCTGGCCAGCGCACCGCAAACGGGAGTCAACAGCTGTAGCTTTAAACAGAATGTCTGCCAGCTGACTTTACCTAAGCAACGCGACGTTAATGCTGAGTCGTTAACTCTGCAGAGCAGCGAGCAAAACGCCCTTCCTCTTGCTACCTGCGCCAGCAGACATCGCACAGCAGAGACAGTTTGGACTTCAGAACCACACCTTTTCTGGCACGCAACCCCCAATGCGCACACACACACACACCTTTTCCTCTAGCTTAGTTCCATTAAGTTAGATTGTATATAGTGTATTTTCCTCTGTTTGCTTTTATTATATCTCTTTAATAAATGCTTGTGTTTTTTATATGCTGCCCTATTTAATTTTGTATAAGAGTGGCTGATACCAGAGCTCCCACTTTAGTTATTAATAAAGATTTTGGTTGTAGTTATTAATTTAATTATTAATCTGACTTCTGAATTAATAGTTTAGTGTGAGACTGATCAATCGATTATTGGTTATTGTTTACCTTATTCAAGGGTGGTGCCCCAATGATGTTTAATATTAATTAAAGTCATTTTCTATTATCTTTTGATAATTATAAATTATGATAACCATTAATTGATTAAACTAATACAGTTAGACCACTGTACACCCTATGACGTGGAGCCTGACATGTATATAATATATATATAATTCTGGTTTATAGTTGTAACCATTAGTGAGATGGTTGTTACATTTCTTGACATTTCTGTATTTTATGTTTTATGTCATTGTGTTCATATCACTGAGAGTTGTTTTCTTTCTTGCAGCATTGTTAGTCACAGTGCACTGCTGGATAATCTTAGTTATTGTAATATGTTTCCACAAGCATTTACTTTTTCATATTGGTCCATGTTGGGAATATAAACACTGATGCAGAGATCTGTGATTGGGCCAGTTACCTTGTTTATCCCAAATCCTGTTTCGTAGTAAAGGCTTTTGAAGACATGTCAGAAGACTAGAGTCGGTGAACTGAACTGAAATCATGTATCAAGCACAGCTTTGGTAGATGAATTAGAATCACCAAAATAATAGTTTTCAGGTTCAGTGAATTTTACAGTCCTAGGGTTATTGTACAGGGCAGTTCACTGTTCATCAGGGTGATGGCTTGTGGGTAGAAACTGTACAGTGCTCTGTACGGCTACCAGAGGAAAAGAGTTGGAACAGGTTGTGTGAAGGGTGAAATTGATCTGCTGTGATGTTTCCTTGACTCTGGACAAGTACAGGTCCTGAATGAAAGGGAGGTTGACGCCAATGATCCTTTCTGCAGTCCTTGTTGTCCGCTGTAATCTGTTTCTGTCCTGACCACGCCAGAGGGACAGCTGTTCAACCTCCCATCTTGTTGCAGACTCGTCACTGTCTGTTTGGTTTGAAAGACGTCCGGGATGATGGTGTTGAATGCTGAGCTGAAGTTCACAAACATGATTCTTGCATATGTCCCTGGAGGGCCCAGGTGTTGCAGGATATAGTGCAGTCCCCAGTTGATTGCATCATCCATTGACTGAACTGAAAGGGGTCCAGCAAGGGGCCTGTAAGGACTCCATGACTACAGATGTCAGGGCGACAAGCCTATAGTCATTTAGTCCTGTGATGGAGGACTTTTTTGGGGACCAGGATGTTGGTGGAGCATTTGAAGTAGGCAGGAACTCCACACAACTCAAGTGATTTGTTAATGATCTGTGTAAAGTTGGGAGCCAGTTGGTCAGCACAGATCTTCAGGCAGGATGGTGACACTGTGTCTGTTCCTGGTGCCTTCCTGATCTTCTGTCTTTGAAAGAGCTGACACACATCCTCTTCACAGATCTTGAGTATAAGTGGAGGGTCATAGGGGAGGGGTGGCAGGGGGTGTAGGTAGCTGTTTGATGTTGGAGCAGGGCAGGGGTGTGAATGGGTGTTTCAAATCTACAATAAAACACATTCAGCTCCTCAGCCAGTTGATGATTCTCCACAGTCTAGGGGGATTGGTCTCCTGTAGTTTGTGATGTTCTGCTGCAGGTCTCTCCACACTGATGCAGTTTTTGCTTTGACCACCTTTGTCAGTGTGTTTCTGGCCTGGTTGTACAGGATTCTGTTCTTTTGGCCTCCTTGGTCTGACGAAGTTGCCTGAGTTTTGTTGGAAACCAGGGTTTGTGGTTGTATACACGTCCTCACAAAAACTGATATATGATGTTAGTGTCAGTGAGTTCGTTCAAGTCTGTGTCTGCAGCCTCAAAAACACTCCAATCAGTGCTGTCAAGGCAGGCCCGTAGTTTAATGTGATGTAGCAGTGGTCCAGAATGTTAGCATCCCTGGTGGCTCACTGAATATGCTGTCTATATTTTGGAAGTTCATGTCTGAGGTTTGCTCTGTTAAAGTCCCTGAGAACAATGAGCAGGGAGTATGGATTTTTTAAAATCTGGTTAGCCAGGTGTTGTAAGGCCTCACTAACACAAGTCCCTGAGAGCTCTATTACATGGTCCGCTCAGAGGAGTTGAAATACCAGCAGGTGAAGTGAGATATCCGGGATGTGCTCACCGAGCTAGGCTTTAGTGAAGCACAGGGTGACAGATCTGTAAGAGTCCGTATTTGTTTTGTTGAGGAGGAGCAGTTCATCCATCTTGTTGGCCAGACAGAGAACATTGGCCAGGTGTACTGATGTATGAAACCCCTGCTGTCTCAGTTTAACGAGGGCTCCGGCTTGCTTCCCTCCGGCAAATCCCATAGAGAGCTGCTGCTGATCCAACTAATAATTCCGGAAAAGTTCCAGGCTCAATGAAAGTTGAAGCTATAGTTTGTGTAGTGAAAAGTCCAATGTTTAAAAGCTCTTTTCTGGTATATCTGACCAGAGAAGGAGAGCAGAAAACATAATTTCCTCATTAGATGCAGTAATATACCATTAATTCATCTTGCATGTGTATTTTTTGCAGACAAATGATTCATATTAGTGTGAAGCATAACCAGTCCTTTTTGTCAATGTTAAATGAAGGAAGTTTTGAATTTTACGAATTTTTTTAAGGTTTGTGGGCCTTGTTGGCGCAGTAGGCAGCGCGTCAGTCTCATAATCTGAAGGTCGTGAGTTCGAGCCTCACACAGGGCATTTATTTTGATGTGTATTCATGGATTTATCTGCAGTGTTGGTGGGATGCTCTCATATCTCATAGAGAGAGTTGCAAAACAAAACACAAGCAGCCCATGGGAACCTGTCACAGTCACTGTGGACCTGTTGTGGGAGTGCATAGCATGTCTTGGGATGCAGCAGTTTTGCCAACGCATATGACTTTGGCAATAAAAAACTGGTGCGCTAGGCAGTGGATCTCATAATCTGAAGGTGACGACTTAGAGCCTTGCACGGGGCAAATATTTTGTTACGTGTGCACATTTGCCTGGAATGATGTGCATTCATAAACACTGAACCATCCAGACAGAGTAGTGGGACAATGGCGAAACTGCTTTAAGATGGATTTGTGGTCCACAAAAAGAAGTTAAAGAGTTTAGCCATAGAAAGTACAATGGTGGAAATTAATTATCAGTTATTATCATCAAATTATTGTTATTGTATATTTGTATCCAGATTTGATAATACATCATTTTAAATGCTTGGGCCCCTTCTAGCTAGTTGAACTTTTGACTGAATCGTTTGCCTGCACCTCTTTCCTCTGTGAAAGACTACAGAGTCTGCGTTGTTGGTGTAGTAGTCTATGATGGGTGCATTGGTGGTTCAGTGGTAGAATTCTCGCCGGCACCAGCAGATGTTGTAGTGTTGAATGGTTCATGGTATCTAGTAGGCAGTGTGCACAGTTGTATGCAAAAGTTTGGTCTCCCCTGAACTAAACAAAAGTAAAGAAAAAGAAGAAACATATGCAAAAGTTTGGGCACCCTAAGAGTTCTACAGTCTTCTGCCATCTTTCAGGAAACCTGCAGGAAGATTTAGCAGACTCATGAGTTCCATTGTCCAGAGCTGCTTGCACAAACCTTTATGGACGAGTTAGTAGAAGAAAACCCTACCTGCGTCCACATCATAAAATCCAACATCAGAAGTATGCAACAGAACAACTACAGAAGCTTGATGTGCAGTGGACTGAGGAAGTTGAAATAGAAGTCTTTTGCAGAAAAAAGGAGCAGCATTTTATGAAAAGCACAACTTGCTAAGTGTTAAGCATGGGCGTGGATCTTTTATGCTTTGGGGTTTTGTTGCTGCCAGTGATACAGGAAACATTGCACTGGTAAAGGTTAGAATGGATTCTGCTGAATACCAGCAAATTCTGGAAGCAACATCACACCAAAAGTTAGTTTTATATTTCCCTTTTTGAGCAGTTGCCAATGAAACACTTTTCTGGAATACCTATGTGAGACTTGTTATGTAGTTAGTACTGTACTGTTACCGTATTGTCTAAAAGGACCAGTGTGCAGTATATGTGGCATCAAACGGTGAAGTCGTGCAACCAGCTCGTCTCAGCCTCCCCTTCCAAGCATGTAGGAGAAACTACGATCGCTGTGAAACTCGCTAAAAACATGAAAGGACTACTATAGAAACACTCTGCTGAAGAGGACAGACTTGCTCTATAGATAAAAATGGCTCGTTCTAAGGTAACAAAAACAACATGAAACAGAAATAAACCTTTTTGCCTTTCTAACCTGAGAGCACTATATAGATGGTGGAATGGAAAAGTGAACGGACAGAAATAATAAAACACCCTGAAACACCCTATCGGTGGTTGTTATGGATGAATTTTTGGTCATTTGTAGGCCTCGTTGGCGCAGTAGGCAGCGCGTCAGTCTCATAATCTGAAGGTCGTGAGTTCGAGCCTCACACGGGGCACGTGTTTTGTTGCATTTACTTGGTAATAATAGGGGTCAATAAAATAATTATGGATATTTATATAGCAATGTTGATGATAGTAGTGGACAAGTACAGCAGTAGGGAAGACACAACCTGAAAAAAACCTCAAAGGTTGCAATTAAAATACATTTTGAATTGTGTTTGAATGTTTTGTGTCATTGAAAATAAGCATTTCTGTGATTTTGTTTTCTTAGAATGAGCTGTTTTTATCTACAGAGGGAGCAGGCCCTCTTCTACAGACTCCGACATGTGGAACCACGGTGTTTCTACAAAATAGACAAACCAAACACTGGCTCTAGAAAGGGCCAGAGTTTCACAGCCACCGTGTTTATTCCTACACACTTTGAAGGTGAGCGGTATTCAGTTTGTTGCAAACTGCAACTTCAGTGCTGGATGCCACTACATCCTACACAATTTTACCTCCAATTTCCACTGGGCATGCCCACAACACGTTCAGGGTCTGCCGCCATAGTTGATTGCACCGTTCAAGGCAATGTTATAAATTCCACCAGAAGCGCTGCAGTGAGTCTCAGAAGCGTCTCTCCGCTCTGCTCTGTGCAGAAAATGAATGAAAATGCGGCTGGTCTATTTTTGACGAAAGCTTTGACTCACACGTGTCAAACAGCACAAAGCTAAGCTGATAGCACTGGCAGGAAGTCAGAAACGGCATAGAGAATCTGGTCAATTTTCAAAATAAAATACTGTGTGCAAACTCCAGATTGAATTTCATGTGGCACCAAACAATCAGTCAGATTTTTTTTCTCCTAAAAGGTGGATTGAGTCAAAATTAAGATATTGGTCAGTATGAGTGGGTTTTCCTGTACACATCAGACTTCATGCTTCAATGTAGCATGTGTATGTGCATATATAATGTTGTTATAAAAACACACCTTGCATTGAAACGTTTGTTTGTCGCCCCACCCTCTGTGCTCCACACTTCTATACTTTGGACTGTTAGAAAACAGTGGAGTTAACACACCAGAGCGAAGAAAATCTGAAACACCAAAGGGACCTGAGGGTAATGTTGAAACACTAGTCTGTGTAGAACCACCGATTTTATGGTTTGCTTTATGCCTCGTTGGCGCAGTAGGCAGCGCGTCAGTCTCATAATCTGAAGGTCGTGAGTTCGAGCCTCACACGGGGCACATGTTTTGTTACACGCAGAAGCTCACCTGGAATTATGTACAGTGTGCACTATTTAGACAGATCAGCGATCAACAATTTGTGCTTTGGTTGCATCTCCTTGCTGATGGATCCTGTTCATGATCCATTTTGTCTTCAAAGACTTAAAATGTACTTCTACCTGCTTAGCTGGCTTCTCTGGAGCTCTCCGTTTTTTCCCCAGCTAAGGATGCCACATATACAGGGGCGGACTGGCCATCTGTGTGATCTGGAGAATCACGGAACGGCCGGTACTCCAGGACGGCCGGCGGGCCGGCCCACCACCCGCCACGCAGTCATCACCTGTTTTTTTCCCCCTGCTTATCTACTGCTTCACACTCCAGTACGGTAGGTGGCAGCAATGCACCTTTAAGTTGGATGCCAGCTGTCCCGGCCGTGCCCGCCAATTAAGGAGAAGAAGAAGTAATAGCAGCTGTCACAAACTAACTGAAACGTTCAGCAGCACCACTGGAGCACAAGTTCAGTTTAATATTAGCAGCATCCAATTGAGTGAAGAAGTGAGCCCGACAGCTGTGCAGCCTCAACATGATAGGGCCACCTGTGATGATGAAGGACAGATACCGGGCAAGTAAGTATGGAACATGAGAGAGGAAGAAAGAGAGTTACTTGCTAGGGCTGATGTTAGGAGATGTTATTCAGGTTGCTACATTTTTATCTATACCCAGTTTGTGTTGCACTGCACAATGCAAAAAATGAAATGAAATAATGATTACAGTAGTTAAAACAGCTAAACTTAAACATTTTAGCTGTAAAATGCCACATGCAGTAGTAGCTAATATGAAGAAATATGTTGTGCTTAAAATGAGGTATTATTATTTGTGTGGTTAGATTAATTACTACATAAATTAATTAAGATTATTAAGTAATAAATTCATTTTAAGATAGCATGGAATAGATTATTATTTTAATTCATTTATTTATTTTTAATATTAATATATTATTGTGACAGTCATGCCAGGCGTTATTGTTGTTGTTGTTGTTGAGTTTCCGCGTGCCGATTGCTTTGGGCCGGGCCTAGTCAAAGTCCAGCGCTGTTTTTTAATCCCAGTCCATCCCTGCACATATACAGAGATATGGAAAAGGAAATAGAAAGCCAACGAATTGAGCCTCACACAGGGCATGTTTAAACTGTCATACAGTCTGAAATTATCTGCTATGCTAAACAATCTGTGTTTGTAACTTACTGAGCATGCAGGTGCTGAGAGAAAAATAAATGTTGCCATTTGAGAGGTTTTTATGGACTTGTTGATTCTTAATTTCAGAATGAAAACTTGTTAAACACAGCTGCCAATTTTGGTTCAACAAACAAACCAATAAACTTCTCAGAGCCACCTTTTAAGCCTGAAGGTGGTGAGAACTTTATACTCAAAAGGTGAAGTATCTCTTTAAGAATTGGGATGTTTGTCAGTGTTTCTCCTCTGACAAATCACATCGTTAATGTGGGTCTTAAATGTCATATTTCTTTCCATAATAAAGCTTCTGCTGATGTTCATATGTTAGAAGCTGCTAAGAGAAATTGTCAATAAGTCACAATTGAGATATAAACCAGACAGTCAACTGTGTCTACAGTAATTATTCATCCTGGGGAAAATGTCAGCACTATTTTCTGTGAAGGGCAAACATTTAAAGAATGTGGGCCTGTGTTACAGTGATCCGTATACATCGAGCCAATAAACGGGTGTTAGAGAACCAGGCTTTTCCGGCCACTCAGTGGATGTACAACTGGGTATCCCTAAGATATCAAAACACACCTGGACTCTGCTCTTCACAAGTGTAGAGGTTTTCAGTGTTTCCACAGAGGACAAAAAGTCAAAGTAACATCTGAAAAATTATGCAACACTATATCTGAAACACATTGTACAAAATATAATATTATCAAAGATGAATGTGTTATTTTCAGAGTAGGGCATCATTTCTGAACTGTAATAAATTGCTTTATTAAATAAAGTGCACATTATTGAGAAAAAAACATTGTTGCTCCACTTGGCTTTAAAAGGCTTTATGGTGAGTTTCAGTTCATTGTTTATCTGTCCAACCCACTTTGTTCTCATAGCATCGTTCTCAACAACAGCAGGAAGCGAACTCCAAATAAAAAATTATGTTGCTCTGCAACTGTTAGATGAGTAAATAAGCAACTGTTATAGGATTGTGATGTTGTTTCCACTGCCCCCAAGTGGCCAAGACAATCAACTACTGCAGGTTTAAAGGATAGCTTCACATTTTTTCATCTGAACTCCAGGTGACCACATGAACATTTAAAATTAACATTAGGAGATACCTTCCTTCCTTGTACAGGTTTAAATGATGGGGGACAAAATCCACAGTAAACTTTTTGTAAAAGTGAATAATATTTGTTTTCCTTCCAGCATGGACAGTTTCTGACTTCAGACGGTACCGTACCGTGTGCACACTTCAACAACTACTGCAACCAACCTGACATCAGAGACAGACGCAGGATAGCAGGAAATTACAGTGGAACTGAGGGGTTGTTGTTTTTTTACTTGATTTTGTAACTTATTGGTTCTTATATTTTAATTTGGGTCACAGGCTAACTGCAGAATATTTCTTTTTTAAATTCTTCAGTATACTTTGTTGTGTAACTCTTCAGCATGTTTAGCTTTTAAGACAGCACTAAAGCAGTAATCAAAATTGTAAAACACGTAAAAAGAACATTGTTGCAAAAGTGGTGGTAAAAATGAAGTTTAATCTGTCACTTCTGAGTTCATAACAAGATAATTGTACCTTGTGGTGTTTTTGTTTTCTGTTGTAGGATCACTCTAGTACTCCTGTAGGGACCTGCAGTGATTGTTCCTATACTACTCAGCCATTTGTCATTGTAAGAAGTCTTAATCTGTTAAATGTGGTTTGTTATTTAGTTTTTTCTTTTTGGGGAAGAGATCACAGAAACGCCCCACAATATAATGTAATACAACAAACTTACCATAAACCTTGACCTCAACAATGACACTGAACTTCCATCAACACCTCTGACACGTTCAAACCACTATTTTATATAATATTGTCAAAGGGATAATTTAATGCTTTAAATTACATTACATTATCTGGTGTTCTGGGTTTTTCCACACTTTTAAATTATCCTAAAAAAACAAGATTTTCTCATTTCCCTTGACATTTATATATTTAATATATAAAGCTTGTTCGCTTATTGTTAGGTAGGTAGACACCTATTCTTGTGATTGCTATATTTCTGCTGTAGAATTAAATCACATCTGATTAACAAGAAAATGTTGTGTGATGATTCTTTGCTTTTTTATACATCAGAATCAATAAGTAAATGTATGTAAAGGTTGACATGATCCCCGGTGAACACTGTCTAAACTTCTCATCAGTAGAAGCAGAAGCTGTCTAGGAACAGTCTTGACGTTCAGGTTAAATGTTTACAGAAAGCATGGCTCATGTCCCTCTGTTACAACATTACGCAACCTTTGGAATCAGACTTCAGAGTGGAACTTTCCCATAGTCCGCCCTCCCCTACAGGTGCATGTGTTTATGAATAGCCGTAATGCTGACATGTTGAAAGTGCATTGACAGGTGTGTCTCTGCCCTTCATACCTGCTGTTATATGTTTAACGGGAGAATCTGTCGCTAGAAGGCAGGCACAGAAACAGACAGGTCAGAATCTGATTTGTTGTCGCTGTGTAAGATATGTATAGGGGGGTTAGTATGGTAGCCTTGTTTATATAGAGCCTGTAGCCTCTGGCTGAATTATATCCGACAGGCGGAACAAGCTGGTCTTATATGAGGAGCTGGTTTCAACTTAGTCTTTGTGTCAGGGCTTGTTTTGCATGACATTTCAATTATTGGCTTGTTATTCTGCCTGTCAAAAGGTTATCTGAACACAAAATAGAGGCAGAAACTTCTGAAATGCACCATATTTTCTTTGAGCAGTGTTTCTTTAGGTTTATAATTCATGTGTAAATAAATACACATGCTCAGATTGGCCTCAAAGTAAATAGATACTGCTGAGTTTATAGAGCTAATTTATAGTAGTACTTCCCAGACAGTGGGGTCCAAAGAAATAATAAACACAAACCAGAGTCCAGTGCTGCCTTAAATGACTTAGTAAATATGGTAAAATTGACACTCTGACTGAGGACATTTTGTTCAAGTAATAAATACTGTGACAGAAATGAAAAACGTTAAATTTACCAACATTAAAATAGCCACTCACAGTCAACAGTCAGAATACCTGAAAAAAAAAACGATTTTTATAAGCCAAAAGTCAACCAAACGTACTAAAAAAACTAAATCCTGTACTTTCCAACTTAATGATTGAGCCTGAACGCCACATCATCATCTTAAGCTATAGGCCGACACGCGCATGCGCAGTGTCAGTGTTTGCATTCCGCCTCCCTCCGGAGACTGACAGCCCCGTTAGCTGCTCCTCCTCACCGGCAATGATACAGCAAACACGGACTCGATCAGACACACCGACATGGACTTAGCGAGCACTTTTTACCACTACAAAGACGGATATTATTTAGACGCCGTTGTGTATCGATCGTAGACGGAGTTAATTATCTGTGATCAGGTTTTTGTTTCGGAGGAGGAGGAGGAGGAGGAAGGAAGACTCGACGTCCGGGGAGAGGAGTGGATGAGACGGCTGGTTTCCTGCGACATACACCGGCCAGCTAAGGACGCGTCCACACTTACACTCACACGTAAAGACCACCCGAGTGCACCTTATTTTAGGAGGTATTTGTGCTGCTGTGTCGCGAATATCCGCAAAAAAAATAGTCGCGGTTTGTTGTTGAAAGACGTGACGCGAAGCTAACGCCGCTTTAAGCTAACCAGCGGCTAGCTCAATTTCGCATTGTTTATTTTATTTCCTTTAACTGAAGACGGTGTTTGTATCCGTCTGAAGTTGGATTAATACGCGTGTTGAGAAGAGGGGAAGCTAGTGTTTCAGTCTGACTCCAGCCCGGAGCGTTGAACTTGATTTTTAAAGGACATAAATCTTCTGACTTCTCACTTTATGGCTCGTTAGTACCGCAGCTAGCATCTGTGTGAGCCAGTAGGTTGCTCAAAACAGCCGCCAGCCGCTTCTGAGCTTTTAAATAGCTGCTTGGCTGTAAAGAGAAAAAAAAAAAAAAAAAGATGCACCAGCAGGAGTTTTCTGGAGAGCCGTCTGGGGCGGGGAGCAGGAAAACTGCGTACCACTACAGGAGGGGCAGCAGCGGTGCGTCGGCCTCGTCCACGGCCGGCGGCAGCGGGGCAAACACGGGGGACGACAATCCAACCCAGGCTGGATCTTCTTCTCCCGCCCTGCACCACCAGCCCCAGTCCCAAGCTGCTGGCGCTCAGGTGAAGAAGAAGAGCGGCTTCCAGATAACAAGTGTGACCTCCGCTCAGATTAATGTGAGTGGCAACAACAGTTTGGCAGATGACACTGAGAGCTACGATGATATGGATGAGTCGCACACAGAAGACCTCTCCTCCTCCGATATGCTGGATGTGTCCGTGTCCAGAGCCACGGATACAGGTGTGCCGGAGAGGAGCTCTTCTGATGAGACGTTGAACAGTCTCCATGGGGTTGACACACCTGGACTTGTGTCACCCAATGAGCCTCTTAACCCCCATCCCATACCTCAGGGGTCTCAGCAGCTCACCTCTATGGTAAATGGGACCATGCAGCATCATTTCTATCCTCAGCAACACAGCCAGACGCACCATCATCACTCTGATAGCTTGGGAGGAGCTGAACCCTCATTGGCAGCTCTTCCCATCGCTCCCAAGGCTAGTTCCAGCCCGGCCATGGCTTCCAAAGCGGGGCCTGGCCAATCCCAGAGGCCGCCGGTGTTGGACAACACTAAACCTGCAGGTGGGACAACTCAACCAGTAGCCCCTATTGTTGCCACTGATCCACATCTTCAGGGCAGTGTGAACCTTTCTAATGTGTCTACCGTCACTGCTGCTGCTATGGTTCCTCCTCCGGGGCCTGCAGGTTTTGACAACACTAGCATGAGTGGGCAGGTAGCCCCTGTTGGAGTAGGAGCAGGTCCGTCTGCTGCTGCCTCCAACACTCAAACCCAGCCCACCCAAACTCAGACAGCTACTGGCTCTCGTTTCAGGGTGGTCAAATTAGACACCAACTCTGAGCCGTTCCGCAAAGGACGGTGGACTTGTACAGAGTATTATGAAAAGGAGATTCCTCAACCAGCTGCAGCTGAGGCACCAAAAGGTCCAGAGGTGACTGCAGAGACTGAGGCAGGTACCACTGGGGTTAGTCAGGGCGTACCTGCTGTACAGCCACCGCCGCCGAGCCAGGACTTCACCCTTCCACAAGCCATGCAGAGCCCACCACAGGGACTGGGCCAGACCACTCCCCTGACCTATGTTTCACCCCAGGAGGTTGTTGGTGGGGCTCACATGCAGAAACCAGGGGCTCCTCTCACTCTCCCTACAGCAACACCACAGGCTGGTGTAAGTCAGCCTCCCTCTGTAATACCCCAGCAGTTGCCCTATGCGTTCGATCCCCACCAGGCTCAACCTCAGGGAGGTTACCCTGCACCTCAGGTCCATGCAGGGGTTATGGCCCCGGGGAGTGTTCGACAGCCAGACTTCATCCAGCCCACTGCTCCCTTCCAGACCCAAGTCCAGCCTCCACCGCCACATGTCACAACAGGAATGTCCATAACACCAGCTCCAGGTGTTACGGCACAGCAGCCAGTCAGCATAACTCAACAGCTGCCCCATCAAGGTCAAGTCGCCCCACCTGCCCAGGCAACTTTTACAGGACAGCCGCAGGCCCTCCCAGCTCAACCCCAACTTCAGCCACAGCCCCCCTCCACTGCCACAGTCCCACTAACACACCCCCATGGGACCTACATGCCTCTGACCGCTGTACTCCAACCCCTCCTCACCCCGGGTGCAACCTTCACCCAGGTTCCTGGAGGAGGGAGCTCCATAAAAACCTCCCAGCTGGAGGACGCCCAGAAGCTTCTGCTCCAGCATCAAGGCCTGTTGAGTCTGCCCAGGCTGGGGGCAGCAGTCGGTGGAGAGGGCGCTGCGGACGCCAGCGGGGCTGCTCGAACCCTGGCCCACATGGGGATGTCAGCTGAGGCCAGCGCCTTCATGGCTGCTGCTGCAGGCCTCCGGACTCATCATGCTGAAGGAGAGGAGGACAGGTGAGGATGGACGGCCTGTGCTGCCAAAGTTGTTTTTTCTAAAGTATGATTTGTTTTGCAGATGAAGGTTTTTAAGGAAACAATAAGAGGAAGTTATTATTGGTACATTGTAGTTCAGGCTGCAGCACAGTCAAATATTTTTTAATTACACCATTAGTTTGAAATATCCCCCCCGGTCACATCATGGAAACAACAAACAAACGGATTATGGTGTAACTGTATCTCTGCTGGTAACAGCATCCTGCAACTGGTTTTCTGTCAGGTTTCATTCAAGTGTAGAAGGTCCAATGTCACGTTCTCTTGCCGCCCTGTCCCCTGAGGTCACTCTGTCAGCCTTCAGTAGGCAGCAGGTGAAAAACGGCTCACTGGACATTGTAAAAACATCAGTGGCTCGAATAGAAGCAGTGGAGCTGCTGAGTCATTGAGGGTGGTGGTGATTCAGCAGATTCACTGCCCTGGTTGACCCCCTACCATCACACATCCACTTCCATTAGCATGTGACTCTTTTGTGTCAGTAAGGTTACATTCAGTTGTTTTCTCACGCTATCTTTCTTTTCCCGTTATGTTTTTTACCCCCCCCCGTCTCTCCTCGACTGTACATTTTCTCACTCCTATGTTGCTGTTAGTTTTGCTGCTCAAAAGTGGTTATTTCAGCTGCAGGTAGTTTCTAAAAATGCAAGGTTGATCTAAAAAAGAGTCGACGTCCTGGAAAAAAACCTCCCGTGCCCTATTTGAAGACGCAGTTTTAGTCTTTCAGAGTCTGTGCTGTAGGGACAGTGGAGGGCCCCGATCGGGAGTTGTGTTGCATAAATCTGATAAATAAACTCTCGCCGCAGAGAGCGCTGTTGGGGCAGCAGTCTCCTGTTACCAGTGTACTGTCCTGTGTTCTGGTTTAGCCAGAGATTCATGTTGTGTGTTGTGTTATTCCTGCAAGGTATAGAGGAAGTGCAGCCTCACCTAAGCACCCATAATTGAAATACATATTCTTAAATATTATGGCTTTTTAAGCTGTTGGTAACAAATGCTAAGACTTCTGAGCGGTTCCATGATTAAAACAACAGTTGCTGAGCGAACCAGTAAACATACTTCTAATTCAATTATCAGCACAGCAGGTCATTGGCGAGCTGAAACTAACTGTTGATGTATTTTCAGCTGTTCAGATTGTGCCTGAACTCGAGGAACGGAGCGACGGAGGGTGCAATAACTGCTGGTTCAATGTTGACACAGTCTTAGTCATATTCAGCTGCAGACAGAGCTGGACTGTGTACTGTGTGGAGGCTTTTGTCAGCAATCTGTGGCACCCCATCATGGCTGTGTGTGTGTGTGTGTGTGTGTGTGTGTGTGTGTGTGTGTGTGTGTGTGTGCGCGCATGGTCTCTGCATGTCTTCTCTGTAAATGTGTTTCTGTCTATCCGTCGGCCCATTTTCGTGTCATGAATCAGCCTCTGTCCTAAACAGTCTTAAGAGGTGTGTGTGTGTGTGTGTGTGTGTGTGTGTGTGTGTGTGTGTCTGCTTTGTTTATAGTCATGTTCATGTCATGCTGTGATCTGGTCTCTCTTTTACTCTCTGCTTTCTTTCACCCTCTCTATCTTTGTCTCTGTCTCCCTTCCTTCTCCTCTACCCCTTTCTTTAAGACACTAGTCTTTCAACTCTTAAAACCTCCGTCTGCTTTCCCTGTATACATGCAGTCTTTGCTCCGGACTAATAATATCCAGCCCTGTGCCATAATGAAGTCTACAGGTTTTTCAGGCACTGCACCCATATTTACTATCGAGAGTAAGCAAGGACTGACTGAAATGAGCACAGTATGTATGAAAGGATAAACAGTCAGTACACTTACACCTATCAGTTGTGAGCGCATAGTAAAGAAGGCCTCTGCAGAGGCATTATTAGCCAAAGATATTCTATTTACAGTGACGTAAAACAGAGAGGAGCAGAGTTTTACCTACAAAAATTACTTGATTGATTGATTGATTTATCAAAATAGGTGTTGGTTTATTTTCTGCTGATTGATTAATCAACTTATAGTTCCAGCTCTTATTTTGGCTGACCTGAAACAGACCTAGTTGGCACAACTCAGCGATTAGGCGCAATATGTTTATTTGTGAAATAAATCAACTAGTTGTCTGGGATAATTGTTGTTCATAGAGCACACTTTTCAGTCTCAGTTTCTGTAGTGAGTACCTGTTGTCTGAGTCCAGTTTGGCTCTTTAAAAGCCTCGTGTTGCAGCTATCGTGACTTTGAAAACACCTGATCGTGCCTGGCTGTGTGCATGACTGCATGACCGTCATGTGGTACATTGGGGCTGCGAGGGTGTGTCTGCGCTTTGAAGGATTCTGCTTGTTTCTTTTCACCTGCGTGCTGTCTGTTTCTATATCTGTCAGTGAGAGTGAGTGCTGTACAGCACAGTGTTATTAATCAGGGCTTTCATCAGCTCCTCGTGACTCCCGCAGGTGGAATTTCAGCCTGCGGGTCAATTGCTGGTATAATTTGACTTTTGGATAGCTGCCAGCATCGGTTGAAGGAAAATACACGCACTTCCAGTATACTTTTACACCTGTCATCTGTGTCTTATCCACACGCTTTTCTCTCTTTCCACCAACAGCAACTGACTTTGCATACAGGTTGCAGACAGTGAATACAGCACTGCTTACTACTGTTTATAGCCTGACAAACAGCAGTAGACTGTATATAATAGTGCTTTTTTCAAACAGAATTATATACGCCTCTACTGCTGCTTCACCACGTAGGCAGAAAGGGTGACTCTGCAAGTTGTTTTGATGCAGAAATAAAAGCGTAATCACTAAGCAATACAGGTGAGACTGCACAGCCTATGCAGACACAGTGTCATTCCTCCACTACAGCATGGTTCGGTAATGAGACTAAACCAGAATTATACCTTGTGTGTATGAGTATGTCAAACACTTAACAAGGCTATTATTTAGGAATAATTTACGTCAGTCCACACATTTTACCACAAGAATGATAAAATATTGCCTTAGGCGTGTAGAGGTGTAATATGTATTTCACAGCCAACTGAATGTCAAACATAAATGAAGTGTTCATTTATTCCTTTTTATAGGGCAATTTATCTCTATGACCTCATCCTTTGGAGACATAAAACTTAGAGGTGCAATCGTTAGTGATTATTTGCCCATAAAACTTGCACATTGCACAGTGTATGTGTAACAGAAGCCTTCTTTTAATACTTTTATTTTAAGTATTTTAATGAAGTAAATGTGTGTTCAGCAGCAGCTGTGGACGAACTGTCAGCTTAAACATAACCGAGCAGTCGTGAGTTTACAGCTTGAATACCAAGTGATTATTAATCAATGAAGACAGTCAACAGGTGTGCCAAATGTGGACGTAAGAGAGTCCTTTTGTTGTGCCTGGCAGAGCACATTAGCCTTGTTCTAATAGAGACTCACTACTTTAATGCAGTGACAATGAGCTGTGTCATTTAATAGGGATGCAGGCCTATTTTCTGATTCTGAGCCGGTTCAAAGCTGTACTTCCAAAACCGGAAGCTCGCCTGTTTTAAAAAGCTTGAGCAATCTTTTATGACTTCCCAGCTTCAGTCTTCTATCATCAGTAGGTGATCCGACACAGATTGCAGCTCTAATATGGGTTCACATATTAGGGGGTCATTCAAGGATTTGGCTCCTTTATACCCTTTCTCACTATGTGTTTGATGTCAGTTCTGCTTTTATGAGGCACTTCACTGTTAATCTTTCATGTGTTTGTGATAATAAGCTGCCTGTCAAGCACTGTAGTTGTACCGACTTTGACTCACGTTTTGTTAATGTTGACGCGCCTGTTTTTTAATTGCCGTGCCATCCAAACTTTAGCTTTTACGAGGCAGAGGGGGATCCCCCGGCAGCAAAGACCAAATATGGGCAAACTCTTGGAGACACAGTGAAAGAAATATTTGATGAGAAGCTCGAGAGGTTCCCCGAAAAGAAACATCTTTTACTTGGCATTAGTTTTAAATGTTTCTACCATAAATAGAGTAGTAAGTCACAAAGTCAGGCTTTCTCCCAAAAAAAGAATGTTTCCAACCCTTTTTGAAACTCTAGTTTATAAAAGATGAAGATAAATCCTGCGATGCACGCTTATAAACCCTGGAAGTAATGAGTCATATCTGATAAACACATTGGTGAAGCATTGCTCTTTTGAACACACGCCAGGATAAGAATGTTAGGTGTACCACTGCTTTGTTTATACATGCTTAAATGACTAAATAAATACAGTTGCCCCTACTCGTGCCACAGATCCTGCATGATTTGTCCTTAAATTAGTCTTAAATCTTCCATTATTTTGTTAAAACATTGTTGTAAAGTATTTTAAGTTTAAACCCCAGATTAATCTTAGCAAAAAACTTAAATATCCTCTGTGCTTATTGTCATGAACCGGCTCAAAGTTCATACAAACCAAGGGAGACCACACAGATAATTAACCAGTAGTGTAGTGAGTGAGTGAGTGTGTGTGTGTGAATATGGGCAGAGTATTGTGTATGTAAATAGGTAGCCGGACTTAGCAAACCCAAAACACCAACAAACCCAGAAACTGCTGGTTGGAAGGAGAGAGACTGATAGAGGAACTCTCCTCCTCTAATGTCTGTGAGTATGTCGTGGGTACAGTATATGAGTCAAGCTTTTGCCCGCCCGTTTACAGCTTTTACAGTTCTTTTGAATTGTAAATTGGCTGAAGCACAGGTTCCTGTTTCATTGCGTTGTTAATCCTGTTTGGTGGATGTTTTAGTCAGACAGCAGTTTAGTGGTGCTTCTAATTTCCTGGGCAGCATCCTCACGGGTGTCAAGAACAATAAATCACACCTGAAGGTAGTTAAGTCTCCTAATGAGCCGTCAAATCAGGCTTCAGCAGAGACATTAAATTTACTGTCATTCTTTTTTTCTCTCGCTCTCGCACATACTGTAGTACTGCTGTTACCCCACAAGGTGGCGACGTAGGTTCACAAATCCTAAGCCGTTGTGCGTTTGTGAGGAGTTGTTTATATAACCCTAACGTGCTGTGAGAAGCACTGACCTAAAATGTGCCTTGCAGCTAAGTGGGAATGTCCTTCCTGTGAATGAATCACAAACATATTGAGTGGTTTTAGATCTTTTCTCTGTAAAAACACCTTTGAGTGCTTACAGTAAGAAATGGGTGTGTAATGTTTAAGTGTGGTTTCTGGCTGCAGAAGGTCCCAACGGTATAGTGATTGATATAATATATCCATTGGCGGGGATTGTTACACAGTAGGTGTGCTTATTTTTAGGGATGGACTGACTCTTCCCATGGACGAGTTTACATCGGCCCGAATGAGTCAGACTCATTTTGGAGGCTCTTTTTTTTTTGTCCTGTAGCTAAAGAGTTTCATGACAGTAGGGACAGTAATTTTTAGGCAAATCGTGACATTCATTCAATCAGACCATATGGTACTTTTGTTTATTTATACAAAAGACTTTCAGTGTCTCATTCAGCTGTGTGGGTATGTTCAATCCATTGCTCTCTAGTTCCCTTCATAGTGCAATCAGTCTGCGCTTGCATTATGAGGCTGATTTATTTTACACAAATTCATAACAGTGGTTTCTTCTAAAAACTCATTGAATCATCATAGAGCTGAAACAAACTATTTTAAGAAATATTTTCCAGTAAAAATACCACACATTCTCTTGCTTTGCTTTGTAATTGGCAATTTTAAAATGTCATCTTGGGTTTCAGACATTTTAAAGTAATCTATTAATTGAGGAAATTTGCATGTCAGTGGTCTGACTGACCCCACAATGTTTGAGTCCCAGTTAAAATAACATTGGAAGGAAACGTTTTCAGGCTTCGCTGTCGTTTGCATCGTAGGTCTTGATGTGTGTGAAGATCTTAATGCAGCCAGATCAGAACATCATCTGGCGCTCTGACAGATTCAGTTTAAGGCGGTATTGGTGGGTGGGTGGGGTGGGGGGGGGGGATTGGGGGAGTGCAGTGCCAAGTAGACGGGTGTCACGTTTGCTCGCCTTGTGCCTTCATGCAGCGCTGCAGATTCTTGAAGAAAGTCACAGACCAGAGAGGATGTAATATGTGTCCATGCATGTTCTCTCTGCTGGAGTGTGTTTATGAGCTCACCCTTCAGGATGGTGTGTACGTGTGTGTGTTTGTATGTGTGTGTGTGTGTGTGTGTGTGTGTGTGTGTGTGTGTGTGTGTGTGTGTGTGTGTGAGTGAAAGGGAAGGTGTTTACAGGGGAGTTTCTAATGGTGTGGAACAGCTTTTTCTCCCTTCAGGCTTTTATGCAGAGGGAACAGCACGAGCAAAGAGGAGAGGCAACTGTTCTGGTTTTAACTGGCTGTGCCACGATCACTCTTTTGCCGCCTGTGCTGTTATTTTCTTTCTCCGTCATTTCCCTTTTTTAGATGACTTTACCCTCTGACAGTTACAGTTAACGGGAGAGAAATGTGATATTTCAGATCCTATAATTGAACCTTAAAACTAGTATCCAGCTGAGCTCTCAGGAAACTTACCTGCCACTGTAATTTTCCATGATCAACAGGAAAAATACTCCCTGATTTGCCACTGTTTGTTTTTCCCCAGCACCATTTGTGCTTTAAATGTAGTAATTGTAGCGATTTATGTTTTATTTCTGCTTTTTTAAATGTTTCCTGTGAATTAAATGAGCAGAGAATGATGCTTGGTTTTCATGAAGCCACGTTTGTCCTTTGTCTGTGAGGCCTTTGTCTTTAAATAAACAAGGTTGAACCCTCCTGCAGTGAAAGCTAGTGGTACATAACAATATTCTAAATGGGAAAAAAAATCAAAATAGACTATAAATTATCTGGTTGAGCTTGTTGTCTGCATCACGCTTGGTCCTGGAAGACGAGATGGAAATGAATGTAATGTGACGCTTTGTTGAATGTCTTTTGGTCAGAGGTCAGCAAAGAAACACAAAGCATGCAGGGATTGGGTTTTGCTCAAGGACACTTCAGCAGGACAGATACCTGTTGTGGTGCACCTGCTGTTCAAAATATTTATCTCATGGAAGGTTTTACACTTTCTTTTTGTCTGAAGTTTCAAACTCATCCCCAGTAACATGACCACTCTAGTACCCGTCTACAGAAAACATTTACATTTCCCCCTGTAAGTGACACTTCCCGGTAAAGAGAAATAATAATAATTCTGCGTAACGCCAGCTCTGTTTGTTTTGTCTCAGAGCTTTGACCCGTCCAACTGTTAAAACACATTCACATCGCAGCTTGAAGCCCGCACACCGCCGAGAGCGTTGAGCAAAGTTTCTCAACCGCTGCTGAGAAGATCCTCACTGTTAATGCACTGACAGTCCTCTGTTTACATTCACACCGAGCCCTGTGCAGATCCATGTGACTGGGGGTCGGTAACACAACTTCCTGCGACGTTTTTTTAATGTTGTCAGTGTATCGTACAGTTCTGTGAGATTTGATTGTATAATGTTTATTTTAACACATGGATTACAGTGGGAGTATGGGTGGGGGCTGCTGAATCTCAATTTTGTGTGTGAAATGTGTCATACGGAGCCAGAAGTTATTTATGTGTGTGCATACAAAGCTTTTAACAGCTTCAGATATGTGTATGAAGAGCCTTTTTGCCAGTTTTTGGGGTATCTAGACAGAACTTTAAACAGGAGGAGATGAGATGTCTATTGATTTTAGCCAGATTGTGTGTAATCCTTTAATCTCCAGTATTTGTGCCAATTCAAAACCAAAGCACGCTGTCTTCTCCTTCTTCTTTTTCTGCATCTATTTTGATAATTGGCTGATTGTTTAAGTTATTTTTCAGGCAAAATTTCTCTAAATTTAGCTGCTAAATTGTGAGAATATGCTGCTTTTCTTTGTTTCACGTAATAGGAAACTGAATATCTATGAGGTTTCGGACTGTTGGCTTCACCTTGTGTGCTTTTTATAAAATTATGATGGGCATTTTCACTATATTTGGAGAATCTATAGACCAAACGTTTATGCATTAATGAAAGGTGCAGCTGCAGCACTAATCTATAGCGCCTCCTCTTTACATCATCTTTTTTGACGTTTTTATATATCGCACATTCCTCGCTAAAAATGTGTGAGGGTGTTGAAAAGTTAAAACCTCATGCATCAGAAGAAAAAAGGCATGTCTGCCTTGGCACTGAACTAGTAGAGAGATGTCAGTCTCCTTCCTTCCCTGTCTCTCTCTCTCTCTGCTCTGTCTGTCTGTTTCGTGGCCCATATGGCACAGAGGCTGGTTATGTAAGGCATTGCGTGCATGGCAGAGACCGATTCACTTACGCTCCAGAGAGCCGCTGCCCTGAAGCCCTGTGATGCCATGAGAGCTGTTTGAGTTCTGCGGCGTTCCTGCTCTTTGTTTTGTCTATGTTTGGGGCGAAGATCAAGTGAGATTATCCGAGGTTTGCAAACAAGTAGAAGGTTGTCTTTGATTGCTACCTTGGTACACTTCGGCTACTCAGGAATTATACCTTGAAAATGGAAAAATGATTGCATGCTGTCGGTCCAGTGTTGATTCTGTAATGATCGTTTTCTTTCTCTTTTCAACAAATCCTCATAAATACTTCCCCTTTTTGTCCTGTCTTTTTTCTAAATTTGGAAGATAAAAACATACTTCCTTTGCTTAAGTGAAGTGTCTGTCTGTCTGTGTCTGTGTGCGTGTGCGTGCAGTGGGGTTGATCTTGCTGTCGGCCTTGGTTCTCCTCCATGTAAATGCCAATGCTCAAAGCCTCCGAAACCGGATTCCGCCAGTTTGCAAACATAGACTCTCTCTCTCTCACACACACACACACACACACACACACACACACACACACACACACACACACACACACACACACACACACACACACACACACACACACCGGCTGATACAAGAACACACAAACGGGATGCACAGACCCGCGCAGACACACACACGCAAGCTCATGTCTCCCAACTGCTTCAGGACAAGTGATGCAGAAGAAGGCGGGCGAATCACAGAGCAGCATACCAACTAATGAAAAAGGGATGAAAGGAAGAGAGAGAAAGGGAGCAGGGAAACATTATTTGGGGGATATTAAGAGCAAAGCTAATATTTTAGAGTTTAGACATAATCCAAAAAAAGTTTTGATGCACTATTTTGTCTTGAAATGAGCTGATGGCTTCCAGTTGTGTTGAGGTTTTTGTGGAGATTACTTTTATAGTGCCCTTGTGTTCCCAGTCACTTTCCCTAATTGCTCAAACCCTCGCATATTTCCACATAATGTACAGTTGTGGCAGAGTTGGATCCTTTTCAGGACCACACACTGCAGCCTGAGCGATGGCTCCCCAATTGAGCCCGGCTCCTCTTTCACTCGAACCCGCACAATAAAGTGAGGCGGAAGCGTTACTTACACTCAGCTGGATGCTTTTGTGAGAGAGGACGTGGATGAAGGGAGGGCTGTGGTAAAAGGGGTTGCCTTCTAGGGTATGTACAGAAAATACACAAGAAGGCATTTAGGTGGCTGTTAGCGCTATTGATTTTACACTTTTCTAGAGCATCTAACCACTGGAGCTTAAAAATATCTTCTCCTCTGCTTGTTGTGACAAGCCTCTTTCTTTTACTCGCCCTTATTCTTGATGTTGGTGTGGATTTTAAAAACATTTCTAAGATACTGAAGATATTACAAACACAGGCGCACACTCTTTAAGATTTGGAAACAAGCTTCTTGTTTGAATTTGAATGTAAGCCCCCTCAGTTAAGCTGCCCCAGTTTTTGTTCTTTTATTGCAAAGATTAAAAAATATTGCCCGAGGTTTTACTGTTCACAAAAATAGGTGTCACTTTTCTCAAGTATAGTTTGCAATGAAACTTTATATTTTTACTGATGTGCAACGCGAGCACCATCTGCTCTTCTTATACCTACACATGTACGCTCCACTGGGTGTGGCACTGGATGTACACCACCACCCTTTTCCGTTCAGATCGCCTCAAAATCATATAGCCACTGAGTGTTTTGAAGAAGGTGTCGTGAGTGGAAAGCATTTTGTGACGGGTGAAGACGCTGTTCATAATGTGGACCGCTGTGTAGTTAAAGGCTTAAGGGAGAGTTAAAATGAGCTCTGCCTGTTGATTGTTTTATCCACAGTTTGGCAAGGTTGAGCGCTCATTACCTAATTATTAAAGTCTAATAGCTTGGTGGAACAGTAGCCTGGCCAATAAGGAAGAGTTTAAGTTGGCATTAAAGTGACTTACTTAATCTCTCTGCTAACATACTTGTTGTCCCCCAGTTTCTAAGTCTCCTGTATACATTAAGCTTCAACATAATGATTAGGTAATATATGGGTCAAGCCTTTGCACATGCCACATACACAACCTTTAGATGGACATGGATATATAATGAATGAAAGCAATCCCCATCTGTGATGTCTGTGTGTCTCGCCATTGGCTGAGCACAGTCTGCAGCGCCGCCAGCGATTGGCTGAAAGTAATCTGTCTCCACATCAGTGAGCGCTTCCCTCAGACGAGTTTTCCAGCCTTTTGTTCTGAGTGGGCATGCGTACACTGACCCTTAAATCTAGTACACAATGTACAGATATAGGAGTATGTGATCCCTGTCCCATGTCCCTCCACATTTTTTAAAATGAGGAATGGAAAATACCTCAAGTTCACAAATAAAAATTACGTTTTTAGAGACATTTTATGTTTTTTTTATCTCCCTTTAGTCCAAAGTTCTGCTCCCACAACGCTCTTGTTTCTGGCCCTCGACTCGTTCCTTTGATTAGTGACGCGTACAGTGAAGGGAAGAAAAGATGGCGTGACCTTCACCTAATGAGGTTAATAATTTCACTGCATGCATTGAGCTGAATCCCACCAACAAACTCAGTCTGCGCGCTCCCCTCGCCGCCATTTTGTGGTCCACACAACTGCTCGCTATCTTCCCACCGGAGGTTGCCTCCTCCCTTTGTTCTCTACAGTTCTTCCACTCAAAAGGTCCTGCAGAGATTCAGTGTTTTGAGTTTTATTTTTTTCCTGCTCTGCATCGCTGTTTCCCTGATGTGCCGTGTAGCTAGCCGGCTTGTTTTGATCGTCTTTGTTCAGACTGTTTTGTGAACTGTGTGCGCGTCTTTATTGCCGGCATGTAGGTACACGTGAGCCACGCTCCAGTGGAGGGACCATACTGTGAAGAGTGTGTGTGTCCAGTGTGCATCCACTGATGAGGAGTGACAAGACGGCTCAAGACACGCCTGGTACAACATACACTTCCTAAAGTAATTCTCCTTACTTCAGGATGGGAATAGTCTTATGTGTGTGAGGAAATGTGGATGTTTCTTAATACGTTCAGGGAATTTAAGGGCACTCGCTCTTCACTATCAACTGATACGAAGAGTTGAGGAGCAAGGTACCGCTCTTGTGTCCATCACCATCACGGAGAAGGTGTTGAGGAAACAAACAGGAAACAAGGAGCAAAGGGAGTGGCTTGTTGGCGGCCGTGTGCGTGCAAATGAGGTGTGTGTGGTCAAAAGTAGCTCATCCTATTGGACGGATCACCGTAATCTCTGCTGACAGTTTATATAACAACAGAAGGAGGAGGTGTCATGACTCCTTACGCGGTGACATCACAGCCCACCCTCCCTGTCTCCCCTCACCATACACCCAATCATCTGAGAATCTATATGTGATTCAGGCTTAGCGAGGGGCAGCCAGGAGTGCGAACGCGCGCCTCCCCCCCGTTGTACAAACACACACTCCCATCCCGGTCCTACACAGCTCCATCCTGGTCTCCACTGTTGGTCCCCCTATGTGAAGCTCCAGCAGCTGAAGGGAGCAGGAGGTTGGGGAGGCAAAGGGCGCAGGTCAGGAGGGCAGAGGAGGGGTGCAGTGGTGGTGGTGTTTGCTTTGGGTGTGTGTGTGTGTGTGTGTGTGTGTGTGTGTTTGTGGGGGCCCCTCTGCCTTGTCGGAGCGTGTGTTTTAGCCTGAGAGCATCAATGAGAGAGAAGGGGCTTGCCGTGGCAGGAGGAGAGCAGGGCAGGAACACCATGGCTCTAAAGCTGCTCTTCTGGGAGCTGGAGAAGCATCTGAAGAGGTAACGATGGCTGTAGTGTTGTCACGTTGTCGGGGGGGGGGTTGGCGATGGCGTAGCTGGGTCGGGTAGCCTGCATCAGCTTTTTATTGTTGTTGTTGTTGTGGCGTTCAGTTCATTGAATTTTGTTGAAATATACAAGCAGGGCCTGGTACCGCCTCTACCTGCAGCAAGGCGTCAAGGCTCCTCAGCCTGTTCAAACCCCCCCCCCCACTCAGATGCCCCGAAGGGCTATACATGTGATTGAGGACACAATGTTCTGGCGTCTGCACATGCATGTTGTTACGCTTGAGTGTGTGTGAGTATAAAAAAAGCGTGTTTGGCTCACGTCCATCCTCTGTAACGTGGTCCTGGTCCAGATCTGGACCCAAGATTAGGACCCAAGAGCTTTCAGTTGAGTTTTTCCCTCCAATCTCAACTGCCTCAGATAACCATGTTCCAGTTCCTCAATTGATCCAGTTTGTCCATATTTGCTTCCCTTTGTTCAGTTATCATCCCACATATAGACTTAAGTCTCTTAAACCCCCAATAAACCAGTATGTATGCAGCCCATCCAATATGAACACACTGTTACCTACTTCTCTTTGTGTCCTTTCTCTAGTGTGTTTAATATTTGTCTGAAACATTTTTTTTCTTTTTGCCTCAGCATGTATGAATCGGGTCTCAATTTAATTTTAAAGGTGCGTACACAGACAAAAGGAGAAGTCACACAGACGTTATTTTCCAGTTCTCTAAAACCACTCACACGCCAACGTAAGTGACACAGCTGGAGGAGGTAAAATACTTTTTGTCTCCTCCTCAGACAGGTTGTTGACACAGTTTTCCTCTCACTGAACTTGGTACCACAGCTCAAGTGAATGTTCCAGCCTCGGACAGATATAACAGCTAAAAGGTGCCTAAAGCAGGACAGGTGAAAGGAGCTCAAAGATCTTGGCGCTGCTGCTCAAAGCTTTTAGACCGTTGTTGACGTGCCTACGTGTGTCAAAAACAGGTGTGAATGAGAAGAAACTTGTACCGATGTAATTAAAATGTGTCGCAGGTATAAAAACAAAACCACACCCTGATTTGTTGTGTGAACTAAATGTACTTTGTGTGCTTTTTTTTAATATCTAAACCACTGTTTCCATGGTCACAGTGTAACTTGACTGTTGAGTAATTTAACTGAAATATTGATCTGATTAGCCATGAGTGGATCAATAAGAACCAAAGTACTGGCTTTGTGTCCCGTAGTGATGGTTTCAGTTTCATGTGCTTCATTAATCTGTAATCCACCAGGTGGGATGACTAATCAAAGATACCACAAATTTCTTAAATTAGGGACACAACTAACTATTTGTATTAAAACATAGGAGACTAGCACCTTGGTATAACCACCAAACCCGCCAGTTAAAGCAAATAGCTAGAAAATCTGAAAGGAAATGGCGCTCTTCCAAATTATCAGAATATCGCTCAAATTGGCAAGATGATCTTAAGATTTATAGAAAGGCCCTCCGTAATGCCAGAGGAGCCTATTACTCAGCACTAATAGAAGAAAATAAGAACAACCCTAGGTTCCTCTTCAGCACTGTAGCCAGGCTGACAGAGAGTCACAGCTCTATCGAGCCACATATCCCCATAAACTTAAGTAGCAATGACTTCATGAGCTTCTTCTATAATAAAATTATTACTATTAGAGAAAAATTAATCACCAACTGCCATCAACAGTTATCAGTGGCTCTCCAAGTTCAGGGACTTCTGTCAATGTAAACTTAGATGTATATTTAGACTGTTTTTCTGCTATCGATCTTCATCAGTTAACTTCAATCATTTCTTCATCGAAGCCATCAACCTGTCTGTTAGACCCGATCCCAACTAGGCTGCTTAAAGAAGTTGTTCCCTTAATTGGCACTTCTTTACTGGATATGATTAATCTTTCTTTATTATCAGGATATGTACCACAGTCCTTTAAAGTAGCTGTAATTAAACCCCTTCTTAAAAAGTCTACTCTTGACCCAGGGGTTTTAGCCAACTATAGACCGATTTCTAACCTCCCGTTCCTCTCTAAGATTCTGGAGAAAGTAGTCGCCAAAGAGTTGTGTGACTTTCTACATAACAATAGTTTATTTGAGGATTTTCAGTCAGGATTTAGAGTTCATCATAGCACAGAGACAGCTCTGGTTAAAGTTAATAATGACCTTCTGACTGCTTCTGACAATGGACTTGTCTCTGTACTTGTATTATTAGATCTTAGTGCTGCATTTGACACCATTGACCATGATATTCTTTTACAGAGACTTGAGCATCAAATTGGCATTAAAGGAACTGCCCTAACCTGGTTTAAGTCATACTTATCAGATCGTACTCAGTTTGTACATGTTAACGATGAATCCTCCATAAATACTAAAGTTAGTCATGGAGTTCCACAAGGTTCTGTACTTGGACCAATACTATTTACTTTTATATGCTCCCTTTAGGCAACATTATTAGGAATCACTCCATTAACTTTCACTGTTATGCAGATGATACGCAGTTATATCTATCAATCAAACCCAATGAAATTAATCAATTATCTAAATTACAAACATGTCTTAAGGACATAAAATCCTGGATGACCTGCAATTTTCTGATGTTAAACTCAGAAAAACCGAAATTCTTGTTCTTGGCCCCAAAAACCTTAGAGACTCATTGTCTAAAGATATAGTCACTCTAGATGGCATTAACTTGGCCTCTAGCACCACTGTCAGGAATCTTGGAGTTATCTTTGATCAGGATTTGTCATTTAACTCCCACATAAAGCAGACCTCTAGGACTGCCTTCTTTCATTTACGTAATATTAGAAAATTAGACACATACTATCACAGACAGATGCAGAAAACTAATCCATGCATTTGTTACTTCAAGGCTGGATTACTGCAACTCTTTATTATCAGGTTGCCCCAATAAGTCCATTAAAACGCTCCAATTAATTCAGAACGCTGCAGCACGAGTACTGACAGGAACTAGAAAAAGAGATCACATCTCTCCTGTACTAGCTACTCTGCATTGGCTCCCTATAAAATGTAGAATTGAATTTAAAATACTCCTCCTCACCTATAAAGCTCTTCATGGTCAGGCCCCTTCATATCTTAAAGAGCTCATAGTACCCTATTACCCCACTAGAACACTACGTTCTCTGAATGCTGGGCTACTTGTGGTTCCTATAGTCTCTAAAAGTAGAACAGGAGCCAGAGCCTTCAGTTACCAAGCTCCTCTCCTGTGGAACCAGCTTCCAGTTGTGGTTCGGGAGGCAGACACCCTCACCACTTTCAAGAGTAGGCTTAAGACATTCCTCTTTGATAAAGCTTATAGTTAGGGCTGGATCAGGTGAGTCCTGAACCATCCCTTAGTTATGCTGCTATAGGCCTAGACTATCGGGGGATTTCCCATGGTGCACTGAGCTACTCTCTTCCTCTCTCTTTCTGCACTCATTCATGTCCCTTTAATGCATGTTACTAACTCCACTTCTTCCCCGGAGTTCTTGTGCTTTCTCGTCTCGCAGGTTCTCATGGATCCTGGTGGAGCCTCCTGCCATGGTCCTGCTTGACTGCCATTGCCAATACTGTTGTTGCTGTGCACCTGTCTGTCTGTCTGTCGCCTCTCTCTCTCTCTCTCTCTCTCTCTCTCTCTCTCTCACCCCAACTGGTCGAGACAGACGACCACCCACCTAGAGCCGGAGGATCTGTCCTAGGTTTCTGCCTTTTAACAGGCAGTTTTTCCTTGCCCTTGTCGCCAAGTGCTTGCTCATGGTGGTACTGTTGGGTCTCTGTAATTAATGTTAAAGAGTTCGGTCTAGACCTGCTCTATTTGAAAAGTGTCCTGAGATAACTTCTGTTATGAATTGGCGCTATACAAATAAAATTGAATTGAATTGAATTGAATTGAATTATAATCCAGAGACATTTTTTCAATCGTGTTCCTTCTCGTGCTGAGAATATTAGTTGATTAATGCAAGGGTTTTTTTAAAGGCATCCC
Organism: Dicentrarchus labrax; assembly: GCF_905237075.1. Lineage (NCBI taxonomy): Eukaryota > Metazoa > Chordata > Actinopteri > Moronidae > Dicentrarchus > Dicentrarchus labrax. Next base: position 5,928,496 of record NW_026136716.1, on the reverse strand, counting down.
CTCAGACAAAGCTTGTAAAAAAATCATCCCTGTTTAGTGTACTTTGCTCAATTCCTGTGTAATCATGATTATGTTATTTGATCCCGTAGACACTCAACAGTTGAGACAAGATATTCGATATTTCTGTTTGAGACGACACCAAATACACAAACAAGGTCTGTCCTAAGGCATTTATTAGATTAAGACTCTGGGAAGCTGTAAATGATCCCTTAAACTACTGTATCCGAACTCTCTTTAACCAAATCACACATTTGATAATTAATGTAATATATCCCCTGAAACTACGATATGAACAGAGAGCATTTTCAGAGGCTGAAAGGTTTGATAAATGACTTTTAACAAGTAATTATCAAACTCGTCGGCTATTAATATCCTCTTAATTGACTCACTGTTTCAGCTCTACGGAAGGAATCAAACATCTCAGAGAACTTGGAGACATGTCCTGAATAATGAGCCTCCTCGCTATCACAGAGCGGAGGGGTGGCCCCGAGTTAATGTACAGAACAGCGTGTTCCCATTTCACTGAGTCCAACTAAATATCTAAAGAGGACAAAGGAGCTTATCTTCCACTGCTTCTGCTGTCTGACCCCTTTTTTTTTTTTTTTTCCCCCACTCTCCAGACTTACAGTGTAAATGTTGGACAGTGCTGAGGTCAGATTTTGTCAAATTACCTGCAGCCCTGTGGTACTGGGAGAGTCTTGACCCCCTGTTTAATACACCAGTTATAACCGATAGGTGGAGACATTGTTCCACACACCAGCCAAGGCAAAGTTTTCCCATCACCCTGCTGTCCACATTTGAGGAAGACACAGAGCAGAGGAGAACAAAAAAACAGACGATTTAAAGCAAAATGTCTGCCTTTAATCTGCCGTCTTAAAGTCTAAGCGGAGCCCTGTGTCTGCGGCTGCGGCTGCTGGATGCGGGCTTTTATAGAGGGACGGTGCGGCAGGTAGAGAGAGGAGCTGCATAAATTATGACCATGAGCAAAACCCTCTCCTCCAATCGGCGCACGCAGTATGCAAACGAGGCGCAGCGCTCCGCCAATCACGCCGCCGCTGGCGCTGTTTTTCCTGCATGCATTATCCGGAGAGGGAGACGCTGTTTTATCGGAGCTGCAGCCCGCCGCTTCAGTCTATTGTGTGCTCTGTTCCGGCTGCGGTCGCCCCGGAGAGCAAGACCCCGACGTCCTGCCCTCAATAATGCGCTTTTTTTCTACTTTTATACCGCTGGATTTCCAGTTTGTGCAGCCGAAGAACCGCCTGTGGAGGTTTTAATGGACGGGGTAGCATGAATTCCCAATGTTATACAGTGGCGATGGATCTTGGCGTTTGTCAGCTGAGGAATTTCTCCATATCGTTTCTGTCCTCTGTGCTCGGGAAGGAGAGTGCAGCAGTCAGGCTCGACAATAGGTAAATACTGCGCATTGTGTGCGGCACATGAAAACGAGGCTACATGGCCCCAAATGTTGCCTCATTGATTCTCCGCCATCAAAGTCTCAGCCTGATGCCTCGACCTCCATTTGCTTTGTTGCACACATTTAATATTGTGAATTCTTGCGTATTTACTCTTCCCCTCATGACAGCTTCATCATTTTATTTATGTTTGATTTGACAGCTTTAAACCGCCTCATCCTTTTTTTTTTTTTTTTAAAAAAAAAACAAAAAAAAAAAAAAACCCTTAATGCAGTCAAATTGTAGTCAAATACACCCTGCGGTATTCGGCTAATAGGTGCTAGAGGCTTTAATAACTAACCAATAACACTGTTCTCTCTGTCTTCCAGCTCCTCCGGTGCCAGTGTGGTGGCCATTGACAACAAGATTGAACAAGCGATGGTAAGAATCAGTTTTTGATAATCTCTAATGCGGCTCTGTGTTAGTCTATAGGCCCGTTTCATGATGCTTTACATGTATGTGTTATGTAAGCCAAGCATTGTCGCAGACCCCCTTTTTAATGCTTTTTGATAGCCTGTTAAAGATATTGTAATGTTTGTATTCAAAGGGACTTTCAAGGTAATGACAGAAGACTAAAAAGCTGCTCTTGAGCAATGAATGAATGAATGAATGAGAAGCATGAAGGCTCCTGTCTGTATTCCAGATGTGAGTTTCAGTATAATTTAAGCTGCACATGTGGAGAAAACATCCTTTTCTGCTTTAAGTGCACCTGCTGTTTGAATCAGAGGCTACAGGAGCTTCCTGCTCGCTCACAGTTTGGACAGATAACCTCCGGCTTGTTGGCAACTTGATGTGGGCTAGGCTAAGGTTCACACGCTATCCTCTCTCTCTCTCCCCTTCTCATGCATATACATAGTCCCTCGCCCTCTCCCACCTCTCTCTGTCCCGTGTTGCTAGGCAAGCAGCAGCCGCCCCACTGCTCGGTATAAATAACTCGGCTGGTGATAGGCTCCTCCTCCCGGTGCAGGAACATTTTGTTCCCTCACTGCCTACCGGGGCAGGGAGGAGGAAGAGGAGGAGGAGGAGGGGCGGGTCAACAGAGGAGGGGATGCTCAGATTATTAAAAGCAAATCCCTCTTCAGCAGGCTGGCACTGCACACTGCTCAGGCATCATCATGGGAATGCACTAAAAGCTCGCTCTCACAGTATTTTTATTTTACTTAAAGTCCACCTTCTTCTGAGGAATCACTGCTGTGTTTGCGTTCCTCGTCGCCACTGAGACAGCTGCATGTGCCGTGCAGACTCTAAAGTGAAATTAGAAGACCAAATTAGCCTGTGCGCTGCTGTGTCACATGTTTTGCCCCTCCAGTCTTTGTGTCGCTCTCACATATTTGAGTCAGTTTTTCCTGAAGTTAAATCTGCTGTAAGAGCTGGAAGTCTGTTGCGGTCCAAGATGTATTTATAGAGAATATATATAAAGCACAGATGACTCAAGATATAAAAATATAAAGGAAGTTGAACAAGGATTATTTTAGGATGTCTAGAAGTTTCCAATCAGTTGATTCCAAAATAAGGTGACACAAACACACAAAAGCTAAAACTATTAATTATCAAAATATTTCTATTCATTTTCAGTTGACTGACATGTTGCTCAGATAATTGACTAATGCAGCTTGTGAGTAATTGATCCATAAGAATCTGATTTAGTCTTAAAAATCGTCATAATTCCTCAGATACTGAAATTGCTTTTCTTGTCAGTTTATAATGAAATAAATGAAAGCAGTAAATCTTCATATTTGAGACGACAAACAGTTGCAGGTTAGTCACCTGATCACTGATTGATAATAGTGTGATAATTATTGGTAATTAACAGAAGCATTTGGCAGTAAATGGCATTTGTGTATGTTTTGATGTGTAATAAGGAGGTTTAAAGGTGGTTTCTCCACCTCACCGCGGGAATAATGGATGAATTATCTCTCTAACCGACTCTTCCTCCATCCTCAGGACCTGGTGAAGAGCCACCTGATGTACGCCGTCCGCGAGGAGGTGGAGGTGCTGAAGGAGCAGATCAAAGAGCTGATCGAGCGCAACACTCAGCTGGAGCAGGAGAACAACCTGCTCAAGAACCTGGCCAGCCCCGAGCAGATGGCTCAGTTCCAGGCGCAGGTGCAGACCGGCAGCTCCCCGACCGGCGCCGGCCAGCCTCTGGTCCCGGCCGGAACCACACAAGTCCTCCCTTCCACACAGAGCTCCGGCACGTCTGCGTAACACAGAAGCTGCACATGGAAGACCCCCACCACCTGAGGATAAGAGATAGGAGGGGTGATGGAAGGAGGAGGAGGAGGAGGAGGAGGAGGAGGAAGGAGTCTTGCCATACTGTGAACTGACTCTATGCCACCGTCTCGAGGAGTGCCCACCTCAGCTCAACCGGAGGACGAAAAACAACTTTCTTTTGTTGCACATTTAATTTAACTGAAAGACGTTGGAGTTGCACCGGCGCGTGTGTGTGTGTGTGTGTCCCCGCTTTATCTCCCAACTTTTACTACCTGCTTCAGACAATCGTTGTTGTCGTGGTGGTGGTGGTCGTCGTCGTGGTGATGATAATGAGTATGAGGGGGAAAGACAGAGCTGACAGGAAGTGCCGGCCGACCCTTGCAACCGGCGCCGTTGTTCAGGGAGGGAGGAGCTTAACGCCGGGCCCGACCAATCAAGGGGAGCACGCTCTTTGTCAGTGCCGTCGAATCCCTCGCAGTGTGTGTGACCGGTGGAAAGTGTGCCATCGTCTTAGCCCCGCCCCCAACCTCAACCCAGCATTGTCCCGTCTGCGTCACACTTTAAATCCTTTTTTTTTTTTTTTTTACTCTGCATCTTGTTTTATGTTGTTTTTTTTTAGCGCTGCGGTCCGATATTGACAATGGACGAACTGTGAGAATCGACACAGCCCATCTGGAATGGGAGTCCAGCTCACCTTTTTTTTTCTCTCCCAGCATCTGAAGACGGAGAGATGTTCTGGGTTGAGGGGCGGGGTTATAAAGAATTATGAAATATATATAAGCTGCGTCTCATTGTTCACTTTGAGAACTCTGTGTTCTTCTTGAGGCTTCGCGTCGCCGTCCCCACCCTGAGCGCACTCTCTCCCCCCCTCTTGGATGGATCATTAGACATTTATTGCAGGGAATCAACGTTTGTTGTTTTTGGTTTTTTAAGGGAGGGTTTAGGATTTGTCTGTTTTTTTTTTTTTTTTTTGCTCTTGTTGATGTAATTAATGTCCTAGTGATCTGTAAAAATAAATAACGGAGAGGCAAATAAATAGGACATGACTGTTTCTAGGTAGTGAACTTTGTACAGATTAAACATTTCCAATTAAACTCTGCCAAGTGCCTGGTTTCTAACCATAGATACATATATAAAAGCTTTTTTTTAGTCGTGTTATTGAATATGTGTACATATATACATATAAAAAGATATATAAATATATATATATCTATGGTTTTGCCAGGTTTTACTACCTGTGATGTCATTACTCAGGGTGGGAACAGAAGAGGATTATTTACCTCCACACTAAGATGCTGTCTCTCCTGCAGTGACACACGGCTTCGTACTGTACGTGAACTCTCCTCTGCCGTCGCTTAACTCACTCGCTCAAGTTATCTGGACTGGTTTTTACCGTTTTGGGGATGTGAAGTTGTTTTTTTTCTTACATGAATGGCGATAATGTAATTTTTTGTTTTTTCTTCTTTTCTTTGTCTTTTTGTACAGCCAAGTGTTTTGAGTTGCTCGTAGTGCAACTGGAGCGCAGAACACAATAATGAGACACTCAGCAAAACAAAAAACAAAAAAAAAAAAAAGAAAGGAAAATGCCTAGCACAAGTATGTCGATGTTTTGTGCATGTTCCTCAGCCCATCACAAATGTGACGTTACAATTGCACTAGACAGTTGCACCTCAAATAAAAATGAAAACAAAAAAGCAAAGACTGTTTGGTTTTATTCATTTTTTTAAGGATGTTGAACTTTTGGGGGATTTTACATTCAAGGTCTGACCGGTTGAATTTTATTCACGTTGATCTAGACAGGTTTCCTTAAAGACAACGGGGGCGTTCTTAAGAAAATATGAAGGTAAAAGTTGAATTTCGGTCTTAAATATTCCATAAATTCAATCCTTTTCTATCTAGAACAACTAAAGAACTGGATTTAAGTCATTAGATTTATTTTACAGCCCATAAAAACCTTCACTGCCCCCTAATTGACCCCCAGACTTCCCAATTAGGAGCACGGACCTCATTGCGCATGCCCAGAGGTGGACCGCGATGTAAATATATGTATGTGGAGCCGTCATTGGTGGGAGACGACCGAGCCCCCCTGAAGGTATCCTCGTGGCTCCGCCCACCGCTCCCTCACGTGGATCTGCACGCCGGGAGCGAGGACGCGCAGGCATGGGTGCGCGCACCAATATAGGGCGACGACACGAGAGGGATTGTGGGAGCTGAAATCTCTCATCTAACAGTCTCTGCTCGTGTTTTATGTCACAAATGTTGGTTTCTGTTATTAAAAGCAGGTCATAAAATGAATCACAGGTGGCTGAGGAATATTATATTACTATTCTCTATTACTATGATTATAATTATTTAAAATATTTATATATTTATGGCAGAAAAGTAAACAATTCTTACATTTAATTGTACATATCATATTACACACATACTTGCATACAAACCCCCTTTAGATTTATAGTTGTGGTGTCTCCTTTCTGTATTAGCATTTATAAGAGGATTACTGTAAATGCTGTAGTATATACACTACACTACACTTGTATAACCCAAAGCCATTAATTATTATATAATATAATAACATGCCAGTTTATCCACTACGCTAAAGCCAGTGTAATAAAACCTCAGTCTATAATAATAATAATAATAATAATAATAACTATATGTTGAATAAAAGTAAATAAAATGATCCCAATAAATCATAAAAGTCTCCAAATCAGTTTCATAAATCCAACATTATAACCTTCATATTCTATTTTTATTACATTAATGTGTAATAAAGAGGTCACACAACGGGGAGCAGGGATACGATTTATTGTGATTTAATCATATTTAACACCAGTGTACATGTAGGAATTATTATTTAAACACATTTTTTGAGGGGTTAGGGTTACAGCAGAAAACAATAAAATCTTACAAAACAGTAAGAAATTAATTAATAAAAGCAAAGAGACAGAGCCAACAATGAAATAAAACAGGAGATAAACATTTTGTCATTCTACTGAGCTCACAGGACATCAATCATTGTATTTATCCAATATTTTGTCATTTCCAAGGCCAGATTTTAACCTGCAGCTCGTCTGTGGGATATTTTTAGCAACTTTTTCTAGGCAACACTTTTCCTCCTGTTGGGCTGCAGAGTGGAGAGCTCAGTTTTCTCTTAATTCACTCAATCAAAACTGGGTCTAGTTGTTGATCAGACCACTTCATAAGTGATATTATCTGAGAGCCTGGACAAAATCTAATTCATTGCAGTCTTTGATCTAATGTCTATAATCCTATCATGTCTATCATGTCAATAATCTATTTAGGAGTCCTCAACCTGCCCTGCTCTCTCCTCCTTCCTCAGGTCAGTCTGATCCCAGATCCTGACCTCGGAGTGGCTGGCTGGCTCGGTGGAGACAGAGCTCCTGTCCTCGTGTCCAGATGGCACTTTCGCAAATCCCGTTTCATTGACAAAAGATGTTTTCTTCAAGCACGCCGCCGCGGGTACAGGATGTACTCTGAGTCCGAGGGATCGCTCGCGGATTAACGTCGTCTATTTGTGTCGCAGCTGATGTTTTGGAGGACAATTATTTACTATAATGTGCTGTGATCCATCAAAAGCTGTCTGGGCCTGTGTTTTGTCCAACAAGCAGATACTTTATTACAGTAAAAGGCCATTTTTATGCAGTTTTATTACATTAAAAACAAAACAAAAAGGATTGTGTTTGGCACATTGCTCCATCAGACTCCTCTGTGCTTAATTGCCATCAGGTGTGCCTTTAAATTCCAGTACAACAGACCTTCTTCACAGCAGCCATTTGGACATGAATTAGTCGCAGGTGTTACCAATGATACTAATTCAGATTTTGCTCCATTCAGATCAAACAGAGTCAGGCTGGTGTTGTTGTTGTGGCTCGGTGCAAAGGCTCTGCGACACTAAATGGATAACCCAACTATTTCATGTCAAAATGGCTGCTGTGGAAAAGAGCAAATATGATTCTATTGTACAAAATTAAACCTAAATATTAAATGTACATGAGACAATGAGTGCAAGACTGGCTATTCCATACAGCAGATCCAGAATACATACATCAGATAAATGCAAAATTACTCATAAGATATGAAATTTAACAGAGGCTCCTGTCCAAATTACCACAATAATACATATCAGAAGGTGTTTTTAATGTAATAAAACAGCATCAGTTCCTGTTTTTATTGACAAGTACGCATATAACCTGATCTGCATACAACCAGTTTTTTCTGGCCTATTGTTTCCAGACATACAAAGACCCTTTTGCCCCAAAAATGACCCCCAAAAATCCTCTTTACACCCCCTCAACTGGACCTCCCTCTGTGCTGTTCCCTATTGCTGAGAAAGCAGGTGGCCTGCTGGTTAAACCCTGAGCCTCCAGACTGTCCTGTGGGCCCCCCTAAGACGCAACGTGGGGATTAGCCTGTCCAGTGTCCATCGGAGATACACTTCATGTTTGTAGACACACACAGAAGGAAGCTGTTAGCAGCACTCTCAGCGTTGCGAAATCCCAAATATACCGAGGAAGAAACCAGATTCTGTTCAGTTAACAGGAAAAAATCTAGCGGTGAACATTTGACCACAGCGGGCGATATGACCTCACACACTTGGAAAACATTTCCTGCTTTAACACTGTTTCCCCGAGCACAATTTCAGTGTTTTCATCTAAAACTCACACATTTACGTACCTGATAATCAGACTGAACTGAACATATTGGTTCTGCTAGAAAACGGAAGATGATTGGTTGCTCTCGGCCTTAGATCACAGGATGTATGGGGTGCTCTCGGAAATGATGAACAAAAATCCAGATTCTAAAAAGCCAACATGTTTTTGACATGCTGCTGTTATTGACCACAGAAGTCCAAGTTCAGTAAGTTGTCTTACACAAGTTGTATAGCTCGTATAGTTATAATATAGTTGCTAAGTCCACCCTGGAGACCACCTATTTTTCATAAATGTAGGAATGTGCGAGCTTCGGTTGACCAATTGTTTCTCTGACCGTGGGAAACAACAGACTCAAACGACATGCTGAAGAAATCTGAAATTAGTCATTGTTGTTTTTCTCTTTCCAAAACTTTCCTTGACCTCATGTTGTGTTGTTTTCCACTGATGCCAAGAAAAAGAGGTTAAAATGTTGAAATATACCCTTTTCCCTGTTTGTCTGTTTGTTGAGGCCTCTGGACTCGTTTATATCATTATAATATTCCAGTGAAAAAGTCTCAAAACCAAAACACAAGGTTGAGACACAGCAGGGTCGGGAATCGTGGGACCAGACATGGAAGCTCCACTCTGACACATTAATCTGATGTTTTATTGAGGAAACCCTTTGATACCCCGCACACACATTTGATCAATCGGTCTGAGTCACCCAAACAAAATAGATTGCATGTGAAGCCTTGTTTTCTGTCCCATGTATGTCACACACACACACACACACACACACACACACACACACACACACACACACCAGCACACGTGCACTCAATCAACTGCCAACTCAAGTCAGCTGCTGCTCCAGACCCGAGAGGACATCGCTCACAAAATACAGACACACGGCGAGTCATTTGATGGACCTTGTGATGGCAAGACCCTCAAAACATGTGTGTGTGTGTGTGTGTGTGTGTGTGTGTGTGTAGACATTCCCGGACAATTACCAACTCTACTACGTCGACCGCGGTTAATTGGATGAAGAGGCTGGGTCAGGTCTGTGTGTCTGGGAAGCAGCTGAGGGGAGGCGTGAACACTCGGCGGCACATAAATAGAGCCTGAAAAGAGCTCCTTCACCCCTCCACATTGGAAGAACGTTTCCTGTCTATCACACGCCCGCTGCGTCATTATATCAGGTTTATTTAGATAACAGAAACACTCTCAACATGCTAGCTCACCCGTGACTGCACCTCACACGCTGAGATGAAATCACGCCTCTTTTTTGGCTTTCGGAGGTAGAAAATAAAAGAGAAAACTTCCGTTTGAAAACTCCCATAAAGTTGCTTGCCTGCTGCATTCAGGTCTTATAATATCATTATAATTTCAAAAAGTCAGTCTAGGAAATGCGGGAGCGTTGCACATGGTCCTGGCTTCAAAATCCCATCTTTAACTCCATCATATCAACCGTGTCCTACACAAAAATGCACCCAGGCACAAATACTAGTGTCTTTCCTTTGCACAAAAACCCACAACGATGGAAAATGCTAAATAAAACTAGAGAAAAAAGGCTCATTAAGTGACAGACTCAGCCCTGTGGCGGTACTCTTCAAATGATTTTACTTAATTTTCTAAGAAATTCCTAATGCGGGTTGCTCTTTAAGACTGCAGATGAGCGTATCGAGACAGCTGTGCCGAAACAGTGACAACAGGTCCATTATTTTCCACTTATGAAAGTCAAGCCCTTTGCCCAAAAGGCAGCAAACCATGTGGGTGCATTGCATTCTGGTCTATTGAGACTACAGTTGGTGTGGAAATTGGTATCTCTTCTTATCATATGTCCTCATCGGCAGTGGATTTCCTCCTGTTACTCTGTTATTGAGTATTGGTGCAAAATATTGAGACTACAAAGAGATTTTTTTTTAAATTCACAAACTACAACGTCTGCACAAACGCTGAACTTCAAGCATTAAAAGGGTAAAGGACATTCAGCTGACATTTTATACTCAGTGTGTCCATTTGTTTTCCTTTAAAGGAAGAAAAACCAATGTGCTTATTTTTGAAGGTATGAAAGTATTTGGCTCATGCTGACCCTCCCGTTCTCTGACTGTCTGCCTGTTAGCATGAAGCATTTATCAAATCAAAGGAGGAAAATGTCCATAAAAATATGAGTCAACTAATGCAGCATGTTGGTGTAAGTACTTTGAATTTTTCATGGGGATTTAGTGTTTTATGGGAAGCTCAGGTTCAGTGTGCAGCAGGTTCTTCAGTCCCTGTCCTTGTTTGTCCTCCGACCAAAGTCACATTTCTCAGAGGCACGTGCCCTTCACCGCCGAGCGAGAGCCCTTTGAAATATCAAAACAAACCGCATACAGAAGCACAGAGAGACAAGCACGTAGCTGGCGCCCCACTGGAGAGAGCAGCGGATTATGGGGGATTACAGCCCTTTCTCATCCTCCACTTTTCCTCCCTTCAGCACCTTCTGAGATGTCAAAACTGCAAAAGTATTTAACCTCAAATCTCCATCGCTCTACGACCCAGTGATGTGGTTGTTTTGACAATAACTATCTAGGCTTCATTTCCTTTTTTTAAAAAACGTGACTGCAGATCATTTAAATGCTCGGTTGAATTAGAAGATCCAAAGATAACGACTTTCCTTCGCTCAGCTGTCTGAAATATTTCTTTATCGTGTAAATCAGGCTTGACAGGTTTCCTAAATGTCTGTGAAAAAGCATTTACATTCCTGGTGTGTTTGGTGTCTGCTAGACTATTTGTAATGAATGCAAAAACACTGAGCATGCACGGGCAGATTATATCAGAAGAGAGAGGTTTATTCCTGAATTTACTGCTTATTTCATCTTCGAATTTGCCTTTCACACACATATATCTAATAATTTGTGGCATGAAACTTGAATTCTCTGCACCACCTCAGCCTAATCCTTTGTTTGTTTTGGCTGACACACAGTGAATTCTTTCTGTGTTTGTGTGTATGTGTCCTTTCCGTGCAGACAGTCATTACACCACTGCTGAACTGACACAGCAGGAGAGACAACAACAGGCCCGACAACGCTACGTTCACTTAAAGAGCTTTCCTCCTAATCAGGTTGTGTATGGCACAGACTGTTCCAGTTTATTAGAAGGGCGTTGGAGGGACTTTATGGGTCATACAGGCAAGAGAAGAGAATAAGGTATCTGTTTAGTTTTAAGTGTATGAAAGAGTAAATAGGATAAAAAGAGATTGAGTTGGTACGTTGCGGAGCTTCTGCCACTTAAATGTAATATACAGTAGACACGTTATTGCAACAACACATCAGTGTCACCCTTAAAACACGTATTTCAACAATAGTTTGACCACATCCCAGTCTGCACTGTCTGACCTACATTGCATTGCCACAAAACCAAACCCTTTAACTCCTTTCAGCCAGTGCGGCCTTTCTATTTTCTTTTGCTTTTCCAAAACCAAATACGCAGGAGAAAAGTGTAAGGTGTGGATTAAACAGTGTGCTTATGTGCTTAAACGTAAGTTACCTACCATCTACCTCTACAGTGCAACAATAGAACAATGCTGTTTCTTTATTTTCCTTTAATCTGGCGAGGATGCGGACATTTAGCCTTGGCATCAGTCTTTTAGCATTAAGCATTAGCTTTCAAGTGAATATGAAACCCTTTTTTTAAAAGATTCTTACTTTAAAACTTAAGCAGCTTTAAAAAAAAAAAGTCACCTGCAGTGCTTTCAACCAACCCATGGAGCTGAAACGTTCTTAGCTTAATTAGCTAGCTAGCTACAGATGATAAAATCTGTAATTACAGCTGACAAAATCGGTTGCTAGCTAGACATGATAAGCCTGCTTTTATCTGAAATCAAGGAGCCTTTGTTTGTAAAATTACCTATAATTTTGAATCTTTAAATCTGCCACCGTTATCATCGTAAACTGCGTATGTGTGCTCGAACAGAAAGCTTTACAGACGTGAAGTGGGCTCAGCAAAGAGATAATGGCATCACTAGTAATTGACTTCCATCCTTAAACAGACTGACATCAACTGTTTCATGAAGTCAAGAGGAGACGGGCTGTTCTCTGCAGACAATGTGCTGATCAGCAACAATCAGAGGGTACACACACGGCTGTCACAATGCCGGCATGAGCATTAAACACGTCCTTCCTCTGCCTCCGCATGGACGCACCCACTCAGCACTCAGCTCAGACAGGAGGAAAGAGAAGTCTCGACCTTGTGTGACACAGTAATGTGACCTAAAACCACAGCAACCTCAAAAATAGCTTGAACACTCAGCAGGCATCGGTGATGCTTCTCGCCGCCACCGACGATCGATGCGAATGTGACCTGATTGAGATTGACTTGCGTTGATGATCCTTCAGGTCAAAACTATCCGGTGTTGGGTTTTTACATGATTAATATTGCGTGAGCTACAAATACAGACTTTTTTCCCTCCGTGCCAGTTCATCACAGCGGGTGCGTTTGAGCAGGTGTGCACCAAATGGCGGACAAAGCCTGAGGCCTCTCAGCAAAGTAGGAGCACAGATCTGGTTAAAGCTGTGCAGCCCTGACCTTAGATCAGCCTAGATACTTGAAGCTTTGTGTAAATAAACAGTCGAAGGCATCATCTGGTTGACATCTGCCAGTCGGTACGGACGCATCTGCAGCAATGTGCAAAGCCCTTCACAGAAACTCACAAATCCTACTTTTTGTTTGCAGGGATGGAAGGTGGGCGTACTCAGTTTACAGATCATTAGACACGGCAGAGTTAAGCAAACCGTGACTTTCCCCATAAGCATATTTGTTCTGAGGTCATCTTCCCTCCTATTTGGCAAGACACTCAGATGCTCCTACAGACACAACAAAAGCTTCCTTTGCATCGTGTTTTCTTGTTTTCAGAGTAATTTTGCAGCTCAGCCATAAACAGCAATTTAACTGAGCTGATCTGGGTCAGTCAGTCATGCAGGCACATATACGTGAAGATGACTCACTCTCTAATATGTCTACATTCATTTTCAGATACTCTATACTATTTCTGTGTATCCTCTGTGTCCTCGAAACCCGAATTCAGCCTACGTCTGGTACATAGTGTTCAACCACACACACACGCGAATATAAACACACACACAGTCTGAGGTCAGCTTCTATCAATGCAGTGTTTCCTGTTTGCTTCCTATTTCTGAGACAGGAAGATAAATCAGCAGCCTTCTCTTTATTTCTTCCTCGTGCCGTCCTTCACTTCTCACCTCACTCTCATTTCCACTTCCATGATCTTTAACAAAAGGGCAGCGGGAAGACATGCAATTTCTTCTTTTTTGTGAGCAAGCACCACTTTGTTCCTCTCAAGCTGTATTCTTTTTTTTTTTTTTTACTTATTACACTGACCTTCTTTGCTCCTTTAAATGTTTCCCTCCTTAAATCTGTGGGTCTGCTGCACGTTTTCAGTCCAGCTCCAGGCGGCAGGAAGCGACACGTGGAGCAAACATCAGCAGCAAGAAACTGCAGGCCGAGGCAAGAAGGAGAGAGGAGCACAAACACAGCAGAGTGGAGAGAGAAATATGCGACCTGAGGATTAAATTAAAGACAAATTACTACAGTGTGAATCCGCTGTATGATTGCGACATGATTGTGTGTGACAATGTTTAATCAGTGTTAGACTGTTTATCACCCCCTACAGTTGGCATAATGTATATAATGTACATGAATTCATTTGAAACTAATTTTTATGGAGCCAATCGATAGAGCTGACTTTCAGCTGGATACAACGAGCACTCATCAACGGTTTGTGAGACTAAACGGCTCCTTTGCAGACTGGGATGTGTAAGAGCTAAATAAACAGTTGCCGGCAGCTAGCTGGAGAATGAATCGAGGTCTGAGTGGGATAAGCAATGATGGGCGTTGTCTTCTTGATATTTGTGCAGACAGGACCTTCTTCTTTCTGACTGACAGGCACATGGAACCAATGAGGGGACTGATCGCTGTCACGTGACTTTAGGGAATGAAGAAAAGAAGAAAACGCATCAACAACTCATCCATTGGACTCATTAGCACCAGAGCAAACTGAGAGAGCTGTCTTCTCTGCTAGACCTAAAATGCTGTTGGTCCTTTCTGTCCTGCTGTTATTAGAGACTGTCGAAACTCACCGACTTGCTCATGGACTCACTTACGGGAAATGGTGCAACAAGCATATTAGATTATTTAAATAATATAAGCTATAAGTTTTGAATGAGGATTTCTTATTTCTAGAAGTAATTTCAACCCGACCCTGTCTATAACATGACCTAAGTGCTTGTCTGTCTGTTGTTTGAATTACAAAAAACAACAATTAATTACATTAAAAAAGACTCACGACTTCATTCACTCATCAGTTTTCTCTTTGCTTTTCTTTACGTACTAAACTAGGATTTACTTCACTATTACAGTCTGTATTTTAGATTATGATTTATTCATGTGACCACTGACGCAGAAGAAGAAGAAAACCAGAGCAAGAGACAAAATATGGAGGGAGTAAAACAAAAGAACTTTATACTTTTATAATTACTCTTCCGAATCAGAATTACACCACATAGATTGATACAAAGATAGATATAAACATACAGTGAGTTGATATTTAGGTCATCCCCACTGTGGTCAATACAGCGCAGCGAACCCACCCAGCCCCCTCCACCACTCCTCCTCTCTTTAGCTGACGGGTTTTAGGCTTTGAGAAGCACAGTGTGTTCTAGCACAGTCTGTACATACTGCATACTATACATCCAACAGGCACACACACTCACATACACATGCACCCTTTAGATTGTGTCCACCCCAACTCGTATGCACACACACCCTCAGAAAGACAGACGTTTCCATTTGGATTGGTGTTTTAACATTTCCGCCAGTGTGGCCATACAGTACACTGTGTCCTTATCGGTCCTCTGCTAACAGAACAGGTGCAGAGCTGCATTAAAGATGAGCGTGAGGCGTGGGACACGTAAAGCACACAGGATATGGGATATGGCATGAATAGTTTGGGAAGGAACATGCAGTTGTCTCTTATTGTGTAACAGAACATAATGTCTTGCCCTCTGGATGTCGTTCACAGAGGTCACAGAGTTGATCCCGTCTTTTGTTTTCATCCATAAAACCTACTGTTGTTGGATCTAAATGTGTGGGAAAAGACTTAAATGTATGTATTATTTCAAGGGAATTTGTATTTCCTCTATAATTTGCATCAAATTACATAATTATTTTCAGGAAACTTAAATAAAGCACGACATAAAAACAGTGTTTTATGCAAATGTTTTCAAATTCTTTGGATGCATTTGCATGCTGCTATAATTAACTTTGAGGTACAAACTGCACAAAACACTAAATGTCAGGAGTTTCCCACAGCTTATTACATAAATGAAAATTAAATTGCACTGACAACAAATGCTTGTCCTTGGTTTGCTTTTTGTGTAAACATTATTTATGTAATTATGTAATAATTGTTAAAAACAAGTTTAACATTTAGATTCACTTGCACTAAATTATACTTAATTACACCTCCAGCAGTTTACCACCATGAAATAATATGTCTGTCCTCGCTTACATCAGAGCTCAAATAGTTTCCAATCATTAACACATTCTTGAATTGTCACTTTCACATTGTCACCGGTGTGCATTGACATTTGCTCAATTTAATGCCTCTAAAAAAATAACGCAAATGCTTTGAAACACCCTGAGCTTCCAGACGAATTCTCCTCTTGTTGCTTCAAAATGTTCCCAAACAAGATCTTATTACTGTATTTGTAACTTTAGAAATGTGGGAATTGAAGCTTAGCACAACTTACACAAACACAGACTCATAAAAGAAACACACGCTCATGCACATGAACCATAGCAGAAGCTTTGAGAGACAGCAAACAAAAGCAGAGGAGGGGTAAATGTTTCAGCTGCAGTCACGATACAGCAGTGTGTGGGCAGGATGTGTAAAATACTGTCCATCTCAAGCGCTTTTAAAAAGAAAGCCGCTGCCTCTTCAGGTTTTTAAGGCTCATTGTTGGGCTGTTTTGTAGCTGTGTGTAATTTGTCATTTTTACAATACAAAGTTTCAAAGCTAACGTGACATGAGCTGCTGTCACCGCTTACAAAGGCGCCCTAAATACAGAGACATCACCGTGACAGCAAAGCTTGTAATGCGACCTTTTTTGAAGGATCATTTACCGAGGGAGTCTCTCTGTAGGTGACTGGCATGAAGCAAAGCTTGATGTAACTCACATGCTGGTATGAAACACATCAGCATTATGAAATGAAGTGTCTAGCACAGCCAAAATTAGCTTTAATGTTTACTGTAATGGATTTTCTACTGTAGGTAGGGAACGCTTCAAGCTGTTGCTCTTCATGCAAATGAATGGAATCAAATGGTTTCTGGGGGCCTGCAGCCACCCAGACCACTGACGCTCTCTTTAAAACACCAGCAAGGGAAAAAAAGCAAATATTGGCGTCCAAACACCCACACACACCCGGTGTACAGTACCGAGTGGTAAACAAGCAGCCTCTTCACAAGCAGGAGCTGAAAAAAAGCTGCTGGGGTTTGTTTGCATGATGTGTTTATCTCGGTCAGGAACCCTTTTTAAAATGCCACGGGAGAAGTGCAGCCATAAAGAGTGACTGAGTGAGGGGGATGTTGTAAATGTCTTATATTTAGCAGATACCCAGTGTTTGAAAAAGGGGTTTGTGGTCAAGCCTTTTAACATCATGTAAGTCATCTAAATACTGCTAAATAGTGCTTATATAACTTGACCGTAGGAACTTCTGTCTGCCTCATTCAGCTGAGAAGAGTCTGGATAGTTAATAATAACGGATATACTAATATCCACAGAGGATGATAGGGATTGATAAGAAGTATTCTCTAAGCCACTACTGATATATATTAACAAGAGTCTATTATAGTATATTATATTTACCTCACTAACTGACAAAAAAGCGGGTGACCGAAGGACAGACCATCATTGCCATTCCTAGCATGACTAAAAACAACACTTTTATCAATATGTACAGCTGTTTTCACATTTAAAATCACTGAATAATAACTTTTAAAAGCTTTTCCTCAGCCTAAAATGTAAAATGTTTGTTTGGTTCAGCTTGGGATAGACGCCAGTGGCATCCAAGTTGGAATTAAGTCTAGGAAACTCATATTTTTCTGAAAGCGCAGATATATCGTTCAGCCAAAGTAGTGCAATACTGTCAATTCAAAGTGTTTTTATTCCTCACATGGCCAACTCTACAATCACACTTGAGTTGTCAGAAGAGGCTGTAAGTTGACACCAAGGCCGCCATATTTATCCATAAATGTATGGCTCTTTGTCCACCAAATCCAAATTATATAAGGTTGTTTTTTTTTTGTTCTCAGTCATATAGGAACATTTTAGGAACATATGTGGGTGAGTAAGGGGAGGATGTGTTCAATGCCCTGTGCAGAAAAACCCCAAAAAACTGCAGTGATAAAACTGCAGCTGTGGTTTCAGTGTGCCTGTGTGAGGGGGAATAAATAGGGAACAGCATGTACAAGACAGTGTAGAGCTTTTCCATCTCTACATTTGGGGGGGGTTTGTTCCTTCCCACTGTTGCTTCCTTCTCAATTTCATTCATGATTTACTGCCCCACTCTTTTGTCTGCAATTAGGATAGAAAGAGAAAATGAGCTGAGGAAAGGCCCTCCTCCTCTTCCTCACACACACTTGCTCTAATGACGTAATGCGAAAACCCGGGACTCCCTGCTGCTCCCCCTAGCTGCCCTACTTTTTAGCTGCGGGGGGAACTAAATGGGCCTGCTCATCACTTGTGCTGCAGTTCGGCATTTAAAGCATCGAGTGTCCTAGTTAGCACTGTTTATTTACCATGCTATTTATAAGTAGTGTGCTAAAGCTTGATGCTGATACAAAATGGTAAAGCCTGTCTGATTTGCATCGACATGGTATCAAAATACAGACACCAGACTCATGTTAATTCATGTTGCCAAATATAGGACATTTTGGATGAGGCTGTTTTTATAATCTGGATCATCGTGTACTCGTCAGAATACAAGCAGGGAAGTTTAGCTGTATAATGAACCAGTGGAGGGGTATGTTGTTATACGTACATCGTGGGCTTTCCTATATATTTCACACAATAATCATACTCATCTACAAATTGCTCACTTGAGCAGACACAAAGATGTTCACTTCACTGTCGGGAGGACATGTGAACTCAACACGGTGTACAATACTCCAGCAGTGTGCTGAACACGAAGCAGAAATGATACTGATGTGTTTACTTGCTCATCACACGTACAGTCGCTGAATCACAGTCTGGACAGACGTGACAAATGGTTCTGCATAATTTTAGGGCTTAACAAAATCTGATTTTAAATGCTTATTATGGGATACATTTGATTAGCAGTGCTGGAAAGTAACTACTAGGTACTCAATTCCTGTACTTAAGTACAATTCTGAGATAATTTTTTTCTACATTGTTGTGTTTGTTACTGCACTACATGTATTATTCAGCTAGTAATAAAGATTTTAAAACCTATATTGAGCATGTACAATGCAATGCAGTTATTTTCATCATCAGTTAATCTATTTTCTTGATGAATTTTGTAACCAACGGAGAGAACAGAGAGCACCAACAGTCCAAAACCCAAAGATATTACAAGAGTAAAGTATCTTTAACTCAGCCAGCATGTTAACATATCAATAATACTAATATAATAGTACAATAAATAATGTAAACACTGACTGCTTTTATATTGAGTAGTACTGAATACTTATGTGTTTTTACTTGAGACGTAGAGTATTTTTAAAAATACTTCCTCCATCATCAAGGTGATAGAGGAAGTATTTTACTTTAGTAAAAGTATTACTGTGTTTTAAAAATACTGTATCGTTGGAAGCTTTAAGACAGTGTTTACACAAATGACTCACTGCTGGGTGGGTTGGTGTGAAGCACTGACTCTAAGTCTCTACTGTAAGTCACCATTCCTGTCACTACGTGAAGGTAAGTGCTTTCGATAAGCAAACAGCACATATATGCCGCCCACATGTATTATATGATGTAAGACAGGTTTTCAAAGTTTCCCGCCATTTCCCCAGAAACTGTTCATCCTACTATTTCATGTAAAAATGGCTGCTGTGAAAAAGGTCCATTGTTGAGTGTCTATGGGATCAAATGACACAATCATGATCACATTGGTATATATATATATATATATATATATATATAAACTAAGAGGGCGACGAGGGAGCGCTTTTTTCCAAGCATTGTCTGAAGGGAGGCCTACAGTCTGAGACTTTAATAAAACCCCTGATGTAAGCAGAGACTTATTGAACGTGTCATAACATGCATTTTAAAAACTGTCCTGTTATCTGGAAAGGATACTGGGACACTGAATTGTGTGCTTGTTTGCGTTGCTCAGGTACATAGCAGGGTGGGGATTTGTTATGGGCGTGTTTGTGGGTTAAAGGTTTCCTTTATTACATCTATTTCTGGCCTGGCCTATTTTCCTGGAGTCAAGTGAAACCTTTTAGTCACGTCACGCTCTTCAAGTTCTCTCATCCCACATTCCCAATTCAAAGTCACACTCAACTGTGGACCATTTCGTGCCTGTGCAAACCAAAACATTCCTAAGACTAATGCCCAACCACACCCTACAATACCACCGAACACCTTCACCTGGTTTCTGTGTACAGTCAATGCCAAGAAAAGGGCACAGCTCTCAACTTCAAACTACTTCAATAACCGCCCCTGTGACCCGCCCAGTGGGATTATTTTATGTTGAAAGAAGAAAAAGAAGATTTTAGTCATCAATGAATCACATGCTGAATACTGACCATTATTATTATTGTGTATCTAAGCAGATTAAAGCAACGTGAAAATAAGGCAGGATGTTTAAAGTTGGTGTAAAAGTCAGCAGGTTTTGTTGGTAAACTGGTGAGCTGGTGATATGCTGTTTAGTCTAACAAGGACCAATGGGAGCAATTAGAGGCCAGCAAGAGTCACAGTGGTTTCCCCTGTGTGTTCAACCCTGCCTTCTGAGGGCTATCCCCTCCTCACTCCTTTTTAATTTGGATCTCCATGCACAAACATGCTTATTTTCCTACAACAACACAGACCAGAGACCTGTCTCGTAAATCAGGATTACATACTTTCAGACAGGACCTTCTCTGAGTTGTCTGATAACTTTACAGAGACAGTAATTACTTCTACAAACAAAAGAGGGTAAATAAACTCCCTCTGGTCTCAAGTGGACTGAGCTGTTGCCTGTGGGGTCTACGAAGCCCTAAGCGTCTTTAAGCCACAGCAAAACAATTACAGCTAGCACCGAGATGTCTTTTCTGGGAATTGAAACTGAAACTGAGTTCATCTTTCCGAGATCAAGAGCAAACAAATCCCGTATTCTCTCCTGAGAGGTTGGTCATTTGGGCCGTGTTTGAAGTGTGTTCTCGGAAAGCTCCCCCTGCATTTTCTTGGGTGTGATTAAACTGCTGACGTTGGGAAAACTTTGCTCAGTGTGTTTATGGACGCAACGACTCAGCTGATTGTGTATCACACACACACACACACACACACACACACACACACACACTCACTCACACACAGCCGGTTGAGGTGAAGTGCCACCCACCATTCACCAGCTGCTGGGTGGGAGTCAGTTGTTGTTGACCATGAGATAACATAATGCAAATTGTCTTGTTTGATAAGGGCAGTTCGTCTATTATGACGGGAAACTGAATCTCTTTAAGTTTAAAAAGAAATGAAAAAAACAAAAACAAAGAATATTTAGCATTTTATCGATTGTGACATTTTTTTGTTTAATTTTGGTTGATGGACTTGATGGATTGTTTGAGCGCTTTACAACTCGACAATCAATTATCTCTAGCTTTGCAAACACACACTGCAGCCAAAACCAACTAAAGCAGCCGCCTGCTATTTGTCTTCCCGTTTAAATTACAGTCTGGTGCAGCCCGAGCCAAAGCTCTATTAAATTGTTGAACATTTTGGGGAATTACCCTTATTTGCTTTCTTGTCAGATGAGAAGATTGATACCACTCATGTATCTGCACCCTAAATATGGAGCCTTTAAACAGGGGCCAAAGCTAGTCTGGCTCTGCCGGTCATTATGCTAAGTTAAGCTCATAACATCCTGGCTTTAGCTTCAGATTTCAGAGGTCCTTTCTCATTGATTATTTATGGGAATTCTTGCTAACTGTGAGATATGCTGATAAGACTCTATTTTGTTCCAAGAAGCAAGTTTACTGAGTTATCTGGATGACTTTGCTGATTAAAACCTTGAAGCATCTAAAATCTGGAGCTTGGGCTTGTGTCAGAAGTCCATTGTTTTTCTCAGAAAGGTTTTCCAGCTAACTCAGTTGAAATAACCTCCTTCTCGGAACAGGCCCCAGATTTACATTGCTGAGCAGACAGACACTCAAATTGTTATTATAAAAGTCAAATGGCAGGCGGTGTTTTCAGTAGCAGACCCACCCAAAGAACATGAGTGAGACTTAAAGAAGACGTTATGTTTTCATAAGCGGATTATGTTTTCAAAATGGTTGTCAAGGAAGTCAGAGATAACGTCTCAGTATGCACCTGCACATACACGTACACACTGCGATTGCACAGGTGAGCTGATCCAAAACTGGATATGACGATTGGAAACCAGCCAATTCTCACAAACCCACACAACCAGCAGCTGTTATTATTTATCATACCTCTATCGTTATGCTTCCCGCTCTGCCAAACTCTGCAGTAAACACACCTCCACCTGCAGTAGTAAGAGTTCAAGAATTTATTACACACAACCGAACACTCGAGGTATGCACCTAAGGATTTCTCACACACTACAGGTCTGGTGTGTTTGCTTCAATGCAACATACATGGGCAACATGCCAGAGGAGGATCTTGCAACCATAAAGGTGCCAGTCAGACATCTTAAAACATGCTCCAGATGGAGTACAGGTTTAATAGGAAGGTATGCAGCGCTGCAACTGTGCAAAACAAAATGCAGCAGAGGCTGGAGTATGAAATTACAGGTTGTCATGTTCTGTTCTGCTTCTATAGCAAGTAAAGATTTATAGCCTGACATCAACCGTACAAAAGACTGCAGGAGCTCAACATGGAGATTTAAAGGTCTCCCTGAATACTAATTTCCTGTTTTACTGCTACAGGATACACTTTTTAGTAAAATTTCCTACATTTCAGATGAGTTCTTCTGGATGGACGATTATAAAAAGACTTGAGCTGTGATGGCTGATTTTATTTGTTGAGCTTGGGAGAGAAGACAAAGCTCTTTGTTTGCAATGTAATGTAAGAGGTTATGTTCATATCTGGCGCATGTTTCAACA
The DNA here is from genome assembly GCF_905237075.1 of Dicentrarchus labrax. Classification (NCBI taxonomy): domain Eukaryota; kingdom Metazoa; phylum Chordata; class Actinopteri; family Moronidae; genus Dicentrarchus; species Dicentrarchus labrax. The sequence goes on along the minus strand of NW_026136716.1, from coordinate 5,905,835 downwards.
CTGCAACAGTAGTTTTCCACCAGAAAACGTTCATGTGGGCTGGGCACTTGTACAACATGACACAGTAACTAACTAATCTCTAATAATCTTGTTGATCCCAGTTGATGGGAATCTTTTCAGTGAGAAAATGCAAAAGGAGACAAGGTTCAGAATAGATACCAAATTTCTGAGTTATTGTAATGAATATTATATCGATATTCCTTCCTCATCTTCTACTTCTTTCTCTATAAGCCCAATTTTAATATAGAAGCAGAGTTAATAAACTGTGCACTGCACCTACTCAAAATGAGAAATAAATGAGCTCAGCCATTCTGCAGAGAGCGTCTCAGTCGATGTAAAAGCCTGCCAAGCATGTTTCATTGGCACACTCGTTTATCAAAAGACCAACACAAGGTCAAAAATATGTTTTTTGGAGGGGAAGGCAGGCCAGTTTGAAATATTTAGCAATAGAGCGTTGTTGTGTTGATGTTCAAAGAACACAGATCCATGGATCACAGTTTTTGTTACTGTCGACAATCTCCTGGCAGGATGAGAATGCTGAAGTACATCTTAGAGCTGTAAAAAAATGTCCTTTAAGGGTGATACACCTGTTGAATAAATCTTTAAACTGACATATGTTCAGTTATTTCTTTTTTAATGCCTAAACTCCCCCTCTTTGTTATCTGTTTCAGCAGCCAAGTATATTTTGAAGGGATGTTTGATGCCAAAGTGGAGTAGACAAAATGTCCAAGCCAAATAAGGAAAACCAGCATGTGGTAGAAGGCTGGTGTTGAATTGGTTCCTTAATTAGCTCGTGCTTAATTAGCTTGGACTGTATAGGAAGATATGACTGGCGTTTATTTAAAGAGTTTCTTGCAAAGGAGGTGCGTGCTGCAAGGAGCTGCTCCTCAGAGTGGAAACCCACTGTTTCACAAACAATGCATAACCTAACGTAGAGAAGAAGCCGCCACGTCTCGTGCACTTTAAAAGGTCGTGCAGTGGAGAGTGTACAGGCACGTGCTTGTGCTGTACGCTGTGAACGCTTAAAGGGAGAAATATAAATTCACTCCGCCAGTGGCATTGCAGTATGTTTCTATATATATCAGACTGCTCTAAGAGGATGTTTTGGAAAGTTTGCTACACATTTGCCCTTTGACTTTATGTCTGAAACTCTTGTGTGTAATACTGGGAGTGTGTGTAAGGAAAGAGCAGAGGGCTGTCAGGCTGAGAATATGCTAATAAAGGTCAGTCAGACAGAACGATGCTGCAGTATAGCAGGCTGGATAGACTCCCCTGGCACACCTTTAAGGTAATGGCCTACTAAACTACAATTTGTGGATGAGTGGATAACGAAAACAGTCTTAACTTTTGGGAAATTCATCACACGTTGTCCTTCTACCTCCCACACATTCAACCAGACTCAATGATTGTAAATTAAAGCTGTAGGAACCATGGGTAACTACACAGTTTGCTGCTCAAAACCGATAACTTTTACACATATTACTGGAAAATTTGTTTTTAAATGTCATATAGTATTTAATTGTTGACTAGCTATATATGTATATTCGTATGGCAGCTGAGCTTTGGACAGCTGGCAGACATCAGGAGACACAAACATCAAATGTTTGCAGATGATAGTTTACAAATCTGCACAAAAAGATGAAAAAATGAATTCATGTGTGCTCTAACCATTGTCACGTTCATGTAGAATAATAGTAATATATATATTTTTCTTGTCTTTTTAAGCTTTGTAAATCTAATTTGCCACTGTTTCATCTTTAGTTAACCTCTCCAGGCCCCAAATATGCAATTCCATGCCTTTTGATGGTTTTTCATAATTGTTCCAATAATGCAAAGAGACATACTTAAAATGTGTAAATGAGGGAAACACGCTTAATGTCTCAGAGGCTGACGTGATACATTCAGATATGGAGTGGTTTTCTGAAAAAGGCAGTTTCATTGTTCAATTAGTTCAGAGTTATGGCTGAAGTAGCACAGTCACGCCCTTGTTAGCTGGCAGTGGGACTGTCACCTCGCAGACCATCAAGTGACCCAGTGAAGCGGAAGCTGGAACAGCGTGTACCAAAACAACACCATCATCAACATCGACAGTTAGAGCAGACACTTGGCTTTTGTTCAGCACGGGTCACCGTGGTGGACAGTGACCGGACAAAAACCGATTCACTGTCACCACCCAACCTAAAATCCCATCCCACGCCCTGCTGATGATGACCCTGATTTGGTCTCAGAACCGCCGCAGGAAAGTGAAACACTCCTGCATCCTGTCCTGCTATTAAAGTAACTCAAATAATGTGATAACAGACAAATGTTTTAATATTGCTGCTGTTTTCTCTTTGATAAAACACTCACAATTACCAGCTGGTATCAAACTACTGTTTAACAGCCTAGGTGAGGGTTTTGTGATAACAGACATGTATTTGACACTGATGCCCCCTGCTGGTCAGTTATAGTAACAGCAACAATTAAACAGACCCATAGTAAAACTACAGACCTTGGGTTTAATCTGATGATAAAACAATTAATTTATATAAGGTGGTAATCTTATAATCTATGTTTATCCACTACAGTACAGTTTAATGACCACTGACCACTGAGTCCTATGATGACTTCAGCTGCCTCCTGAGCTCTGCTAGCTGTCTCTCCATGTGGTAGATATCTTCAGACATTTGCCTAAAGCAGACACAGTTCAGTAATGTTTAATATGTGGAACCTTATTGCCACAGCTTGGAGCAATTTGCCTCTAAACAACCTCCTGGGTGGTTCAGTAAATTATTTTCCTGTCGTATTAATATGAAAATTCTTACTTTAAATGCATAAAAAACGACTAGATTTGTTCCCTATTTATGGCTTTTGGTTTGTTATCTATACATTTAGAATTAACATCTGAGAGAAACATTAATAGAAATTCCCATCCCTAAATATGCACTTTTTAGGTCTATAAAAAAAAGATGGTATCATGTATTTGCATATATTTTTTACCTGTGGACAGCCTGAGCCCTGCTCAGCTGGCAGTGGAGTCGCTTTATGATGGCTTCATAGCGCCTATTCTGAATCTGGAAACACACAAATTCAATTTGATACGTTTTCAATGGGAATAAAACTTAATTTAAACATGATGTGTCTCCCCATTATTGTAATTTTATAAGCAAAAATGGCAAAAAGTCACAATTTCCAGCTTCCCAAATGTGAATATTTTCTGTTTTTCATGCTCATCTGTGATAGTAAACACACAATATCTTAAATTCACAACTTCTCTTTGCCATACCTCGACATCTTTCTTTATCTGGGCCTGAGTCTCAAACTCTTTTCGTAGTCGTTCTTTCCTCTCAGCTGTAGTCTTCCTCCTCACAGAGATCTCCCCCTTCAGAGCATCAATCTCTCTCTGCAGATAATGCATCAAAAAAAACAACAACATGTTATGTAAGGTTTAAAATGTGAATATAACTCAGGATCATCCAGTTCATTTTCTCCACCTTTGCCATTTGCACTGTGTTTCCATTTGGATTCTCCAGATCTTCCCTCAGCTCCTCTTTCTTCTGTGCCAGCATCCTGACCAGCGCTCTCTTCTCTGCAAGCTCTTTATAGGCCTGCGTCTGGCTCGCCGCATGCAAAACTGCTGCTCTGTGAGCCTCCATCTTGTGTCGGTAAGTGTTGAACCTTTCCAATGCCATGCGAGCCTTCTCTTCCTCTTCACTTACACCAATCTGGAGCTCTGTGTTTTCCTTGCTGATGGATACACAGCGAGCAGGCAGCACTTTTGTCTGCCGCTCCAGGCGCTCCAGCTCGCCCTCCAGCATCAGGATCTCCCTCGCTTTAGATCTCAGCTCCTGCTCCGCCGTCTCACCTTTCTTCTCAACGTCTGAAAGAATTACCTGGAAAAGAAATCACGACATCCAAATCAGCTTTTGTCTTTTGCATGAAAAGGGAAAAAATACAACATTTTCCCAACAATTTTAAGGATTTTAAGGGCCGCACATATATACAAAGTTGTCTATTATGGATGCAGACAACTCTCTGTAACTACATATGCAACTTACATACTGCAAATATTAATGAGTAAGTCCTTTACTGACTTTAAACTAACCTGCACACACGGGTATCAGTGCCACCACATTATAAGCTATGTGTTAAATAAATATGTAGTAATTCAAATTAATTATTTGAATTAAAAAGGGGTTAAAGGTGAACCTGCAGGGAGCTGAGTGTCTTCTGTTTCTCTTTCAGGGCCTCAGTCTGGGCAAAGCCGTGTTGACTGACATCCTCCACCGCCTTGGTTAACGAGAACTGCTTCTTCTGTGCTCCTGAAGGGACAGTTAATAAAAGTGTATTAAGGTTTCTAGTTAATGTAGGTACTCATATTTCCAATTATGAAGCCTAATTTGACAGTAAAGACGGTAATTTATGTCTTGTTAGCAGTAAATGCTGACATAGATTAGACACAGAAAACAAAATGTTAGGGAGTGGCTGCTAGTTAACTAACGGTGTCAAAACAGGTTTAAAGCTTTTTTTATAGGCTAAAAACACAATTTTATATATTATTTTTTGTCAATGAACAAGTATTAACAAGTTATTAGCCACAGTTAATGATATTTATGATCTTACCATTATCACTGGCTCTGAAGTTTGACATTTTGACATCAGCCAACGTTAAACCGTTAAACCGTTAAACCGTCAGTTATCCTAAAGGCCTACCGTAGTTTTAGTTAACGTTTTTTTTTAACCAGTAAAAATAAATAAATATAAAATTATGTTTGCATGTTAAGCAACTGAACATGTAAAGTGTGATTTAATTTAAAAAAAAACTACAAATATTAACTTTAAAAATAATTAGCCCAACGGCCGATACAATGGCACTACAGTTCCCAGAGTTCAGTTCGTGAGTCTCCTCGACCTTGCGCCCTAAACTACTTCCGGTATCTCTTACGGGCTAACCGCTGTTGTAGTCTTTGAGGGTCTTTTGTAATCACCGTGTGAATAGTGATTTAATTCACTCATTGTTCGGTAAATGAAGTCAAATGCTCGCCAGCCGCTGCTTTCGGTTGTGCTCTCTATGTAGCCGTGTAGTTTATAACAGCAGCAGAGGAAGAGGAGGAGGAGGAGGAGCAGGAGGAAGGAGGACATTGACAGGACACACCGGTCTGAAATATGCTAACACCACAGTGGGGCAACGCTGGGGCACAGCAGCACCTAAACGCCTCTGCCACAGTGATGTGGAGGACTTGTACAAGAGCGAGTCTGTTCAGAGGTATCTCCAGCAGCTCATGGACGAGCACAGGGACATCAGCAAGAAGTTAGAGCACCCATATCTCAGCGAGTCTGACAGAAAGCTGCTGATGAAGAGACACACAGAGCTGCTGCCTCTGGCAAATGTGTTTGAGAGTACTGAGCAGGCCCTGAAAGACCTTGAGGAGGTCCTGTCACTTCTGCACAGTGAGGAGTTTCTGTATTTCTGTCTAACAATTGTCCAACTATAAGTAGTTCTTTGGTATTTGCACAGTATTACAGAGTCTTGCAGAAAGGTACTGCAGGGTCTTTTAACTCCAAAATATCTGTGAATGTAATTAACCATATTCTGCTGCAGGTTCCTCTGGTACCAAGGATGAAGATACTCAGTTGACCCAGCTGTTGAAAGAGGAGGAAGCACAAATCTCCCACAAGATTTTAGCCTTGAGAAAAGATGTGAGAACACAAACGTGGGATCGAATATGTGTATAAATGTGTTATTGAACAGTTTATGTTGATGAGTTTATCTTCTTTCTCTCCAGCTGATCAAAGCTCTTGTGCCCTCTGACCCTCTTGACTCCAGTGATATTCTGCTGGAGGTTGTATCAGGACGAACAACAGGAGGTATGAATGTGCTTACTTGGTTTCTCACAGTAAAAATGTCTCCAGCTGTAACATACAAGTATCTAGTTGTATGATTGGAAACTACCATTTCAAATACGTAATGTTGCTGACAGTCTTTACAGCCTCTTACTATCCATTTATGTGGTTTCAGGTGACATCTGTCAGCAGTTCACCAGAGAAATGTTTGACATGTACAAGGGTTTTGCCTCTTACAAGAACTGGGACTTTGAGGTTTTTAACTACACAAATGCTGAGTATGGTAAGTCATATTATGGCTATTTAATCGTGTTGGTGCAGAGACATTGCAGAGGGATATTTTGTCACTGTTAATGTTTTTAGCTTATCGTCTACAGCTGCATTCATTGGCTGTGTCTGTGTCTCAGGTGGTTTGCACCATGCGGCGGTGAGAATAGCCGGGGAGAATGTGTACAGATACCTGAAGCATGAAGGAGGAACACACCGGGTGCAAAGGATCCCCGAGGTGGGCCTCTCCTCCAGGATGCAGCGTATCCACACGGGAACCATGACTGTCATTATCCTGCCGCAGCCAGTGGAGGTACACTCCGCTCTTGTCTCTTTATGACTGGCTTTTATCATCAGTCTGTGTTTATCAGCGTCTTTATTTTTGTCCCACGTGTGTTTCGTGTTCACAGTTCGACGTCCACATTGATCCAAAGGATCTTCGCATCGACACGTTCAGGTCTCGAGGTGCTGGGGGCCAAAGTGTCAACACAACAGACAGTGCAGTGCGCATCGTTCATCTTCCCACAGGTGAAGCTTGTTCTCAAGCCGCTCCAGCCTACAGACAGTTCTGCTTTCATTTCATATAAAATATAAATCAGGCCTCGTCACCATCTGTTTTTCATTGTTATCTGAACAGGTATAATAGCTGAGTGTCAGCAGACTCGCTCTCAGCTGCAAAACAGAGACACCGCCATGGGTTTGCTGAGGGCCAGGCTCTACCAGAGCATTCTGGGTAAAGAGACGGAGCAGAGGTATACGCAACGAAAGCAGCAGGTGAGCGAACTCCTTGTGTACCAGTGAATATATGTAATATTCAGAAATCTTTTTATGTCATCTTTCTTATCTGTTAACTAACTTCAGGTGGGCACACGCTCTCAGTCGGAGAGGATCCGCACCTACAACTTCAGCCAGGATCGTGTCACAGACCACAGGACTGGATATGTTACTAGAGACATTAAGGTTAGATATTAAGGGAGTGTCAGTCATGTCACATTGTGTTTTGGTAATATAATTTTTTTTAAAAACTGATGTAAACAGTCAGGTTCATTAACTCTTTGTGGTTCTGGTCTGTGTTTAGGAGTTCATGAGAGGAGGGGAGGCTCTTGATGATCTGATCTGTGACGTACTTGAACACACAGAGAGGGAGGCTTTTATAGAGGTGGTGGAGAAGAGCCTGAAACCATCAGTATAATGTATGCTTGTGCTTGTGTTTTCTTTTTTTAAATAAAATATTAAATTATGTATATTGTGTTATGGTAATTCCCTAAATGACAAAGTACAATTTTCTTATTAAACTTTTAAAATACAACTATTATACACTGGTACAAACTTCACAGTAAAGCTGACCTATTAAACTGACTGTAAACAGACATCAGGGTTGTTTATTGTCAGTAAGTATCCTTCGTGGTTATTTGCCAATCAGGGTGTGGTAAAACCAATCTATCAGCTTTATACACACTCTCCCCAAAAGCATGTCACACCCTGCGTGTGTGTGTGTGTGCCAGCTGACCAGCAACCTGAAGTCATCTAACCTCTTAGTAACTGTTTTCTTCTTCACCTCAGCGGTCTGAACTGTTTTCAAACTAATTCTGCTCGCAAAATTATGTTTTCGGTATCTGAACAGTCATAAAATACAGACATCCTAAATTTAACATCTTTAATCACTTCTATCCAAACTGCTTTATGAAAGTATGACATTTTAACTGACACACATTGTAATGATATTTTCACAGAGGTGCTTACAATGGTAAAAAAAAAAAAAAAAAATACAGATATGAAAAATACAAAAAATTCTTTGAGTTGCTCTGTATATGTACATCTGCTACCAGACTTTATGAAGAAATTAATAAAATGATCAAACTGGGATGCTGACAATATTGTATAAGACTATAAAAGGTGTTGCACACCTTCATTATGACAGACCTCAGTACAAAGAAAAGAACATGGATTTTTTTTTTAAGAAACAGGGTTTCTCAGGTCAATGTGTCCCAAAAATGTTGATAAAAAAAAGATATTTGTGCATCTTGGTTAAAAAAAACAAACTCCTAATGCATTTAATTCACGTCCAAGATCAAAAATGGTGCATCGGTTCCAAGAAAGAGTTTTTATTTGTGTAAAAGTCTCCTGCGTTCTGGCTTGAAGTTGTTCTATGTTCGGGTCAGTCATCGTCGTCTCTCTGTCGGAGGCTCCTGGATTTGCCGTTCTGTGTCTTGTTTCTCCTGAACGAAGTGGGTCCGCCTTCCTCTCCGAGGGAGGTGATGATGCGTTCCTTGAACTTCGGTTTTGGCTCTGGCGGCAGCTCGGCGGGAGCGCTGGCCGTGTTTCCTTCCACCTGGGGCAGCTGTAAGTCCACGCTGGCACTGTAGAGGAAAGGAAAAAGGGAACCGTTAGAGCCCATTTGACACATATTTATTCTTTATCAGGGTCTGTAGGCTGGTGGATCAATATATCAGTATCCTTATCAACCATTTAAACAACACTTACTATGGATCCTTCTCTTCCTGGATCTGTTCCCAGACCCCATATGGATTTGCAGCTTTCGGCCTTTTGGCTTGCGTCTTCCGCTGTATCGGCTCTTCTTTCTTCTCCTCAGGTTTAGCTGTCGTGCTTTGGACCTCTTCCTCTTTTTTCGCCTCTTCAGCGTCCTCTTTAGGAGCCTCCTCTTTAGGAGCCTCCTCTTTAGGAGCCTCCTCTTTAGGAGAATCATCACTTGCTTTATCTTCTCCCTCTTTTTCTGAGGGCTCGTCTTCTGCTTTTCTTTTCTGAAAAAAAAAAAAAAAAAACAAGGTAGAAAAACTGTGAGGTTTGGAATTTTTTGTTTCTACAGAATCTTGACAAGCAGATGTTAAAATTCTTCTCATTCGCTGCCAGGACTCCTCTTACCCTGAAGCTGATCTTCGGGACTTTAGGCTGCTGGCTGGCTTGTTCAGGGACTTCACCCTCTTGAGATGCAGGGGCCTCATTGGAGCCTTCCTCTGATCCCGAGAGTGGCTCCGGCTGAGGGGTTGAAGGCTCTCCCTCTATCTTGGAGCCAGATCCAGAAGCCTCATCAGAAGGAAAGTCTGTTGGCTTCTCCCAACTGGACTCTAAGGGGTGAGGAAGATATCAGAAAGAATAAGAGGGGGAATCCAGAAACAGTAACACCACAACTTGAATGAATTCAGTGGTAATTTAAGTTAATTTTAGATGAGGACATTTTTTTCTACCTCCAGTCTCTGAGTTGTAGTAATATGTGTAACCTTCAGGACTGACAGCTTCCATCCAAGGACAGCTTGAAGAGCTCTAAAGAAAGAAACAATATTAAAGTATAAATGCATGTTATCAGCAACCAACAGAGCATAATACCTAGTTTAAAATAAATATGCAAAAAATGCACAGAAACTAAATATATATTAACCCCAGTCTGTCCAGGCGGTGGAGGGACTGAACTTCCTCCCTGGAAACCTTCTTCTGGTTTTACCCATTGAGATTCTGTAGTAAAAAATACAAACAAAAACATTGAGGTAATGTGTTCGCATACAGGATCCTTTCAAAGAGGAGTTGTGTTTTCAGGTTATGCCCACCTCCAGTTAGCGTGTTGTAATAGTATGTGTTTCCATCATCTGTTTGTCCTTCAATCCAAACCTGTGCTTCCATTTGGTCTCTGAACTTCTTGTTGGCTTTATTTTTCTTTTGTTGTTTTTTGCCCTGGGGTTTTGGCTGATGTTTTGGCTGAGGTTGTACCCGAGGTTGTACCCGAGGTTGTGCCCGAGGTTGTGGCTGTGGTGTTGTTTGGGCCAGTGAACCTTCTCCTAAGACAAAAACACTTCATTTAAAATGTTATCAGTAAACAACATCTCCCCCCAAAGTAGCCTCCGTGTTACACATTATTTCAATAAACAAAAATTACCTGATGACTCCCTTTCCATCCGCTTCAGATCTTCTTCATATGCCTTCAGCGCGGCCTCCTCCATCGCCGCAAACTCTTTAGACATACGCTCCTCCTGCTTCGCCTTATCAATGCTCTTCTTTTTAATCTACGGGGGAGAAAGATCGGATGAAATGAGTGGCTCCGGCTAGCAGCCAATAACAAGAGAGCTTGAGAGTCAGATGGTTATGTCTGGACCTTATCTCTCCTGCCAGTCCTGAGAGCGGTGCCAAGAAGTGCCCATTTTTTTCTTGGCTGTCAGTAATTCATGCCTGTTTAAGTCCCCGAGAAGCCTCGTTAATGAATACTGATTATGTATTATCTGGGTTTTATAGCCATGTGAATCTATGGTCGTCTGTGTGCTTGTGAATCAGCAACCCAGAATCACATGGCTTTGTAACACTTCAATTTAATGGTTAAAAACACCGAAAGAAAAGCTATATATAAACGATAATACCTCAGAGATCTTCGCAGTGACATTTTCTTTGTGGTTCTTCCCTCTTTCGTGGAACTCAACGCTCTGCAGAGCAACACAAACATGAGGACAAACATTAGCAGCATGTAAACACTGTGCTCAGCAACGTGAGCTGCAGCTTTCTTTTTTCTTTTTTCTTTTTCTTTTCCACCCACTCACAGGTTTATTGTCTGCAATCCAGCACTTGCAGTACTGGCAGAATTTCCTGGGTTGTGACTTCCAGTAGTCAGCCCTGAAAATGGACAAGACTGTTAGATAGTAAACAAAAACATGACTGGATTACCTTTAGCACGGACAGCTAACGCGGCTAACAGGCCGAGTTAGTTCATTATTTTAACATTGTGTGAGATTATCGTGATTCAACGTCACACATCAAGTGTCTCCGAGCGTGTCTCGATACTTACATCTTTGAGTGTTGGTGGTTAACACAAGCCGGAGGGGTCAAAACCAACCGGATAGAAACACCACCGCGTCCCACATTACCGGGATGACAACAGGGTCAACTTGTGATGACGACATCGCCAGTCGCCGTACAGACGAGCGCTGTTGACTGTATATTATTATTTTCTGTTTTTCAGAGTCCAGTTTTCCCAATTATCCATTTGAAGTTTGGGAAAGGTGGGACGACAGGAAATCTGTACCACAAAAGGATGACAGTAACAGTGGATACTTTTCTTTTTCACGCATTTTTAAAATGTATTGTGATGTATTCCGTTAGTGATGTTTGGACATCATGGCTTCCCATATGGTCTAGCGGTTAGGATTCCTGGTTTTCACCCAGGCGGCCCGGGTTCGACTCCCGGTATGGGAACTTCTCCTTTTGCCCTTTAATATATGAGTATTTTATAAGAAGGTATATATTTTATGTAAAGTAACCACCGCCAGCTTATTTTTTAATTATTTATAACCATGTTAAAAAATATGAAAATACTATTTTATTTTAAGTAAAAGTTGCGCCAGCAGACATAGAACAGCAGCACGTATTGTGATAGGGATGCATTTAATATAAGATAATGCCTTTATTTATCCCCCTAAGGAGAAATTACAAAATTAATTAATCATTAATTATTGATTATTAATTAATTTAATAATTTACAAAAAGTGTTCCACTAAAAAATATTAAAATTATAATGTAACGAATAAAAGAAGTAGACGATTAATTTAATAATTTACAAAAAAAAAAAAAAAATCAAATTATTAATTTTAATGTAACGAATAAAATAAGTAGACGATATGTACAGCAGTAACTTACTAAAAAAAACTTATATATATATATATAATATTATACAGTTTAACACAATAACGTGAGCTCTTTGCACTGTCGTTGCCATGGTTGTCGCCAAGAACGTCATCACAGTGGGCCAGGACGGACGAGCCGTTACGTTTGAATCAAGCGACTGACCCACCGTCCGTCTTTTGGCTGAGCTTGAGCCGCTTTACCGGCGTCGGTAATCGGTTTGCTGCCCATGAACGGTGCCATGGCCGCGTCCTCACACCGGATAATGCTGGGCCCGCTGGTTGCTGCCATTGACCAGGGGACGAGCTCTACTCGGTTCTTGGTAAGACCCACCGGAACCCACCGGAACCACCGGAACCACCGGAACCAAAGCGGTCCAGTTATATTAAAGCCAGCTAGATGTCTGTATTCCGCCTTTTCGCTGCTTAATCACGTTCAATCAGTCAGGTTTTAGTCACAAAAGTAGTTTTTTATGATCTAAACTGAACCTCAGGGACAAAATCAACATCTGTCTGTGTGAATTACTTCTATAAATCTATAATAATGTATATGTGGAAGCATGAAATGTAGATTATTTACTGTTAATCCAGGGTTTTTATTTTTATTTCTAATTTGTTTTATGATATTTTTTTCTTATATAAGCGGAAGGCCACATTGTGTTTTTGTTTTTCTACCTGCTGGAGTGGAAAGAACAAATTGGGGGATTGTTATAGAATTAAATTATTATTATTATTAATTAATCTTTAATTTTAGTTGCTCATTTAATATTTTGTAATCACTAACTGTGACTTCTCATTTCACTTTGGTAAATGCCACTCGACGTGTGCAGAGGTATTTTTAGCTGTGATAATTGTGCCATTTAAAGGTGATACTTTACAACACTGCTGCTGTACGGTCTCTTATAGACGACAGAGACCGAGACAGACGACCACCCACCTAGAGCCGGAGGGTCTGTCCTAGGTTTCTGTCTTTTAACAGGCAGTTTTTCCTTGCCCTTGTCGCCAAGGTCTTGCTCATGGTGGTACTGTTGAGTCTCTATTTGAAAAGTGTCCTGAGATAACTTCTGTTATGAATTGGCGCTATACAAATAAAATTGAATTGAATTGAATTGAATTAAATAGGTGCAATATTCTAACTTTCAGAGTCATAACTTAGTATAAACGTCACCCGACTGCTGCTCAGTTTGTATTTGAAAAGCAGGTTTGGGATTTAAGTGTGGATCCCACAACTGCCGGGAAATTGTGGGATCAAAAGGGGGAATCAGAAATTCCCTCCAGGATGAACGACTAAAGAGGAGGCCTTGAGCAGGGTTAGAGTGACCAACCCTCCCTGGATGAATAAAGTGATGTGTAGTTGTCTTTTCTCTCTTTTGAAGGTGTTTAATTCAAAAACAGCGGAGCTCCTCAGCCATCACCAGGTGGAAATCAAACAGAGCTTCCCCAAAGAAGGGTAAGTAAGATCCAGATACAGTTGCTGCAAGATGCACACGCGGTTTTAGAAATGCGTAGATTTTCATTTGTTGTGATTTTTTTTCCATCCCGATTTCCAGATGGGTCGAGGAGGACCCCAAAGAGATTCTGCAGTCGGTGTACGAGTGCATGGAGCGGACGTGTGAAAAACTCACCCAGCTCAACATAGACATCTCAAACATTAAAGGTATCCGCACGTTGCTCACGACGCCGCCTCTCACTTTCATTTATTTCAAAGAGGTGTTTCATGATTTTAAAATCTCTGGAAACGTGTGGCTTGGATTTGTCCAGCTATCGGAGTGACCAACCAAAGAGAGACCACGCTGGTTTGGGACAAAGAGACCGGGGAGCCTCTCTACAATGCGATCGGTAGAGTTCTGAATCTCTGTACCACCACTTTGTTTTGTTTCCCTCTTTGTTGCCATGAAAAATAACGAATGGATCATTTTGTTCAGTTTGGCTGGACCTGCGGACTCAGTCAACGGTCGAGCGTCTCATTAATAAAACTCCAGGAAGGAATAAGAACCACTTGAAGGTGAGCTCCTTTCTGTCCCCGAAGAGTTGTTTAATTTCCGGTCAGTTGAAAAAACAGGAGCCTTTTGTTAATGGGTGCACATCAGCTCTTAAGGATTGTAGTTGTCACCATTAGTCACTTTGACACATGGGAAAATAAGTTAGAGTGCACGATCAGGGTCAATAATGGGACATGTATATTATTATAAATTGATTCCAATAATTAAACTATAACTGATAAATTATCCATAATAATATAATAATATATATATATTTTTTATAGGTTTTATGTTCTATGAAAGCCAAAGCTTGTTATGTTTTTTTTATGTTTTTTTAATGTACTTTACTATAAAATAAATGAACATTTGAAGAGTCAGAACAATAGTGATATTAATTACATCTATAAAATCATCCATGTTTGCTCACTACATCTTAGTCTAGTAAGAACTACAGGTTATTAATTAAAAATGATGGTTATCTTATTGGTATCGGACATGAGAAGCCGGTAATTATCAGTTATCATATTGATTGAACCTTGAAAAAGGTTCCAGTTACCCTTTAAGGAGGTTGTATCGGTTGTCATCATGGCCTCTGTTTAATAGTTGGCAATAACTTGGCTGTTATCTCATATTTTCTTAATTCATATTTTATTTCTATATATTTCATTTACAAATGCAGATTTTTGATAACATTGCTCTGGTAGAGTTCATTACATTGTTGTCGTCCTGCAGCATAAAACGGGGCTCCCGATCAGCACTTACTTCAGCGCGGTGAAACTCCGCTGGCTGATGGACAACGTGGACGACGTGCACAAAGCCGTCGTGTCTCACCGCGCCATGTTCGGCACCGTGGACTCTTGGCTCATTTGGGTGAGAGAAGACTCCCTGCTTCAACACAGACGGACTTTTACATCTAGTGATGATTTTAGAGCTGACCCTTGAAAAAACTGACTTGTGTGTGTGTGTGTGTGTGTGTGTGTGTGTGTGTGTGTGTGTGTGTGTGTGTGTGTGTGTGTGTGTGTGTGTGTTTGATGGCTGTCCAACAGTGTTTGACAGGAGGGAAGTCAGGCGGTGTCCACTGCACAGATGTGACCAACGCCAGCAGAACCATGCTGTTTAACATTCACACGATGGAGTGGGACCCAGAACTTTGCAAGTACGACAGTAGACTGTCTCTTATTTGAAAAATACGGCCTCAAAGAGATGAGCTCTTACTTTGAAATTCGTGCCATCGTCATTTATACGCTGTAGATTTAATGTAGCACAGAAATGTGGAAGAAAACAAAATAATGCATCGTCCAAAACAAAACTAAAATTGTGGTTTTTGGGAGTTCAGTGCCTCATTTAACAACAAACAAAGTATAGGTATTAAACATGAAGTAAAGTTAGGAAAACATTTGGCCTAAATATACGTCATGGAGGATTTTTTTACTGGGTATGGAGCAGTTATTTTTAATGCCTGCACCCGTTTGGATTCCCCTTGAAATCAATTAAAGTTCCTTGTAGTGGATTTAATTATTTAAGTGCTGTTGCTCTTTCCTCTAATTCCCATCAGATATTTTGGTATTCCCATGGAGATCTTGCCCAGAGTGAGGAGTTCTTCAGAAATATATGGCCTCATGGTGAGCATGCATACATTTTTCAGTATCTTGCCAACACTGATCTACTTTTAAATTGTAGTGTTTATATTAACTTCTTTTATCCTAATGATTTCATTGTTGTGTCTAGTGTGACTCTAGTGTTGTGTTAAAAGTCTCGTGCAACAGCTCACTAATGAGATAAAAGCAGTTTGTGTGTTTATTTCTGTTCAGTGTGCTTTCAGATTGTGCATGAAGGTTGACTGAGAAATTATTTTAGGCTTTTTTTTTTGTGTGTGTGCCATTGTCTCTCTTCTCTCACTGGTAGAAAATATGTTCTAGCCGGGTAAGTAATACTCGCCATCACTATTTTGCTCATCTTTAAAAGTTAACCCATACTGCTTCTCTGTGGCCAAAGTGATTAGATGATCACACAGTGCATTTCCAAGATTCACACAAAGGCTGATATATCGCTCAGCTGTTCGTTTACTTTGTTTTATTATTAAATGTCGGGAAGTTGTATAAGCGGGTCAGATTCTGGTCTGTTTTCAACCTGCTGTTATTGTCTTATAAATTGAAATTAGGCATTTAACAGCCAAGCATTTATTAAAATATATATATATATATATATATGATTAGCCTTTGATGCACATCACTCTCTTTTGCTTAGTTGTAACTAACTCTTAACTAACATGATTAATTTGCTATCATATATCTTTGCCACTGACTTTATAAAAACATATTACCAAAAAAAGTATTGACACCAGTTTCATGTGAGTAGAAGGAGAAGTTTAACATTTTATAATTGACCTAAAGTACGTTTTTATTAAGTCTTTTCCTCCATGTGCCCTATTATAAACAACAAGCTCATTACGAGTCCACAATTCACTCTTTCGTTGAACTGAGTTGGTAAAACAATAGAATAAAACACCTGTTTTCTGTTATAGGAAAATCTTTCTAAAATATTTTATGAATGAGAGATTAAAGCAGGTTTGTAGTTTTGATTTAATATTGCACAGCTCAATTCACATTAGGCTGCTTAAGGCATCTATTGTGCGACTCTGTGTGACTCTCTGGGTTCCCTCGGCTCAATGGAGCTTCATAGCAACTTAAGCTTGTTTAGTTTTTGTATTCCTGCCTCCGTTTTTGCTGTTTTTGCTCGCTGCCACCGCTCTCTGCAGCACTAAGCGACAGACAGACAAAGTGAGCATAGTGGAGCATTTAGCAGCAAAAGAGCCCTCGGGAGTTAAGAAACAGCCGAAATGAAAGTGAATATTGGGCTCCAGATGAATGCTAATATTTGCTCTTGTGTTGGGTGATCACAGCTTGCTGTAGGTTTAACCAAACAAATAGTTCCATCACATTCACAGAGAAGGTTTAGCAGCGTTTTTTCAGTGATTTCGGACCCTGCAGAGACTCGTACACAAACACGAGGGCGAACATATAAGCTTCATTGGAAATGTGCTGGATGGTCCGTGTCCATTGCTTCTGTTGTGGCATGCTACTCGGCTGGTTGTCATTAACACCCACAGCAGACCATCATCCTCTGCTGCGTCCCATCACGTCTACCTAAATCTCTTCACTCTTTGCCTTTAAACATTTCACCAAAACGACGTAGGAGTGAAGACATTTTAATTTATACAGGTTCCCTCGATGTTACTGTACTTTGTGGTAGAATTAAAATATTTGAGTTATTTGGCTTCAGGTAGCCAAATAATGAGTAATTCCCTTTTGTTTCAGTGTTGTTGTCGGGCAAGGTTGTTGCTCATAGTGATTAAAAACTACGTTTTCCCCTTGATGACTGATTGTATTTGGAATTTCTGGTAAATTATTTATATTTATTTGATATTTTGGCAACAAATATGTATGTATAATTTCAAGTTTTTAATCAGTCATACACATTTTTATTTATAAATGTGAACTAACCAAATGAGCAGATATTTGAATCAAATCCATCCAAAATTGAATAGTTTTAATCTCTCTATTTGATATCCCAAGAGGCCGTTAGAACCAACAATACAACAAATTGCAGATGAAACAAAACACTTAAAATGTTCTTTGAATGTCACAACATTAAAATACACAGTTCACTTATTAAACAAAACCATCTTCTCCCTTTGACAGAAATCTGGAGCTCTTTCAGGTATTCCCATTTCAGGGGTAGGTTCATCTCTAGTTTTACTTCCCAGCATTGTCTCCATGTGCTTGATGTGCTTTGAAGTTTGTTGATAGATTTATGTGTGACCTTTTTAAAAATAGTGTCTCGGGGATCAGTCAGCAGCACTCGTCGGACAGATGTGCTTTCAGGATGGACAAGCGAAAAACACGTAAGTGACTTTGTGTGGCTTTTTTCTGGACTTTCCTTCCAATGTTTGGATTCTCCTTTGTTAGAAATTCAAGTACATTCAAGGTTTATTATGTGTTTCAGGTATGGAACGGGCTGCTTTCTCCTGCGAAACACTGGACCTAAGGTACATTACTGAAGATTTGTGTTTTAAACACTCATACATTGCATTAGTGTGACACCTTTCTGTTGTTTTGCAGCCTGTAATGTCTGATCACGGCCTCCTCACCACTGTAGCGTACAAACTCGGCCGGGATAAACCTGCCTGTTATGCACTGGAGGTACAGTATCTCAAAACACCTATTATTCCTTTTATAATATACTGTATAATCAAAAATATACTCTGTGCACTCCGAGAGCCTTTCAGTTTAGGGTGATTTGTGTTTTTCTTGGCAGGGCTCTGTGGCCATTGCAGGAGCTGTGGTTCGTTGGCTGCAGGACAATCTCGGGATCATCGGATCATCTGAAGAGCTCGGTATGTTTGAAGAAAAATCAAACGTGACGAGCGGCATCTTCAGGGCTGTGGTGTGATTTAATCTCTAGAGTATCTGTACAGGGATAGTAAAATGTGTATGTATACACAGCGACAACAACAACAATTAAGAGCAATTTAAGAAGCTAAAACTGCTATTTAAGAGAAATACACATAGGTATTTCCCTTCATACAACCTGCTTTTCTGTTGTTTTTTTTTCTCCCGTGCAGAGAAGTTGGCTGCATCCGTCGGTACGTCCTACGGCTGTTATTTTGTTCCTGCATTTTCGGGTCTTTATGCACCTTACTGGGAGCCCAGTGCGAGAGGGTAAGACCAAGAACTTCTCTGTATAGTTGTAAACACATCTGATATGATTCACACAGCCTGCTTTAATCCGGAGTCCTACTGCTTTCTCTGTGTCACAGGATCATTTGCGGGTTAACTCAGTTTACAAATAAGAGTCACCTCGCATTTGCTGCTCTGGAAGCTGTCTGTTTCCAGACACGAGAGGTAAAATAGAAATATCTCTTTAAGTTTAACTGCTTTGTGGAGTAGTTCACAAAACTGGGATTTCTGAATACATTTATTTGACTAGAAGGAGGTATTTGTGTAATTATTGGGATATTTGAATGGATGCAGATACTGGACGCCATGAATCAGGACAGCGGCATCCCGCTAACTCAGCTCCAGGTGGACGGAGGAATGACGTCCAACAGGTTGCTGATGCAGCTGCAGGCAGACATTCTCTGTATCCCCGTCGGTGAGATTTCCATTAATGTCCTATCATATTTTTAGGTTTTATGTGACGTGTGTGTCAAAGTGAAAGTGTTGACAGCCATAACAAACTCTGGCAACCAAACTGGTTCTCTTACCCTCAGAGCAGATGACACATTTATCTGATGTGAAGGCAACTGACTACGTTTTAATTATGTTTAGAGAGGCCAGCCTGCATTCGTCTCGCACGCACAACCCACAGATACAGGATGTTTAATGGAAATATATGTCATAAATAATAGTCTATGTCAACACTATTCGCACACTGACGTCCTTTTGTATCTACACTAGAAGCCTCACTGCCCTCTGCTGGCATCATGTGGAATAAATGATGAAGTGAGGAGACATGTCTTACACAGCGGCCCCTAAATATATCCAGATTGATCACAGTGATCAATGTTCACTGTAAAACCTTTAAGTTAACTCAAAAACATTCTTGATTAAGCAGTTTTTACTTGTAATTTTAAGTGACACTGACTTAATCTTTATTTGTACTTTGTAAACAAAATACTTAGTTAAAGGTACTTCATCGGGAATGTTTTTATAACTTAAAGTTTTTGAGTTAAAATAATCATTAAATCACAACAGTGTTGTTATTACTACTTCTAGTAATATGATTATTTTACAGTAACTTGTATTGCTATGTGACTATTATTCACACTGTTCTTATTTCCAGTGAAGCCGTCCATGCCTGAGACCACAGCGCTCGGTGCAGCGATGGCAGCGGGAGCAGCAGAGGGGGTGAGCGTGTGGAGTCTGAACCCAGAGGACCTGAGTGAAGTCACCTCTGAGAAGTTCGAGCCTCAGATCAACACTGAAGGTACAGTGGGCTGCTGCCGCCACCGCCGCCTCTACACGCCTTCGAAGTATGTGTGTTCAGTAGCTGCTGCTTAAAAAGTAATGGTGTTTCTGTATGCCTTGCAGAGAGTGAGTTTCGGTACGCCCGGTGGAAGAAGGCGGTGCAGAAATCCATGAACTGGGAGACGACAGAGCCTGTTTGTAATGGAAACGGTAGGCAGTATCACACTGGAGCCAAATAACTTGAAGAACTTGAACGCTCGCTGTCAATGTGGGGCCCAATATGACAATGCAGACATGCCTGTATGGATAAGGATTATAAGGATTTTTGGGAGCTGTAATTGTTCCTCCTGTCCATCCATTAAACCCATTAAATCCATTAGATGTTAATGCAAGTGATGGGGGACAAAAACACATTCCTATTAGTACATTTACCAATAAAATGCTGCTGCTCTGTCATTTAAATCAGGGCTGCTGTAAAAATAAATTAAAAATATAATATCAATTGCTCTTTAAATATGTAGGATCACTAATTATTAATTGCAGTGTTTATGTTTCCATGAAGTTTCTGTTTGGGCCCTCCAAGGGAAAATATTTAGCCACCCCTCCTTTAAATCCATAATACTGCCGCTAATAACATACCATAACATACTTGAGGCTTAATCTGCAGGTAAAGGACATTTCTGATCCTCTTGCTCTTTAATTAATTATTCCGTTCCATATTTAGAGAAAAGACGGTAAAAAACTGGTAAAATAACCAAATTATAGTCGTGCAGATGGTTATTAGTTAACATTGACACAAAAGCTTTATCCTGCTTTGACATAAAAAGATATAACTGAACTAAAACTAACTTTAAAAAAAATAATAATAATAAAGTAGACTGAATTGTCGTTTGTCCTTTAAACATATTGTTCTTCTGTGTCTCCCCACTGTTTTCCCTTATTTGTTTGTTCAAATGACCGAAAAGGTGAAACTAGTATCTTCAGCAGCGCCCCGCTGGGCTTCTACATCATTGGCAGCATGTTGATGTTAATTGGTGCAAAATACCTCGCAGGTGAGTGTCTTCTTCAGTACGTGTATGAAGCAGAATATTAGTGTAGGCGTAGATGTTACTGGTTCTGTTAATGTGAATGACAGGATTACATGCTATGACTTTAGATCCTGCTGTACTTTACCAGGAAGCAGTCGCACTACATGATAACACCAGCTCCTGTTTGTTTATGAGCCACCTTCAGACTTTTGTCACATACTTGAGCAGCATGTTAGGTGTGCCATGTTTAATTAATGTCAGTGATGGTGACCTTTCTTGAAATGTATTTCTCTCTGTTAGGCCGCAACTAGGCTCCGACTCCCGGAGGCATTGAAGCAAAGAGGGAAGTGGAGACAAACAGCTGGACCACCACTTGTACTCTCAGCTGCACTCGTTTCCAAAAGGAATTCCAGGATAAAGACGTTCCTGCTGAATCTTACTGGAAAATGTTTGACCTGACTCACTGAACTTTGTTATTTTTCCCTGTGTTTTTTTTTTTTTCATTTAATTTGAATGCATTTTTTTCAGCAGCAGACAAGAACACATTGGTACATTAGATTTATTTTAGCAGGAGTGTGCATGCAGTATTTTCTTTTTCTTTTTTTTACAATGTTGAGATGGTATGAACTTCTGAGCTTATTTATGTAGAAACCAATGCTAGTGCAGATTGTTGTCCACAGCTGTGTCAAGTGAAGTTTGCTGTTTAATTTGCTTTATTTGCTGTTCGTCAAATTCACTGTTACCCTTGAATGGTAGTCTAACGGGCATCCTGTAATGTTTTGTTGTTGGAGACCCTCCGCTATGAGCTACAGAAGAATTTTTAGAGCACTTTATATTTTTGTTTTGTCTTGTGGGAGCTGTGTACTAACAGAGTCTAATATATATATATATATATTTTTTTTTTTTTCTTCCTAACAGTTGGGATTAAGAGACAGAAAGAAAGAGTTAGTTTGTGGTTAAATGAAAACAAAGGAAGGACTGAACTGACGAGGTTGCTTCTATGCTTTTGTAAGCAGGAATAATACGTGTTGTGTAATAGCTATGAAGGGCAAAAATGAATTGGCAGACAATTAGAATTTCTGTGTTCACGTATATGAATAAATGGTGAATTTGACACGTTTAAAAAAAATCTCCCAAAGCTAGAAACCAACTAAGAACATCATAAGGGACAAAAACTGACGCAGCTATTAATAAGTTATTTATTTTGGTCTCAGATTTTTTTCATCCCCGGACGCTCGATTTCATTACAGTATGAATTTTTTAAGGCCTGTCACGGTTCAGATTCAGATTTAACATTCTCCACATGTAATGAAATAGGCAAAAAAATGTAGTATTGTTCCTCTGGTGTTTATCAGGGGAATTTACACATAGCTGTCTAGTTACTCTTTTATCAACGTCAAATGCTTAAAAAAAAGTTTAATTAACTTCTGTGACGTGCAAAACGTCAAATATGCAAAAATCTTGTGCAGAACAACTCGAACGCAAATGTTTTATTTGCATTGTTAAAGAAGACTCTTGGTGAACGTCTGTCGCACTAAAATGTTAAGAGTGCAGTGTTTTGTCTCTGATTAAATTATTTAAATTAATGCTTAATTTAAAATAAGATTTATGAATCCATAGGGACAGAAATTCGTTCCTTTTGCTCTGTAGAGAAGGTCGGAGGAGTTAACCTTGACAGAAGTAGAAGCGAGTAAACAAACGTCAGTGTTTAATCTGTTGCCTCTGGTTGTTGTATTTGTCTTTCTGTGTTGGAACAAATAGAGAACCAGTGTTCGTCTGGATAGAAGCAGAACGGGTATTTTGTTTAAGAAATGGTTAAGCGTCTGCTCTGCGTTGTCAGGCTATTATTTGTCAAACTGAAAGTATGAAATTTCTGCGTTCAAAGGCTCAAAGTGCTCTTCCGGGATGTAAACACCATTTACAAATGTATATTTATGAATGAATTGAATATATGCGAAAAGTCATCATGAGTTGGGAGGCTTTGACTTAAGTGTTTACATTTTGAGAAATAGATTTAAGCATGAAAGCAAAGTACGCTACCAATTCTCATGTAAGACCTTTTTAACTGTGAAACTGCTGGTTTTAATGATGAATTGAAACTACTCCACACTCTTGCACTCTGCATGGCATTACCTTCAACTCATTCACAGTGGAATATAAAAAGTGTACAATACTGTCCTTAATAAATTAAAAGGGGGCATTAAACCCTAAATGTGATGTTCCAGATGTGTTGACTTCGGGGAAGGAGGAACTAATATCTGGCCAACACTGTTCAGTTGGAAATGTAAGGGCTTTGAAATGAGGAAACACTTCTTATTTTCTTTATGTATGGAAACAGGTTGTGTGGGAAAGTAAATGTCATCAAAATAGATTCATTTAGTTCTGATTTAATAATAATAATAAAAATAATAAATGTTTTCTCAAATGCTCAAAGTACAAATTTGAGGTACTTGTGCTTAACTTTGTACTTTTTTATACATTTATTTGACAGCTTCAGTTACTAGTTACTTTACAAATTAAGATTATTGCACACAAAAACGTGAAAATGTGCAAGCTACAACAATTTGTTACTATTTTGATAATCGTTTGTCATTTTTCAAGCGAATTATTTCATGGTTCTGCCTTAAAAATGTGAAGATTTGCCACTTTTCCTTTTAATTATTTTAGTAACTTTCAATTTTATTCTATTGTTTGGACAAAACAAGCATTGAGAATGTGTCGCTGGGCTATGGGTAATTGTGATGACACTTTCTTTAATCTGCTATTTTCTGATTTTTTCAGATCAGTTGAATAATTTATGAAATAATGAGCAAGTTAATAAATAATAAAAAAATAATAATTTATACTCCTGTAACAACTTATAAATCCGGGTGATTAGATTACTGCTCGTCACTCGACAAAATGAGACTGAAAGGTTTAATTTGTTGATGTAACTACGCAACTATGTAAGAAAGCAACAACAAGCCATGTTCTAATCTTATGGACCAAAAAGTAAAAATTAACCATAAATCGAACTTTGCACTACCACCACATTCAGCTAGTCCTCTGCTATAAGGACAAACAAGCATACACTGGATCTGGACTCAAGCCAAACCCAACATGCCTTTCTCTGAGCTGTTAGCAGGGAAGGCGTTTGTGCCACCAACACCTCAAATTACTCACCTGCCCTTCCTTTTATTGCACGTTGGGTCTTTCAGTTCTGCAGATGTTCCAGTGGTGCACAGGTTGATCAGTAAGTTTAACAGGTATGTACAATAACATAAATATATTTATTACTGTGTAATATATGTTCAATAACATTGTTTTTTTCTTGCTGTATTGAGTATTATTTTTCAAGTTTGCTCTGCAGTCTGGTTACTGATTCACTTATGAAGGCTTTATTGTTCAGTGGCTTTGCTTGTGTGCAGTACATTGGCCTCGTTTGCATATCAACTGACCCTCAACTAGTTTTTCTGTTAGAGGACTGGACTTTTAAGATAAGGATTCACTTTATAAATGATTTACTATTTAGTCTTTGAATCAATTTAATGCAAACTGCAAATAAAAAGTGGTAAAACTGAATTTTTGCAGCATTCACCTTCTAGGATTAACTTTCAGCTGTGACAAAATGTGCAAGACCTTTATTTTGAAACTGACACTGGACTCATCTCACTAACCTGTCAACCAGGAAGTTGAGCCAGGTGTGGGGCATTTTGTGAGGCAGTTGTTCCTCATTTCTGATCCTGCGGTGACAAGTGGAAGAGCTGCAGACAGGTGAGTCGCTCGTGCGTTTTCTTGTCACACCCTGTCACTGACTAATTGATCACTGACTGTTTTACATTCCAGTTGTGTGAGAGGAGAAAAGTTCCAAGTGGAGTTGATTGCTAATAGATGACTCTGTAAACATGTTGGATCCAAGAGGGCATGAAACCAGAGGAAGCCAGAGTCTGTCAATGGGGGCCAACTTCATAAACGATACAGGTCAGTTTTTATAATCGCTGTAATCTGATATAACCATTCACCACTTTCAATAAAATGAAACTCTACCCACAGCTCACTGTTTAATCTTGTGGTTCCTAAACATTTGATTCCACTTGCATTGTTTTCGAGACACAGGGGGAACGAGGAAGTTTAACTTATTTCTGTTTGCATTAGAGAACGGCAGGATTCGGATCCTTTATTTAGGTAAAAGTACAAACACCTAAAACCTTACTTCAGTAAAAGTGTGTGAGTATATTCCTGCAGACTTCAACGTTTCTTTCACCTTTGTGATTTAATCTGATCATGCACACTGTGTTTTTCCTCAGGCACTGATCCCAAGCCACCAGAATACGCTCAAGCCGTCCACAAGAAGAACACCGTGAAGGAACTGCTATTGCTGAGACGCCAGGTTAGTCCCCGGTAGAACAGGTATTTAAACACATGAGCATGATAGGACAAGTTTGACTGAAGGATTTGGAAGTTGCAATCAACTCCAATATGTTTTTATCTACAGTTGTTTGGAAAAAGAAGAATATGTAGGAATTTTAGCTTTATTTCTTTTAAAAGCTGTTCACCTGTCTAGTTTTGTTTCTGAGGATGGAGTTTGACTTCCTTCAGTATAAGGAAAAAGCATTCCTCCACTTCAATAAAAGTACAGGTTGTTAGTATGCAAATAATTGAAAGACAGTGCCAAATGTGGGTTTGTTAAATACCCTTACTGAATTAAATTACAGCTCAGAAATTTTTCTGTTCTAGAAATGGAACTGCTCGCGGGACGACAACAACATGGAGCATAAATTCAAATTTGCAAAATCTGAAGCTTTCTCCAACGACATGAGTTGTCATTGGTTTGGGCATCCAGCACCAGTAAACTTCAATATTACCAATCAATGGGCTCCCGAAAATGGTAATATTACCCCACAGCTAACGCAATGTCCAGCTCTGTGGGGACAAGAGGCTCCGACTGCTGAGGTGAAAATGACTTTATTTCACTGGCAAATACAGCAAGAGGCACAGAAAGTTGAAGGAATTTCTCTGGAGCTGCTGAACATGCAAGATGTGGATGGTGACACGTATGTATTGATGAAGACAGTCAATTTAGACAAGTTGAAAACAGTTGAAATAGTGAACTAAAAGTGAATAAACAGCTGAAATAGTGAGCTAAATAATAAATGAAGAGAATAAGATAAAAGTAATGAATGTCCAGCCGTAACAGACCTAACCTTAAACACTGACACATGGACATACTATATATATATATATATATATATATATATATATATACATATATATATATTGCTTGTGGATAAACAACCTTCTTTTCCAACCACCAGATTTCTTCACATAGCAGTGGCACAAGGTAGACGTGCTCTGGTGTACGTGCTCGCTGCACATATGGCCAGATGTGGCTCTGTGGACGTGAAAGAACACAACGGGCAGGTATAAAGCAAACACAAGTACTGTTTCAGTGACTCGTGGTTTTCAAGTGCATGTTGTTCAGTGTCCGTTGTTAATGCACACCTACACAGACGGCTCTTCAGTTAGCAGCTGCCACCAATCAGCATTTGATTGTCCACGACCTGCTGACACACGGAGCGCAGATCAACACTCGAGACCTCTGGGGCCGCTCTCCTTTGCATGTTTGTGCTGAGAAAGGCCACTTGCTCAGTCTTCAGGTAAAAATGCATCAACATCTCTCTCTCTCTCTCTCTCTCTCTCTCTCTCTCTCTGTGAAATGTCGTCATAGTTACTGCATCAATTCTTCAGTTATGGCCAAAAATGTGTTTTGTTTTGACTATCTTGATTTCTTTTCCACAGAGCATCTGGAGGACGTTAGTGGGAGGCGGCAGGCAGTCACTTGATATTGAAATGTTCAATTATGATGGTGAGTTTAGTTTTATTTAGCTTTAAAAAACCTCTTCAGTAAAACTTGTTTGTAATGAAACACTGCTGTTCTGTGTCTGGAGGTTTAACTCCGCTGCATGCAGCAGTCCTGACTCACAACGCCGTTGTTAAAGAGCTGAGGAGTCTGGGAAACCCTTGTTCATACATGAAAACGGAGCTGGGGCAGAGGAGACAGAAGCATGTTGAATGTATTAAGACTCTGCTGCTCATGGGCGCCTCCTTTGGGACAAAGGTAACTATCAGAACTCCTTAACTGCTGCCTTTGTTTTGATGTTTGGTTTATGTTCATTTGAAATCATATTTCCTTTTATTTCCCTGCACCCACAGAAGCTCCACCTTATGAAAACAACCTTGTTTTCTGGTTTATTTTTGATTTCCGCAGGATCTTAAAAGTGGACGGACGTGTCTTCACATGGCCTCTGAGGAGGCAAATTTAGAGCTTCTGAGCATTTTCCTCGACCAGCCATCTTCACTGTCCGTCGTAAACATCCCGGTAAGTTGCCCTGTTGTTGTAATGAAACCGGAGTGAAATGAATGAATTGACCGTAATGTGTAATTCTGTGTCCGTATGCTTCAGACATTCAGTGGGAACACCGCCCTGCACATTGTCAGCGCTTTGCAAAATCATAAAACTCAAGTGGAAGCAGTGAAGCTGCTGATGAGAAAGGGAGCCGACCCCGGCACCAGGAACTTTGAAAATGAACTGCCGTCTCAGCTGGTGCCTGAAGGCCCCGTCGGTGAAAAGGTATCAGATTATCTTATCTGAACAAAGACAAGGCCTCGCTACTATGAGAGGCATTTGAAAACACACTGGATTGAGGAACTAAGTTTGTTATGTGATAAGATCCTTCTTGCACATGATGTTATTTTATTTTTCTTTGTTTTCCAGGTGCGGCAGGTCCTGAAAGGGAAATATTTTCATGCTTAAGTGAAGCTCAAGAACACTGTCAGTCAGACAGTCCACACTAACTATTATTTGCCAAAATAAGGCAGATTGTGGTTGTTTCAGTGAAACATGTCACATTGTTCATTACCATGTAATGTCCAAATAGAAGAGGTTTTTGTGTTTTAGCTCTATAAATAAAGTGTATACGTTATTGTTTTTGTCAATAATCGGATTCGTTTAAGATTTTTTAAGGTTTGATGATTCATGATTAGTTAAGTTTTGTTTTTTAGATTTATGGAGGATTGAATCATGGGTTTTGGTGTTTTTTTTTAGTTCAGTTTGAAATTTCACTGCTATACCATTTGCATATTGTTGTTTATTTGGTTGAGTTGGAGGTATGAATGGAAATGTTGTACTGCATGTCATATATCAACAGTTATTTTTAAATCATCTGTAGTTCCTGGAGAAAATGTACTATTACTCCACTGAATGACATTTTATTGTGAAAAGTTATGTTATGTCATGAGATTTCTTTTTCAAATAGTTTTAAGAGATTTCAACATTCTGTATATTTTTTTTAAATGTTGATTTTCTTTAGTTAAAGGGGATGGAAACAGTTGACGCAAAGTTGTCTTTTGGTGTCTATAAAGTCAAAATGTTCATGAGAAAGACCAGTGAAGAGGTTTGGAAGTGAAACTGATATTTTTCTAGTAGTAGCCAATAATATTTAGGACTGTCCTGCAATCCAGTCTGGTATTCAAATTTAATTTTTGCATTTCGATCTTCCAGTTACCCCTGGTCTGTATTCAACATTGTTTCTGTTGACTATTTGTGTCAGTGTGTGAAAATACTGTAATCATTTTTCAATAAAGTTCTTTATGTTGATGAAGTTAAACAAAATGATGCACATAGACAGTATATATAATTGTATGAACTGTGTATGTATACAATATTGTAAATAAAGAGTTGATCCCAGAGTGTGAATGATGCTTGAGCACATCCAATGTTGGCATTTACAGGACATAGAAACAGATTTAGGAATATATAAATAAACCCAAGTATAAAACAGGCTTCCAAAAATAGTTGTTTCCGCCTTTGCTCACTTTGGTATTCCCAGTATTCCCCCTCTAGTGCACCAATGACTCCACCAGCGAACAGACTCTCTTCCTGACTTCGCTCCGGTCGGCGAACTGACGCGACGACGCGTCCGCGGCGGCTGACACTACTGACAGTATCAACCTGAGCGGAAAGTTCGCTCTCATTCCGGATACATGAACCTGATTCATGAAGACGTTTTCAAGGAGGAGAGGAAAGAGAAAATAAGTGAGTTATAAGGTCAGTGAGAGGCTGAACGGCCACACAAACAAACACAAACAAACAAACACAAACAAACACGCGGTCGCTGCGTCTCTTGCGAGCTAGTTAACAGCTATGTTAACGTAGGTGACTGTAAACAAACAAACAATCGGTCAAACTCGAGTTACATGAGGTGACAATGAGAGATTATTGTGAGAAGGAACATGTTGTTTTAAACTGTTGTTGTTGTTGTTTTCCTGCTGTTATTATCAGAGGAAATCAACGCCACCTGTTGACGAGCATTCAGTGAAAGCGACAAGCGAACAGCCTCTCGAACAACAAAGATAGTGGTCATGAAGATCTGTCAATAATTAGTTGTAGCTTAATGATTTCTGGAATAATTCTGGACCATATGACACAACTACATGTTGGTAGAGGGACAACTCACTATTATTGATTATTGATTGATTGTATTATTCCACCAGTG
The DNA here is from genome assembly GCF_905237075.1 of Dicentrarchus labrax. NCBI lineage: Eukaryota > Metazoa > Chordata > Actinopteri > Moronidae > Dicentrarchus > Dicentrarchus labrax. Next base: position 5,876,614 of record NW_026136716.1, on the reverse strand, counting down.
TATCTGACAGGACCATAGTTGGAAACTGGAGTTTGTCTTTATTCTTGAGGCAGTTTATAGGATAAAACTATTGTCACAATATCTGTTATTGTTTTTAATTGAAATCCAAACAGTTAATTTAGTGTTTCCAAAAAACTGCAGGGTTTTAACAAGAATAAAATCAGAGTTTTAGTCCTTGAAATGTCTTTTTAATCATTTAAAATGAATGTTATACGTGAACGTTTATCAGTAGTCAACAATAAGTTATTGAACTTCTTTGATATTGTTCAAAAAGTATCAGCTACCAAATTGGAATATATATCTATATATATATAGATATATATGTATGGAGCAGATAAAGAAACCATGTCATCTGGAAAAAGACGTTGGAATCGGCGCAGTCTTAATTCTGACATGGGTCATATAATTAATATATATAGATATAGATATATATATCTATATCTATATACATGACATGAAAAAGGTTTTGAATTGCACACATAATGGTCTTAAAATCTGCAGAAACACTGATATATACTTTAGTGAGAGCTATAAATCCACTAACTAGACCACTAATTAGAATACATTTCAAAAAATATATATTTAAAAAATACGTGTAAAAAGAGAAATGACAATGACAATGCACAGTTCATTAAAATATATATATATATATATATAAATCACAGTAGTTCTGCAGAGCTGTCCTCAACTACAAAGCTTGTTCTTACAGACCATGATTTTAATCATTTAAAATGAAAATTGGGACAGAAAAATGATCATTCCCACTAACTGTTAATCTTGTTGCAATTTATAAATCTGTTGCAATCAATACAATCACAATATGATTTGTTTGCAGGAGGACCGCTGTTGGCACGCTCTGTGGGAACTATGGAAGAGTCTTCAGGTGAGTCCACTTTCCAGTCTTAATGTTGGTAAACACAGTATATTTATCTTTCATATCACTACTAGTAAACATTCATTAGTGAGACAGATTTTTAAAAGTCTTTATTTCTTGCTTAAATAACAAATCCAGGATCCAAAATGCAATTCACCTGCTTGTGTAAAACTAAACAAATAAATATGAATTATACATTAATATTGGATAAATAACTCCACTCTGTTCCTCAGTGAAATTAATGACATATTCATGTCAAGAGTTATCAACAATCAACAATAAGTTATTGAACTTGAACTCATGTTGTAAAGTGTTACAGTTCATCACTCTTACCACTAGAGGGCACTCTTTATTGAACTGAACACATATTAGATTTCAATTCTTAACATTTATCTTTTACATATATATAAAAAAAGCACAATTAATTAAAAAATCTTGATTTTAATGAAAGTTTCTGTTAAAATGAAAATTGGGACACAAAAAAACCTGTTAATCTTATTGCAGTTGTTAAATCATTTCATAAAGTGTACACATTATCTGGACTGAGACGTCTTTGGAAATTTATTTTCTTTGTTGTTGTTGTTGTTTTGTCAGTGGTTCAGTGTTTGTAGGAGTACTTATGGATGAGGAGGAGGGCCGTGACCTCTTCCGCCCCCCAGAAAACCCAACTTGTCCGCCGGTGGTCCCAACTCGCGTCCTGTAGCTCGCTGGAGGAGGCAGGAGAAGGTGATTAGTACAGAAAAGATAGGACATCATCAAGCACAAGGATTTTTTTAAAAAATGTAATATTTATCATATATCCAATATCATCTTTAAAACAGCTGCTTTTAAAATCTGCTTCTAATCCAGATCAGCCAAGAATCGGTAGACATAGTCCACACCGTTGTTCACTTCTTGGCTCTTGACTCTGCAAGGTAAGTCCACTTTCCAGTCTTAATGTTGGTGAACACAGTATATTTAGTTTTCATATCAGTACTAGTACTTGACAAGTACCATTCATATTTAAAGACAGATTTCAAAAAGTCTTTTTCTTTCACAGATCCAATAAATCTAAGATCTAAAAAATAAATGAATAAATAAAATAATTAAATAAATAAATAACTGACTGCTTTCTTGTCAAGAGTTATGAGTTATATGTGAACGTTTATCAGTAATCAACAATAAGTTATTGAACTTCTTTGATATTGTTGAAAAAATATCAGCTACAAAATTAGAATATATATATATATATATATATATATATATATATATGGAGCAGATAAAGAAACCATGTCATCTGGAAAAAGATGCTGGAATCGGCGCAGTCTTAATTCTGACATGGGTCATATAATTAATATATATATATATCTATATACATGACATGAAATAGGTTTTGAATTGTACACATGATGGTCTGAAAACCTGCAGAAACACTGATACATACTGAAGTAGGAGCTGTAAATCCACTAACTAGACCACTAATTAGAATACATTTCAAAAAATATATATTTAAAAAATATGTGTAAAAAGAGAAATGACAATGACAATGCACAGTTCATTAAAATATATATAAATTGCAGTAGTTCTGCAGAGCTGTCCTCAGCTACAAAGCTTGTTATTACAGACCCACTAACTGTGAATCTTATTGTAATTGTAAAATCTGTTGCAATCAATACAATCGCAATATGATTTTTTAGCCATATCATCCAGCCCTATGATTAATGCAACTTAAAGTTGTGATGATTTATTCTGTGTTTGATGGCTGCAGGAGGACTGCTGTTGACACTAATGTGGGAATATGGAAGAGTCTTCAGGTTGGTCCACTTTCTGTCTTAATGTTGACTATAAACATAACTGAATCAAGTTTATTATTGTTGTATGATTTTTACTTTCACTGTCAGCTGTGTTGTATGTTAAGACTTTAATTTGTCTCACACTTGTAGATTTGCAGTGTCAGTGGAGGACATCTTTGAAGAAGGAACATCTCCTCTGGTAGGATATTTTTCTATTGAAGAAAACCTTTCCAAAGTAAAGTTTATACATTATAGAAACTGTTACCTTCTTTATGTAAGTAGAGAACACAAAGCTAAATGTGAAATGTTTCCTGATGTTAGTAAGCTGTCAGAGAGGCTGTCTGAGTGTGTTTGACTCTGTGGTCCAGTGGTGTTGTCAGCTGTCTGTGAATGTGCAGTCGCTGGTTCGATCCTGCCTTGTGCTTTTCATTTAAAGGCAGACGTCCTCAGCAGTGGACTGAAAGTCCGTCAGAGAAGAGCTCCGAGTGCGGATGGTCCGGTGGAGCAGCGGCATCGAAAGCGCTTCCGAAAGCACCTGCTACCATGTAGCAGTAAGTTCGATTCCCGTGAGACCCCGTCACCTGGAACGCGATTCCCACGGAAGTGGATGAGGAGGAGGGCCGTGACCTCCTCCGCCCCCCAGAGACCTGTAAGCAGAGGGTTATGGAAGAAGAAACTCCACCCAGCTGGAGTTTTACAGACTGTGGGGGTTGAGCATTGAGCTTCTTGTTGCAGCTGCACGCCGCCTACAGGTGGACAATATTTTAATAATCCTACTTGATTTCTACTTATTTATTACTACTAATCCTACTTACTGATTACTGATTGGCTGCTTGATACACGATCAATGACTCTACTTATTTCGGATACATTGTCAGTTATGTGATGTTGTTATTAAGTTCAGTCTACTTTGTATCACTTGTATTTACTGTGTGTGTTCAATGGTTTTGGAGCGTGTCATGGGAATCAGGGACTAACTATTGGGTTTGTGGGTTTGGGTTTGGGTTTCCCAACAGGGACTTGAACTCCCAGATCCAGGTCCCGGTTACAGACCTGTCAGCGTCTTATCTCACTGAGCTATAATTGAAGTTGAACCTGTGCATGTTGTTGTAATTCTTGTATTTCACATTGAAGGAGAAAACATTGAAAATGGTCAGAACACAGTCAGGTTTTGAACCCTCAATCTGAGTGTGGAGAACCAACAGTGACAACCATTTACTCATTGAGCTATATATTGGGACAATAGAGTATAAGTTGTTGTTGCTTTTCTTTACATTTTTGAAGAGAAAACTCAGAAAAGGGTTATCAGAGGATAAATTGGATTTGATCCCTCCACTTTTGATTTTCAGGTAGCAGCACCTTATCTCAGGGAGCTACACCTGAGGGTTACAATCAGTGGTTCGTTGTTATATCTATTGTTCATGTTGCTGAATAAAAAAGACAAAAATCTCAAGTGAGTGTAGATTTGAACCTTGCAACTCAGATTTCAACATGAGCTGCTTATCTCACTGAGCTATTTCTGCAGTTGGATTTTTCTTTTTAAAGCCCTAATATCTGTGACGTCCATGAATGCGTTGTTGGCATCCTTTGCCTTGATGCCAGCACCTCAGGACACCGCAGCAAAGAAGATGCAAGGAGAGGGCAGGGGCTTGTTCCTCCAAAGCAGCACTGTTGTACCTGAGCTCCATTATAGTTCATATAACCCCCAGGGTTGTCTGTCCAGTGTAAAACCTAAATTAAATGTAGTTAAAGTAAATGAAAGAATTAAAAAAAAAAACTCCAAGCAGCAAGAATAGCTCAGTGAGATAAGCAGCTCATGTGGTTGAAACCTGAGGTTAAGAGTTCAAATCCAATCTCATGCATTTGGTGATTTTAAAGGTTTCTCCTCAGTGATGTGAACAATAAATACAACTACGAAGCAGTGAATTACTAACTTGAGGTATAGCTCAGTGAGATAAGGAGCTGCAAAAGGATGATCCAAGGTTACATTTTGTGTGTTCTCTCCTCAAAGAGATCAAGAAAAGTAACAACTGACACAGACTGTACTGTCGGTGGTACTGCCTGTGAATAAGCAGATGATTGTCTGATTGGAAGTGGGGTTCGAGCCTTGCTCAACTCTGAATTATGAAGTCAGATGTTTGTATAAACAAGTCAAAAGCTGTTACAAACACAGACTGTCTCAGATCAAATAGTGCAGAGTGTTAGAAGAGTGATCAGGAGATGAGAGGTTGTGTGTTCGATTCTCTTATGAGGCTGAGTGAGTTTTGTGGTCCAGCAGCCAAAGTAAAATGATAAAAGCGCCCGGAGAAGGAGTTATAGTATGAAGGGAGCTTGGTGGCGCAGTGTGCATGGGAGTGGCCAGAATGCAGAGGTGTCTGGTTCAAGGCTCGCTCGGCGCCGGATGCCAGGTTCCTGGAGTGTCACCCCGCTGCAGAGGGAGAGGAGGGGGCCGTGTCCCCTCCCGGGTTTCCAGAGAGACAAATGCAGGGGGTTATGGATTTTAAAATAATTTTATTCAACATTAACACTGCCAACACAAAGAGAGCGCCTCTCCTCCCTCCTTCCCACCAGTTGGCATTTTCCACAAAGAAGTAAGTCTTTGTGGAAAATGCCAACTGGTCCGCTGGCGGTCCCAACTGGCATCCGGCTGGACGACGCAGGAGCTGAGAGAGAGAGAAGTTAGTACAAGTACCAAGATGTCATCCAGCACATATACATTAGACACTACTATATTATATTAGACACAACTATATTATATTAGACACTACTATATTAGACACTACTATATTATATTAGACACTACTATATTATATTAGAAACTACTGTACTATATTAGACACTACTATATTATATTAGACACTACTATATTATATTAGACACTACTATATTAGACACTACTATATTATATTAGACACTACTATATTATATTAGACACTATATTAGACACTACTATATTATATTAGACATTACTATATTATATTAGACACTATATTAGAAACTACTGTACTATATTAGACACTACTATATTATATTAGACACTACTGTATTATATTAGACACTACTATATTAGACACTACTATATTATATTAGAAACTACTATATTATATTAGACACTATATTAGACACTACTATATTATATTAGACACTACTATACTATATTAGACACTATATTAGACACTACTATATTATATTAGACACTACTATATTACATTAAGACACTACTGTACTATATTAGACATTACTGTACTATATAACTACTATATTATATTAGAAACTACTATATTATATTAGACACTACTATATTAGACACTACTATATTATATTAGACACTACTGTATTAGACACTACTATATTATATTAGACACTACTATACTATATTAGACACTACTATATTAGACACTACTATATTATATTAGACACTACTATATTAGACACTACTATATTATATTAGAAACTACTATATTATATTAGACACTATATTAGACACTACTATATTATATTAGACACTACTATATTATATTAGACTACTATATTAGACACTACTATATTATATTAGACACTACTATATTATATTAGACACTACTATATTATATTAGACACTATATTAGACACTACTATATTATATTAGACATTACTGTACTATATTAGACACTACTATATTATATTAGAAACTACTATATTATATTAGAAACTACTATATTATATTAGACACTACTATATTATATTAGAAACTACTATATTATATTAGACACTACTGTATTAGACACTACTATATTATATTAGACACTATATTAGACACTACTATACTATATTAGACACTACTATATTATATTAGACACTACTATATTAGACACTACTATATTATATTAGAAACTACTATATTATATTAGACACTATATTAGACACTACTATATTATATTAGACACTACTATATTAGACACTACTATATTATATTAGACACTACTATATTATATTAGACACTACTATATTATATTAGACACTATATTAGACACTACTATATTATATTAGACATTACTATATTATATTAGACACTATATTAGACACTACTATATTATATTAGGCACTACTATATTATATTAGACACTACTGTATTATATTAGACACTACTATATTAGACACTACTATATTATATTAGAAACTACTATATTATATTAGACACTATATTAGACACTACTATATTATATTAGAAACTACTATACTATATTAGACACTATATTAGACACTACTATATTATATTAGACACTACTATATTACATTAAGACACTACTGTACTATATTAGACATTACTGTACTATATTAGACACTACTATATTATATTAGAAACTACTATATTATATTAGAAACTACTATATTATATTAGACACTACTATATTAGACACTACTATATTATATTAGACACTACTGTATTAGACACTACTATATTATATTAGACACTACTATACTATATTAGACACTACTATATTAGACACTACTATATTATATTAGACACTACTATATTAGACACTACTATATTATATTAGACACTACTATACTATATTAGACACTACTATATTAGACACTACTATATTATATTAGACACTACTATATTAGACACTACTATATTATATTAGACACTACTATACTATATTAGACACTACTATATTAGACACTACTATATTAGACACTACTATATTAGACACTACTATATTATATTATATTAGACACTACTATATTATATTAGACACTACTATATACTATATTAGACACTACTATATTATATATTAGACACTACTATATTATATTAGACTACTATATTAGACACTACTATATTATATTAGACACTACTATATTATATTAGACACTACTATATTATATTAGACACTATATTAGACACTACTATATTATATTAGACATTACTGTACTATATTAGACACTACTATATTATATTAGAAACTACTATATTATATTAGAAACTACTATATTATATTAGACACTACTATATTATATTAGAAACTACTATATTATATTAGACACTACTGTATTAGACACTACTATATTATATTAGACACTATATTAGACACTACTATACTATATTAGACACTACTATATTATATTAGACACTACTATATTAGACACTACTATATTATATTAGAAACTACTATATTATATTAGACACTATATTAGACACTACTATATTATATTAGACACTACTATATTATATTATATTAGACACTACTATATTATATTAGACACTACTATATTATATTAGACACTATATTAGACACTACTATATTATATTAGGCACTACTATATTATATTAGACACTACTGTATTATATTAGACACTACTATATTAGACACTACTATATTATATTAGACACTACTATATTATATTAGACACTACTATATTATATTAGACACTATATTAGACACTACTATATTATATTAGACATTACTATATTATATTAGACACTATATTAGACACTACTATATTATATTAGAAACTACTATATTATATTAGACACTATATTAGACACTACTATATTATATTAGAAACTACTATACTATATTAGACACTATATTAGACACTACTATATTATATTAGACACTACTATATTACATTAAGACACTACTGTACTATATTAGACATTACTGTACTATATTAGACACTACTATATTATATTAGACACTAATGTATTATATTAGACACTACTATATTATATTAGACACTACTATATTAGACACTACTATTTTATATTAGACACTACTATATTATATTAGACACTATATTAGACACTACTATATTATATTAGAAACTACTATACTATATTAGACACTATATTAGACACTACTATATTATATTAGACACTACTATATTACATTAAGACACTACTGTACTATATTAGACATTACTGTACTATATTAGACACTACTATATTATATTAGACACTACTATATTAGACACTACTATATTATATTAGACACTACTATATTAGACACTACTATATTATATTAGACACTACTATATTAGACACTACTATATTATATTAGAAACTACTATATTATATTAGACACTATATTAGACACTACTATATTATATTAGAAACTACTATACTATATTAGACACTATATTAGACACTACTATATTATATTAGACACTACTATATTACATTAAGACACTACTATACTATATTAGACATTACTGTACTATATTAGACACTACTATATTATATTAGAAACTACTATATTATATTAGAAACTACTATATTATATTAGACACTAATGTATTATATTAGACACTACTATATTATATTAGACACTATATTAGACACTACTATATTATATTAGACATTACTATATTATATTAGACACTATATTAGACACTACTGTATTATATTAGACACTACTATATTAGACACTACTATATTATATTAGACATTACTATATTATATTAGACACTACTATATTATATTAGACACTATATTAGACACTACTATATTATATTAGAAACTACTATATTACATTAAGACACTACTGTACTATATTAGACACTACTGTATTATATTAGACACTACTATATTATATTAGAAACTACTATATTATATTAGACACTAATGTATTATATTAGACACTACTATATTATATTAGACACTACTATATTATATTAGACACTACTATATTAGACACTACTATATTATATTAGAAACTACTATATTACATTAAGACACTACTATACTATATTAGACACTACTATATTATATTAGAAACTACTATATTATATTAGACACTATATTAGACACTACTATATTATATTAGACACTACTATATTATATTAGACACTATATTAGACACTACTATATTATATTAGACACTACTATATTATATTAGACACTACTGTATTATATTAGACACTACTATATTAGACACTACTATATTATATTAGAAACTACTATATTATATTAGACACTATATTAGACACTACTATATTATATTAGAAACTACTATATTATATTAGACACTATATTAGACACTACTATATTATATTAGACACTACTATATTACATTAAGACACTACTATACTATATTAGACATTACTGTACTATATTAGACACTACTATATTATATTAAGACACTACTATACTATATTAGAAACTACTATATTATATTAGACACTACTATATTAGACACTACTATATTATATTAGACACTACTGTATTAGACACTACTATATTATATTAGACACTACTATACTATATTAGACACTACTATATTAGACACTACTATATTATATTAGACACTACTATATTAGACACTACTATATTATATTAGAAACTACTATATTATATTAGACACTATATTAGACACTACTATATTATATTAGACACTACTATATTATATTAGACTACTATATTAGACACTACTATATTATATTAGACACTACTATATTATATTAGACACTACTATATTATATTAGACACTATATTAGACACTACTATATTATATTAGACACTACTATATTATATTAGACTACTATATTAGACACTACTATATTATATTAGACACTACTATATTATATTAGACACTACTATATTATATTAGACACTACTGTACTATATTAGACACTACTATATTATATTAGAAACTACTATATTATATTAGAAACTACTATATTATATTAGACACTACTATATTATATTAGACACTACTATATTATATTAGACACTACTGTATTAGACACTACTATATTATATTAGACACTATATTAGACACTACTATACTATATTAGACACTACTATATTATATTAGACACTACTATATTATATTAGAAACTACTATATTATATTAGACACTATATTAGACACTACTATATTATATTAGACACTACTATATTAGACACTACTATATTATATTAGACACTACTATATTATATTAGACACTACTATATTATATTAGACACTATATTAGACACTACTATATTATATTAGACACTACTATATTATATTAGACACTATATTAGACACTACTATATTATATTAGGCACTACTATATTATATTAGACACTACTGTATTATATTAGACACTACTATATTAGACACTACTATATTATATTAGAAACTACTATATTATATTAGACACTATATTAGACACTACTATATTATATTAGAAACTACTATACTATATTAGACACTATATTAGACACTACTATATTATATTAGACACTACTATATTACATTAAGACACTACTGTACTATATTAGACATTACTGTACTATATTAGACACTACTATATTATATTAGAAACTACTATATTATATTAGAAACTACTATATTATATTAGACACTACTATATTAGACACTACTATATTATATTAGACACTACTGTATTAGACACTACTATATTATATTAGACACTACTATACTATATTAGACACTACTATATTAGACACTACTATATTATATTAGACACTACTATATTAGACACTACTATATTATATTAGAAACTACTATATTATATTAGACACTATATTAGACACTACTATATTATATTAGACACTACTATATTATATTAGACTACTATATTAGACACTACTATATTATATTAGACACTACTATATTATATTAGACACTATATTAGACACTACTATATTATATTAGACATTACTGTACTATATTAGACACTACTATATTATATTAGAAACTACTATATTATATTAGAAACTACTATATTATATTAGACACTACTATATTATATTAGAAACTACTATATTATATTAGACACTACTGTATTAGACACTACTATATTATATTAGACACTATATTAGACACTACTATACTATATTAGACACTACTATATTATATTAGACACTACTATATTAGACACTACTATATTATATTAGAAACTACTATATTGTATTAGACACTATATTAGACACTACTATATTATATTAGACACTACTATATTAGACACTACTATATTATATTAGACACTACTATATTATATTAGACACTACTATATTATATTAGACACTATATTAGACACTACTATATTATATTAGAAACTACGGTACTATATTAGACACTACTGTATTATATTAGACACTACTATATTAGACACTACTATATTATATTAGACACTACTATATTATATTAGACACTACTATATTATATTAGACACTATATTAGACACTACTATATTATATTAGACATTACTATATTATATTAGACACTATATTAGACACTACTATATTATATTAGAAACTACTATATTATATTAGACACTATATTAGACACTACTATATTATATTAGACACTACTATATTATATTAGACACTACTATATTACATTAAGACACTACTGTACTATATTAGACATTACTGTACTATATTAGACACTACTATATTATATTAGACACTACTATATTATATTAGACACTACTATATTATATTAGACACTACTGTATTATATTAGACACTACTATATTATATTAGACACTACTATATTATATTAGACACTACTATATTAGACACTACTATTTTATATTAGACACTACTATATTATATTAGACACTATATTAGACACTACTATATTATATTAGAAACTACTATACTATATTAGACACTATATTAGACACTACTATATTATATTAGACACTACTATATTACATTAAGACACTACTGTACTATATTAGACATTACTGTACTATATTAGACACTACTATATTATATTAGACACTACTATATTAGACACTACTATATTATATTAGACACTACTATATTAGACACTACTATATTATATTAGAAACTACTATATTATATTAGACACTATATTAGACACTACTATATTATATTAGAAACTACTATACTATATTAGACACTATATTAGACACTACTATATTATATTAGACACTACTATATTACATTAAGACACTACTGTACTATATTAGACATTACTGTACTATATTAGACACTACTTTATTATATTAGAAACTACTATATTATATTAGAAACTACTATATTATATTAGACACTAATGTACTATATAAGACACTACTATATTATATTAGACACTATATTAGACACTACTATATTATATTAGACATTACTATATTATATTAGACACTATATTAGACACTACTGTATTATATTAGACACTATATTAGACACTACTATATTATATTAGAAACTACTATATTATATTAGACACTACTATATTATATTAGACACTATATTAGACACTACTATATTATATTAGAAACTACTATATTACATTAAGACACTACTGTACTATATTAGACATTACTGTACTATATTAGACACTACTATATTATATTAGAAACTACTATATTATATTAGACACTAATGTATTATATTAGACACTACTATATTATATTAGACACTACTGTATTATATTAGACACTACTATATTAGACACTACTATATTATATTAGACACTAATGTATTATATTAGACACTACTATATTATATTAGACACTAATGTACTATATTAGACACTACTATATTATATTAGACACTACTGTATTACATTAAGACACTACTGTATTATATTAGACACTACTGTATTATATTAGACATTACTGTACTATATTAGACACTACTGTATTATATTAGACACTACTATATTATATTAGACACTACTATATTATATTAGACACTAATGTATTATATTAGACACTAATGTATTATATTAGACACTACTGTATTATATTAGACACTACTGTATTATATTAGACACTACTATATTATATTAGACACTACTATATTATATTAGACACTACTGTATTATATTAGACACTAATGTACTATATTAGACACTACTATATTATATTAGACACTATATTAGACACTACTATATTATATTAGAAATAAGACAGTTTCACTCACTCTCTCTCGAAGCGTCGACTGGAACCATTGAAGTGTTGTTGTGTAAAACGCTGACTGGAGCACACCCTGGAGGCAGGAGGAGAGAGTGCAGGTGATTAGTAGAGACATGGAGCCAGAAAGGACATTATCCAGCTGTACTTTTTACAATTCAAGGTTTATTTTCAACATGTAGAAAGAATGGCATGATGCCAATACTAATATATGGCAATATAGCTGACAGACATAAACACTGAAAAGTGGACTTACCTGAAGACTCTTCCATAGTTCCAGCAGTGCGTGTCAAGAGCAGTTCTCCTCCTCCTGGGGTTCTTGGCTGATCTGGATTAGAAGCAGAGGGTTATAGAATAAATAACCATGAGCATCTGAACTTTTACTCAAATGTTTAAAGTTATTAAAGAAAGAGAGAGTGTAGGTGATTAGTACAGACATGGAGCCAGATTACATTATCCAGCTGTGCTCTTTATAATTCAGTCAGTTACTGAAAGATGTTGTTTGTGTAAAACCAAAGATTTGGATGAATATTTAGCAGATTATTTCCTGTGAGGGGAGAGAAGACAATATGCTCCTTGGTGTATGAAATAAAAAAACTGGATATTTGCACTAATAAATTTAAGTTTTTCAACCTCTTATTTTTTATTCTGAACTGACCTGAGTAACCTAAGTAGCTGAAAGACAATAATTATTATCAATCTTCTGCTATGTTGCACCAAATGTGAAAATTAAATTTAAGTGTAGAACATGTTGTATGTAATTGTCACCAATATGTTCATATGTACAAGAAACATGTTAAATCTAAATGTTAAGATTTTAAATCTAATGATATAATAGTGTTCAGTTCAATGAAGGGTGCCCTCCAGTGGTCAGAGTAAAGAGTACTGTATGTGTGGCAGCTCTGGTGGGTCCTCCTAGTTCAGACTGGGGCTTCAGGAGGATCCCCTTCTTCCAACTGGACATCAGTGTCTGGTTCGAGTCTCGCTCGGTGCTGGAGTTTCATTTTTACCAATTATACAGACTCAATAGGATTATTTTTGGACAAAATCTGTGTCTTCTTGATCCTGATGCTGGGTCATTGTTCTACTAGACAATTTACTTTCTGTTTACATTTACACTGGATATTTGCACTAATAAATTATCTTATGATTGATTTTCATTTAATTTCAAATTATAAATGTTAAGATTTTAAATCTAATATAATAGTGTTCAGTTCAACGAAGGGTGCCCTCCAGTGGTCAGAGTGAATAACTGCAACACTATACAACACTTAACATGAATTAATATTAAAGCTGTTCACTAGTGTTATTGAATTGATATTTATTTATTTTATATATTATTATTTTATTGAAATTATAGTTGATGATGAATATTAACTACTACTATATTATGTTAAAAAAAGACTACACTAAATTAAACACTACTATACTACATTAGAAACTACTATAGTATATTAAAACTACTATATTTGACACTCTTACACTAAACAAACATTAGTATGACTTACACCATAAAGGACTAATGTAAGACACAAGAAAGTGTGCCACAAACAATATATGTTAAACAATACAGCAAAGAGTGAAATTTACTTCAATACTTTATAAAGTCAGAACAAGTTGTTACATTCCTAATCCGTTATCTGAGAAAACCTATACAGGTGTTTATAATGTAAGATACATACCACAGCATCACAGTGGAGGACGGTTACAGCAGCGTGTGTGTGAGAGTCCGGGGCTCTGGAGCGGTGGGATCTGAAGGTCCAGCAGTTTCCTTCATTTCTGTGAAAACAACCAAATGAAATACTTATTTTTAAAGTTTAGATGATTATTTAAGATGTAAACTGTGATGATGTGAAGACAAACCGTATTCTCTACTAAACAGCCTGCTCCTGCATGAGAAGAGTGAAAACAACTGCAGCCGGAGCTCCCAGAAACCAAAGCAGAGCACAGCGAGAACACTTACTGAGGTTGGATTTGGTTTTCTGTTGTATTTCACTGTCACTGCAATTCATTCCGACATTGTTGTTTCTCCCAGATAGAGACTGAACTCTGATAGTTTGTGACAAGATAAAACAGACAAAATGAAAAAAATAAAACATTGTAGTTAAGTGGAATAAAATACTCAACAATAGAGAATTAATTCTGACAATGAATGATGAATGTTGAACATTTTTAATACAGTTCAGTTTGTATGAAAGTGTGTTTTTAGGAAACATTACATTATGAATTTGGATTTCTGTTACTGAAGGTGATATTGGGGTTCAATAAAAAATTTTATCACATAAGAAGGAGAGTTTGTATAATTTCTATCCTATAAACTGCCTCAAGAATAAAAGACACACTCCACTTTCCAACTATGCTCCTGTCAGATACACTGGTGGAATAATTCAACCAACACTTAATCAATTTACACACAGCTTCATTTATTATCTACCAACATGTAGTATGGTCCAGAATTAT
Organism: Dicentrarchus labrax; assembly: GCF_905237075.1. Classification (NCBI taxonomy): domain Eukaryota; kingdom Metazoa; phylum Chordata; class Actinopteri; family Moronidae; genus Dicentrarchus; species Dicentrarchus labrax. The sequence continues at coordinate 5,860,619 of NW_026136716.1, read as the reverse complement.
TCCAGTAAATCATAAAGCTACAACTAATTATTGACAGAGCAAATGTAATCTGATTACTGCTTCACAAGAGCAACGTTACAGTGTTTAATCAGTTAGCGATGTAATACAGTGACAACAACGTGAATAATAAACAATGGAAATTAGACTTACCTGAAGACTCTTCCATAGTTACCACAGAGCATGTCAACTGCAGTCCTCCGCCACATGTTGTCAGCCTTCAAACTGTAAGAAATTAACATTTTATAAAATTGTCAGACAATTCAAATGAATGTAGCAGAACCAAAGTTATTGTCTTTTTATTTCTTCTTTGTGAAAATCCAGCATTTAAAACCTTGAAGTTTAAACAGCATCACCTGAGGATCAAACCCAAAACCTTAAGACTGACACACAGTCGGTGGCGTAGTGGTGCCTGAAGAAGTGGGTACACTATTTATTATTAATGCAATTAGCCAGAGAAGAGGTGCAGATTTTACAATCAATACTGTGCAAGAACGAGGGGCTACAGATGACAAGTAGGATTGGATTACCAAATCCATATCCCAATACCGGGACCTGGGTCCACTATTTCAAAACCTTCATTTTAGATCCAAAGTCTCCAGATAGGATTTAACTTAAAATGAGGTATTTAAAAAGATGTGATCCTGATGAACAGATGAAATGTTGTTTTAGGGTATATAAAAACAGTTCAGTCACATTTATAGTCAACAATAAGACTAGAAAGTGGACCAACCTGAAGACTCTTCATAGTTACCACAGAGCCTGTCAACAGCAGTCCTCCTGCAACCATCAAACACACAATAAATTAATTTATTATTATCTAACAACATGAATTATTCCAGTAATCATAAAGCTACAACTAATTATTGACAGAGCAAACATTCACTGTACAAACGGAGTCTCTATCTTTGTTGTTCGAGACGCTGTTCGCTTGTCGCTTTCGCTGATTGCTCATCAACAGGTGGCGTTGATTTCCTCTGACAATAACAGCAGAAAGACAACAAAAAACAGTCTAAAACTTCATGTTCCTTCTCACAATAACCTCCCATTTTCACCCCTTATGTAACTCGAGTGAATTTGACCGCTTGTTGTTGTTTATAATCGCAAACTGTACAGACGCTAGTACAGCTGTTAGCTACCTAGCAACAGACGCAGCGAGCTTGTTTGTTTGTTTGTTTGTTTGTTTGTTCGTTTGTGTTTGTTTGTGTGGCCGTTCAGCCTCTGACTGACCTCATAACTCACAACAAACTCCAGTTCTTCGTCTTATTTTCCTCCAGTCTCTCTCCTTTCTTCCTCTCGTCCTCCACACGTCTCCATGAAGCAGGTTCATGTATCCCGAGTGGCCGCGAACTTTCCGGCTCAGCTGCTGCCGCGGATGCGTCATCGCGTCAGTTCGCCTGAGCAGCCAGGTAGGGAGTCTGTTCCCTGGTGGGGGAATACTGGGAATACCAAAGAGGGCAAAGGGGAAAACAATAATTTTTAGATGCATATTTTTTTAATCTCACTATATTCTGGTGTCTATGTCCTGAGGAATGTATTTTTATTTTTTATTTTATTCACTTCCCTTTTCCATCTACCTCACTTCCTTTCCTGTCTTTTCCTTGTCACTGATTGGCTCTTGTTTTCAGCCTTTGTCACTCCTCATTAACCGATGGAGTCTACCTGATCACTCCTCACTCCTTTCTTTCAGAGTCAACAGTCCATGTGTTTTTGTTTCCTCCTCTTTATATTCATAAATGCCACATTTTATCCTACAGCCTTTGGAAGACTCAGCGGTATTAAGATGCTTACAATCTGCAACTACACCACTAGAGGACACTAAGTCATCAAAGGATCATTCTTGACAACAGAAATTGTACTTTTATATATCTTCACCCCCCCATGCACATCTCCACGATAACTGAGCAAAGCTACATGAAAAGGACATGTAGAAAGAATGGCATATGGCAATATAGCCTATAAACTATGTTCCTGATGCCATTACACAGCTGTCAGTGACTGAAGTAAAGCAGTGGAACAGCAGTGAACTGACAACCCCTGCTGAGGTGACATATTTTCTGGATATTTTATATTATATTTAAAGCTGTAGTTGTATTATTGTGATTCAAACATTGAATAAACCAGAGTTTAGTGAGTAAGACACTATATTCCACAGCACATCCAGCACAATTCAACACAAGTATTGCAAGGTTGTGAGGCTAAGAGCATACATTTACAATTTTAAAGTAGTTAATAGACTGTCAGAGAGGGTTGTGAGCGTGGTTGGCTTGGGAATGAAACTATATTCTACATTAGCATAAAATACATACAGATCAATCAACACCCCTCAATCAATGTTGGCATTTTCAGGACAAAACAAAACCAGAAAATAGAAATACAGCATATACCATAAAATATGCATCTAAAAATTATTGTTTTCCCCTTTGCCCTCTTTGGTATTCCCAGTATTCCCCCACCAGGGAACAGACTCCCTACCTGGCTGCTCAGGCGAACTGACGCGATGACGCATCCGCGGCAGCAGCTGGGCGGAAAGTTCGCGGCCACTCGGGATACATGACCTGCTTCACGTGGGGACGAGAGGAAGAAAGGAGAGAGACTGGAGGAAAATAAGACGAAGAACTGGAGTTTGTTGTGAGTTATAAGGTCAGTCAGAGGCTGAACGGCCACACAAACAAACACAAACACAAACAAACACAGGCTCGCTGCGTTGATAACTCGCTAACAGCTAGTTTTCCTGTTGTTATTGTCAGAGGAAATCAACGCCACCTGTTAATGAGCATTCAGCGAAAGCGACAAGCGAACAGCCTCTCGAACAACAAAGCTACTGGCGGAAGATTGTGACCATGAAGCAGCTGCTGCAGTGCAGTGGCTGCTGTTTGTTGACATGGAAACAGTTTGTGCAGTGGCTGTTTGCTCTGTCAATAATTAGTTGTAGCTTTATGATTTCTGTAATAATTCTGGACCATATGACACAACTACATGTTGGTAGATAATAAATGAAGCTGTGCGTAAATTACGCATATTGGAGAGTGTGCGCCACAGAGATCACAACAAAGTCACATCCTCTACTTTCCAATAAGATATACTGACTTATTATTATTGATTGTATTATTCCACCAGTGTATCTGACAGGACCATTGTTGGAAAGTGGAGTTTGTCTTTATACTTGAGGCAGTTTATAGGATACAACTATTGTCACAATATCTATTTTGTTTTAGTATTTAAAAGTTCTTTTTAATGTGATACAATTGGCCACAAAGTCCTCCAATAATTGTACTGATTCCAGACCCCCAGTATCACCTTCAGGAACAGAAATCCTAAAAACACTTAATGGTGGCAATCAATGTCAGTGATGTCTGTTACTGAAGTTGGTTGCTTTATTATCCAAAGTTTAAAAAAAAAAAAAAAAAGTTTAAAAGATAAATTAAAACCGTGGTTCAACTTTAAGTTAATGCAACTCAAAGTTGGGATAATTTATTCTGTGTTTGATGTTTGCAGGAGGACTGCTGTTGATACGCTCTGTGGGAACTATGTAAGAGTCTTCAGGTTGGTCCACTTTCTGTCTTAATGTTGATTATAAAAAGTATGTTTCACCTTGTCCTTACAATCTACTGCCAAAGCTGTTGTCATCTATGTTGTTATCACTTGTTCTTGCACAGTATTCATTGTAAAATCTCCAACAGAACTTTAAACATTCGAGTGTTCGGTGTTATTAATGCATAACTTTCTGCTTCTAATCCAGATCAACCAAGAACCTTAGACTTACTGCAGAAGAGTCTTCAGGTAAGTCCACTTTCCAGTCATAATGTTGGAGAACGGTCAATAAAATAAATGTTAAATCTACATATTTATTTCCAATAAATGACTTCACTTCCTAAGTGAAATTTCTGGTCAAGAGTTACGTTAACCTCTATCAGTAATCAACACTAACTTAGTTAACGGCTTTAATATTAATTCATGTTTCATGGTGTTGCTCTTCATTATCACTCTTCATTAAACTATTAGATCTATCTTTTACATAAAAACATTAGTAACAATTAAATGTTTTACATGAATTTCTGTATCAAAATATATTAGCTAGAAAAGCTAGGAGGACTGCTAAATATGATTAAATAAAATATAATTGAGGTAATTATTCTGTGTTTAATCAATGTAAAGTTGAACGGTCAGTTTTTATTTTACTTCATTAAACTAATGACACCCTCCCATGTTCAATTCAAATCAATTATATTATGTATATTTCAGCTCCAGAGCGTCTAACCAAAATAAGTTAATTGAACAGGGGCATTTATTACTGGCTGTTTTATCATATAATACGTTTTAAATATTAGTAAGTCTTCCATAAAGGCCAGCGTTAGCCATTTTATACTCACTCACTTAAGAACTATCTAAAAGCCAGAGTTAGAGGACTCACTCTTGTGTATGTATATTAGCTTGTCACAGAACTTCTGAGATATGTAAATTAGATAATGATTTGACCATCGTGGACATCAGATCAGAAGAAACTGTTTATTTTCCCAAAACTCAAAGTTACATTTATGAGAAAAAAACAAAAATACATGAACTGTAATGGAACTGGAAGACAAACAATCTTCAATTCTCTGAAATGCAACTTTAAATTGTAAAATTTTATTTTACAACTTAAAGTTGCATTTAGGAATTATACATTTCCCCAAAACAAAACAAAACACATGAACTGTTGACTCTGAAAGAAGACAAACATAAGATCAGAATTAGTTAATCTTAGATAATCTCCTTTTACCATTGTTATTCCAGTAACTATAGACAGATCCCAATGTCACCTTCAGATCAGAAATCCAAATCCATAATTCTCCATCTCTAATTTGAAACGAAATTAAAGATCATTTATCAGTGAAAATATCAGTGCTGAAGACTAAACACACAAACATGTGCACCAAGAAGGCAGAAAACTTTCTAGGAACAAAGCTTATCGTCTTATCTTAAACAAGGATAAATAAAGTTCTCAGTTAAACTAAAATGAACTCAGCACCAAAGCATAAGATCAACTCCTCTTACCAGAACTGCTGCCATGCAGGTTAAAGAGTGAGCGAAAGAGAGAGCAGCCTTTAAATAAGGATCAGGTGGACTCAATCAGGTTAATGAGGAGTGACAAAAAGCCAACTAACGCAGAAAACAAAATGAAGAACTGGAGTTCGTTGTGACTTATAAGGTCAGTGAAACAGCTAAAAGCTACAGTAGTTGTTGTTGTTGTTGTTGTTGTTGTTTTCCTGCTGTTATTGTCAGAGGAAGCATCTTAATATAATAGCATCTTAATATAGTATCAATATATAGTAGCTTTTTAATATAATTGCATCTTAATAAAGTAGTAATATATAGTAGTATCTTAATATAGTATCAATATATAGTAGCTTCTTAATATAAAAGCATCTTAATATAGTATCAATATATAGTAGTATCTTAATATAGTATCAATATATAGTAGCTTCTTAATATAATAGCATCTTAATAAAGTAGTAATATAGTAGCTTCTTAATATAGTAGTAATCTAGTATCATCTTAACATAGTAACATCTTAATATAGCAGTAATAAATAGTAGCATCTTCTTCCACTCATCAGGGGGACACGGCCCCCCCTTACCTCCCCTGCAGTGGAAATAATTTGAAAGTAAATGAAGTGAATGTGACCCTTTATAAATTTTTAAAACACGTTGTTGAATTGTGCTGGATGATGTCTTGGTACTTGTACTAACTGCTCTCTCTCTCTCTCTTTCTCCCTCTCCCTCTCTCTCTCTCTAACAGCACCTCCTCCAGCAAGCTGCCGGATGCCAGTTGGGACAACCAATTGGCAATTTCCACAAGGAAGTCTTCTCTGTGGAAAATGGCAACTGGTCGGAGGGTTCTCCGGTGGTGTTGCCAGTGTTAATGCTCTTTCACTGTTCAATAAAATTATTTTAAAATCCATAACCTTAATTTGATCTGAGACACAGAGTTTATTTGAACATTGAATTTAAAATTCAGAGTTGAGCGAGGCTCGAACCCACATCCTCAAAACTTCCAATCAGACATTCTGCTTATTCACTGAACTACACATGAGGACAGTAGAGTCCATGTTAGTTTTTCTTGACTTCTTTGAGGAGATTAAAAGACACCCTGGATTTGATCTCTCTACCTCAGATCATCAAATAGCATCACTTTATCTCCCTGAGCTATACCTGAGGCCAGGAATTTGTTTTTCGTTGTTGTATTTATTGTTCATATTACTGAGGAGAAAACTTAAGAACAAGTGATCTTGGGTTTGAACCTTCAACCTCAGGTAACAACTACATCAGCTGCTTATCTCACTGAGCTATTCCCACTAATATTCCTCTCTAATGATAGCAGTGTTGTAGCTCAGATACCAGAAGATCCACTCTAAGGTTGGAAGTCAGAGTTACATCTGAGTCTGCCTCTGTTTAGGAACATGTTCAGGTTATTGTTAAAAGAATCCAACCAATAATATCTGGTTGGATAGACTCAGGGTTAGACATCTGGGTGTGGAGTTACAAGGTTGGTAGTTCAATCCCTCATTCTGCATTATAATTCCCAGACAGTCTCTCAGTGTTTGTACATTACTGATACAGTTAAACTCCACAAGTACAGCTGGATTAAAACCAACTCTCCCAGTCTTTGGAGAGATTTAATATTATACCTTTTTACTGATTAAATTACAATTTCCAGCTGTACGAAATTATCAAAGATTTAAAGAATTCAGACGGAAAATGTTAGTGTGTCTTTAAAACTGAAGAACTATTTAAGAAGAATCCATTAGAATGAGAATAATTACTAGATAATTAAGTAACCATCTTCAGTAAAAAAAAAGATGACACATCAAGGTATTCATACTTATATGTTGTTGCGTTTGTTGAGGACAAAAAAAATATACTTTGTGTCTGTGACATTGATCATAAAGAGCAGAACTACAGTGACCACAGGTTTGAATGGATCAGTGTTGAACCCAGTCTTGCCCTCAGTACTGTATGTGTGGCAGCTCTGGTGGGTCCTCCTGGTCCAGACTGGGGCTTCAGGAGGATCCCCATTCTTCCAACTGGACATCAGTGTCTGGTTCGAGTCTCGCTCGGTGCTGGAGTTTCATTTTTACCAATTATACAGACTCAATAGGATTCTTTTTGGACAAAATCTGTGTCTTCTTGTTCCTGATGCTGGGTCATTGTTCTACTAGACAATTTACTTTCTGTTTACATTTCTTGAAGTTTTTAAAAACTTCATTTATAATCTATCATTACATTCACAATCCCTCAGCGGACACATTCAAACCAACATTGGTGTAGGAAATAAAAACTGGATATTTGCACTAATAAATTATCTTATGATTGATTTTCATTTAATTTCAAATTATAAATGTTAAGAATTGAAATCTAATAATATAATAGTGTTCAGTTCAATGAAGGGTGCCCTCCAGTGGTCAGAGTGAGGAACTGCAACACTATAAAACACTTAACACAAGTTAATTTTAAAGTTCGCTAACTTATTGTTGATTACTGACAAACGTTCACGTAATTCATAACTCTTGACAAGAAATGAATTAATTTAACTGAGAAAGAGAGGAGTCTATTATTGAATATTAATGTAGATTTAACATTTATTTTATTAACGAATGCAGGTGAATTGCATTTTGGATCTTTTGTACCTTTCACGCATTTACAGAATATACACTGCAAAAAATAAAGACAAAAAATCTGTCTCGCTCATGAATGTTTACTAGTAGTGATATGAAAGATAAATATACTAAACACTGGAAAGTGGACCAACCTAAAGACTCTTTCAGTAGTTCCCACAGACTGTGTCAACAGCAGTCCTCCTGCAACCATCAAACACACACAGTCCCTTCAGCGAAGTAGTCGACAATGCAGCTGCAGTGGTCCCTTCCACAAAGATGTCAACTTATGTGGTCTGGTGATGTGTCGCTGAATCCAGCTCCAGCTGACGAGTGGAAGGCTCACGGTACCAGTGAGTAAGTCTACCTCTGTGGGGTTCTTGGCTGATCTGGATTAGAAGCAGAGGGTTATAGAATAAATAACCATGAGCATCTGAAATTTTACTCAAACGTTTAAAGTTGGACATCAGCCTTCAACCTGTAAGAAAGTAATCAAGCAAACATATTCAGTAAGAATCCAGCTCCAACTTCCATAACAGACAATTCATTTGACATTGATGGTCACCATTTAGTGGTGACAATAAGTTCCTGAAGGTGACATTGGGGTCTGAAATCTGTTATTGGAATAATAGTCAGACTTTGTGGCCAATTGTATAAAATAAAAAAGAGCTTTTAAATACTAAAACCAAACATATATTGTTGTATCCTATGAACTGCCTCAAGAATAAAGACAAACTCTACTTTCCAACTATGTTCCTGTCAGATACACTGGTGGAATCAGCTGCTGCTGGTGGAGCTATTGTTCAACAGAGATTTCAACCTTGATGTTGTTTTTTAAAACTTAAAAGTGCACTCAAGCCTTAACCCACATCTTTTTTTATTATTCAGTCATTGATTTGTGAGATTAAAAGCAGTCAGTTCTCCCTGCAACAGTGTCACAATGGACCAAGACATCATATGAAAGCAAAATTGTCTGCTGTTTAAGCATCCAATCTTTAAATTCTCCTGTAGCTCACCTACAACACCTACAACATTATTTATGTTAATTACGCTTCACATTTTCATTTTACTTCTATATAGGGACGGCAAGGTTAAACTTCCTGTTCAGGTGTTTCTGTCTGAGTTTTTTAATCTTCAAACAGGGTGTCTGAATTTAAGGATTGTACAGCTTGAGCTACTTAATGAGAACGGAAACTGGTTTTCATCACCTCACATAACTAACAATCTAACCCACTGAGACACTGAGATTTGACTTTTATAACAATTTCTCCTCAGATGTTTCACTGACTGACTCAGAGCTGAACCCAGGTTTTAGCTTTACAACCTGGCTGAGTAAATGCTGCTGAATGCTAGGTAACGTGCAGCTTATCTTGTTAATTTGTAACTGTACATTAGTGCTATCAATGTGAAACACAAGGTCTGTTGTGTTAGTTTATCAGATGTGTCTTAGCCATAGACGTTTGATTCATCACGTGATGAAGAAAATTACCAATAAACTTGGAATTTAACCCACATCTTGCTCACAACTCCTACAACTGTGCACTCATCCACTAAAACCGAGTTACATTTTGCCTTAACAGTCACATTTGTCTGTTAAAGTATACCTGTGTAGAACTGTCTTGTATCGTAATATATTTTGTTTTCTATACTATCTTGATTTCTTCTTCACAAATTTATTTCCACAGAGCATCTGGAGGACGTTAGTGGGAGGTGGAGGCAGAGGAGACAGAAGCATGTTGAATGTATTAAGACTGCTGCTCATTGGCGCCTCCTTTGGGACAAAGGTAACTATCAGAACTACTGGAGAGCTTTTGAATTTGATTCAAATACACATTTAACTGCGGCCTTTGTTATGTGGTTTAGTTGATGTCATGGTTAACTAACTGCTTTTTAAAATCATAATAATCATAACAATAAAACCTTTTGATTCTATTTTAACTGATGTGAATGTCTCTAGAAAAGTCGACATCCATAATCCATCTTTCAAAAACATTGCTCCTCTGACCTTGTGTGCTTGGTCAGCTGTGACCTTCATTTCACTGTAACTCCCACTTTCCTTCCTCTTTTACACGCCTCGCCCTACAGGGAGTGTTTTGACTGCACACACACACACACACACACACACACACACACACACACACAAACAGGGTGGGAAAGCACATAGGTTGTGTTGTAAATTTAACCAAGGGTCAGGCAAGGAAGCTCATTTGCACAGACACAACACTAATCTTCTGAGAAGTGATAAAGAGGATTAGAAGTGAAACTCTGTTCTGAGATCTAAAACAAAAAAATGCAAAATAGCCTCGGATATTTTCTTAGTAGTAGCCAAAAATATTCACAACTGCCCCGCAATCCAGTCTGGTCTTCAAATTTATTTTTGCTTTTGTTTCCAAAATAAAGACTCACATGTTATTACAGTCTTCTTCCAGTTACCCTTGGTCTGTTTATACTTTAAGTACCTGAAATAACAAGGTACAGACATACAAACAGAAAACATTTGCAGTTTATTATTTATGAATGATGAAATTCCCGGAGGAACAATGTACAGAGTGGTGGAAGCAGTCACAAGCCGTCTAGGGACTGATTTTCTTCACACAATACAACAATGATATTCTCACTGTCAAATATAAATATAGAAAAAGATGACGAAGGACCAGAATACTTTTGGGAGTCTCTTCTCTTAGTCTTGGCTGGCTCGATTCACCAGCTCAGCGACTAGTTTCCTCAGCTCTAAGATCCTCTTTGTCCACGTGAGCCAACAAACAAACACAGAGGATCTCAGTGCTAAGTGTGCTTCGGGTGCACTCATTTCTTCTTCTTCTCCTGCGTGCTGGTGAACCACTGGTCAAGCAGCTTCTTGCTGTAGTAGAGCTGCCAGCCGTGCACCTGCACAGCGATGACGATCACCAGGTACATGACCGTCACGGCAGAGAAGCCGAAGATGAAGCGGTATGCCTTGCCGTGCCGATAGAGCTGTTGCGCAACAGGGAACATCTCCATGCTGCCGTAGATCAGCGGGGCCACGCAGAAGAGCCCGGCGCTGATCATGGAGATGACCAGGTAGCTGATGTTGTTGCGGGGCAATGCCAAGAAGTTGAAGACTGTAGGGATTATGCTCAGGAGGTAGGGGTACTCCCACTGGTACGGAGAGGCTACAACCTTGTGGGACACCAAGCTCAGCTGACTCACTGTCACCTGAGAGAGGAGAGACAACACAGAGTCACGGCTAGACACACTGCTACAACTGTCAGTCAAAAACAACTCTTATTTTCAAGGTTCGAGACAGTTTCCGAAAAGGTTTGTCGTTACCTGAGCCGCCATCAGCACCCAGATGAGCACGTGGACAATGTTGAGTTTACGGATTTCAGACTTCAAGGCAACACTGCGCCAAATGAGACAGATAGGTACGGTTAACAAACTTAATCAACAGATCTGATGTTTCTACTAGTTTGATTTTCCTACCTCATCTGGTAGTGTGAGGCTACCCGTTCCCGGTGCTGAAAGTCGCTGCCATCTGTGCCTGCCGCTCTCGGACCTGCTCGAGAAGCCATGATGGATATCTGAAATCAAAATATAACAAAGTGTAACACAAGAGTTGTCCCTGTCCAATTGCAACACCACAACAGCCTCGAAAACCACAAAGATATGAGGTCTAGGTGCAGTGGTTTTGGATCCGGACCTGGTTTAATGCGGTCTATGTGCTGAAAAAAGTGTGAAATGTGTCTTTAATGCATTTACACAAATAGAATAAAGGTTTCACAAATCAGAGAGTGTGTTTTTATGAATCTACAGGGTCTGTACATCAATCCAGTCCAGATTTGAGAGGTCTAGGTGCAGTGGTTTTGGATCCGGACCTGGTTTAATGCGGTCTATGTGCTGAAAAAAGTGTGAAATGTGTCTTTAATGCATTTTCACAAATAGAATAAAGGTTTCCAAATCAGAGACTGTGTTTTTATGAATCTTCAGGGTCTGTACATCAATCCAGTCCAGATTTGAGAGGTCTAGGTGCAGTGGTTTTGGATCTGGACCTTGTTTAATGCGGTCTATGTGCTGAAAAAGTGTGAAATGTGTCTTTAATGCATTTTCACAAATAGAATAAAGGTTTCACAAATCAGAGATGTGTTTTTATGAATCTACAGGGTCTGTACATCAATCCAGTCCAGATTTGAGAGGTCTAGGTGCAGTGGTTTTGGATCTGGACCTGGTCTAATGAGGTCTTGGTGTAAAACATAAACGGTGAAATCTCCCCTTTAGCATTTTCCCAAATAAAATAAAAGTTTCACAGATACAATCGTAGGTGTCAGGCGAAGCTGATGTCTTACCTAAAATGTCTAAAACGTTTTCACATCAAGAAGTGTCACAAAAAACAGACAATCAGTGGACAAACAGTCGCACTGCACAATAAATTAATTTCCCCTTAACTTTCCCCTTAAGTGCCGAATCGGAGGCCAACTTCAGCGTCGTAGCTGACGGACCCTCGCAGTGGAGTAAAGACTACAATATTTCCCTCTGAAAATGTGGAGTAGAAGTGGTGTCGTGAGAAGAAAAGACTAAAGTAACCTCAGCTGTCACTCGAGTAAAATGTGCTTTCCACCGCTGGAAGCTAACGTTAGGTTAGCACGGATTAACGCCTGGATTTTTAATCCTAATCGTTTGCATGTCAGCCCAGATGTATCCGCATTGGTTTCACTTCACCCCAGGTGCATTCACTCATATATATATATATAATAATAACTTAAATGGTTTAAGCACGGGGATACGTCGGCTGAGCTCACAAGCTACTGCTAGCTGACTGTTAGCTGCGGGCTGAGGGGAGAGTTGCCTAGGTTACTGTAGCTGTGAGAGACACACGGGAAGGTCGGTGGAGAAACTATCCGGTAACGTTGGTGAAGACATGTCGGATTAATGATGGCACTTACTTTTTATCTGGTGTTCAGCAGGAGCATTAAACCATCGATGTGTTGGCTGACAGGCAGAGCTGACTCTCTACAGGGGGGGAGGGAGGGGGGGAGACAGGAAGGATGACGTCTCAAAGTCTGATTGGTCAGACTCTCTCTAGCTACTCTCGCTCTCTAATAACCTGAAATAAATACTAATAATACTAATAATACTAATAATACACCGATATAAATACTAATAATACACTGATATAAATACTAATAATACTAATAATACACCGATATAAATACTAATAATACTCTGAAATAAATACTAATAATACACTGATATAAATACTAATAATACCCTGAAATAAATACTAATAATACACTGATATAAATACTAATAATACTAATAATACACTGATATAAATACTAATAATAACCTGAAATAAATACTAATAATACACTGAAATAAATACTAATAATACACTGATATAAATACTAATAATACACTGAAATAAATACTAATAATACACTGAAATAAATACTAATAATACACTGAAATAAATACTAATAATACACTGATATAAATACTAATAATACACTGAAATAAATACTAATAATACACTGAAATAAATACTAATAATACACTGAAATAAATACTAATAATACACTGATATAAATACTAATAATACTAATAATAACCTGAAATAAATACTAATAATACACTGAAATAAATACTAATAATACTCTGACATAAATACTAATAATACTAATAATAACCTGAAATAAATACTAATAATACACTGATATAAATACTAATAATACTAATAATACACCGATATAAATACTAATAATACACTGATATAAATACTAATAATACTAATAATACACTGATATAAATACTAATAATACACTGAAATAAATACTAATAATACTAATAATACACTGAAATAAATACTAATAATACAATGAAATAAATAGTAATAATACACAAAAATAAATAGTAATAATACAATGAAATGAATACTACTATACAATTAAAAAAAATGATAATAATATACTGAAATAATTGCTAATACTGTACTGAAATAAATAATAAAATAATATATAAATACATAATATAAAATTATTAATATAAAAATATTATTAAATTAAATAAAACACTGACATGCAGTAACTCCTATTCTCCTGATAGTTTTACAGTCATGCTGTCTTCTCCCATAAGAGTTTGAGTTAGTCTTTTTGGAAGGGTAAGAAAACTTGTCTGAACTTTCTAGTTTGTTTATTGACTGGACTTTCTTGTTCTAAGTATGCTCTGTGTTGATGGGAATATGAATTGATTTATTGTTCTTTTATCATTTTAATTAAGAGGGGAAATTGGCACAGCTTTGCTCTGCAACTGTGATTTGGACAGTTTCTATAAATCTAAGTATGTTTTTACAAAACTTAAGATGTACCTTTTCAACTGGGAAAAAATTCTCTCAGTGGTACATGAGAGATAATCATGTAAAATCAGGTTCCTTCTCCTCCTAGTGCTCCCAGTGGCATTTGAAAACAACCAATCAGAGCCAAGAAAGATAGCTTGATTGCTGAGTCTCGTTCCTAGGGACCCAAAACGTTGGTATTTGATGACGTACCACTGTCAGGATATAGAGAAAATTTAAGCAAATATGACGAAAAGTATTTTTTTAATAAAAGTTACCTACTTCCGCTTTAAGTTGTAAAACTGCAAATGCAATGCAACTTCTCTTTTTGCTACAGCTACCACATACCAAACATGAATTGCAAAACATTTAACAACTAAGTGGAGATTTCATGTGAATGTGTCAGAATATGCAGAGGTACTAAACATTTGCAGCTGTGATACACTGCAGGAATGTGCAAATGTAAGGTTGAAATATCTCTGCAGGGTCAGCAGTTGATACCTTGTTACAGTGTCATATCGAACAATTTGAGGCTCCATTAATATGTGGTGCAGCAGTCCAATCTTCAAGTCCTTTTTCATTGTTGCATTGTAACATTGTAGTCAGGAGGTGAGGTTGGCTGAGTCCTCGCTGTAGCGGCCCAGGGTTCAGATCCAACTTGTGGCCTTTTGCTGCATGTCATCCCCTCTCTCCCCACCTTTCCTATCACCATTAATCAAAAAGGCCAAAAAAAAAAAATAACAACATTGTAGTGATTGCAAAGGATTTTTATCTCAGGTGAGAATAATAAAGTAAGTGTGATGTGACCTGGTTTTAATAAAGAAATGGGGTAATATTACTAAATGATTCCAGGTGTTAACTTATAACTTGATACATTGTGTTGATAAAGAAGACAACTGTTTTGTTTTTTTCTAACAATGCATCAAAAATTTTGTATAACTGTAATAAGTAATAGTTCTGATGGGACAATGTCCATTGTATGCCGCACATAAATATAACTGAAAGCTCAAGTGTAACAAAAAGAAAGTCAAGTCAAGACAAATGTTTTTTATTTCTTTATTAAACCAATATCTAACCATTCACAAAGATCAAAATTCACATACTCTAGGCACAGTTTCTTATTTAGTGCTGTGCACGATTGTCCAAAGTAAAGCAAAAAAGGAAGTGAAAAAACACAAATTGCACATCCACAGTTTGAAGAAATAAAGTTAAAAAAAAAACAGACACAGAGGTATGAATGGGTATGAGCATGAGCATATTTTTGAATATTTGTGATTATTCGTGTATGTTGTGTTCTGCATTTTGGAGTGAATTCCTGTCATTTACTGTCAACACACAGAAATAACACAATCCCAAGTAATCAGTAGTCAAACAAATAAATTACAGAGAATACTGACAAACTGACAAAAACCTTTCAAAGAATTCATATCTATCACAAACAAAACAAGACAAATCATGGTCAAGAACAAAGAATCAAAAGATAGTTTAACTGCCAAATTGTGGGAAAAACTGCAAAGCATTTCTTCCATTCTGTTCTGGACTGAAATATGGTTTGAAATTGGAATAAAAACTCGCCTGAATATTTTACTGTCGGATGAATGTGTAAAGAATTGTATTAAGATTAAGTTGTGTTTAAAAGTAACATAAAAAGACTAACAATAACTTAACTGTATGACGACCCAAATACATAACCCAACATTATGTACTGATAGCTGAGAGTAAATGCAGTGTACAATGAAACTAATACGTTCTTATGTGCCCAGTATACAGTATATAACTGTAAAGCAAAAAAAGAAATGAGTGAAAAGTGAATACAATTCTGCAACCTAAAGCCTCTTTGTTCCAGAAATTACTCCAGCCATGTCATGATATATTGTATGTGGACGGATATAAGAATAAATGCACAATGTAAACATACAAGAATTATGACAACTGAGATATTTGTATCTTTTTTTTTACCTCTGCTCTCCAAAACCAAGAGCATTCACAAGAAACCTTTCTTCTTACATATCATAACCAATGACTTAGACTCCACTGATGTATTTAAATGCAGATGTAATGCATAGCATTCAATCATTGAAAACCATTTAACTTGACCTACATTGTACCTTTTCTTCACCACAAATATAGTAAAAAATTACCATCAATACGTCATTACTGTCGCCTTTATTTATGCACATTTCTTACATTGGGTACAATAAGTACCCAGAAAATGTGGAGTGGACATATTGACCAGCATAAAGTCCTGCAGCCTGGTCAGATGGCAGCTGTATATTTACAGTGTCTCCATTTCGTAACGGGAGTACAGCACTCCCTGACGCCTGATCCAGCAAGCCCTTTTTGTATTCATCATATGTGTACATTACTGGCTCATTGTTCTTCATCAGTGCCACCCACACATTACCCCCCTTGCAGTGGACGTGGTAAGCAAAGTAGTAGATCCCTGGTATGCTACAGGTGAAAATACCGGTTTGGGGATTGTAGTCCTGATTGCCATTGTGCAGGAGTTTGTCGAAGATGACAGGAGAGCCAACAGGAGGGAACGGATTTGTGAGCTTAGCTGTGAACGCAGGCATCTCCAGGCCGTTTCCACCAATTTCGCCTCCGTTCTTTTGTTTCTTGTAACCTTGGCCATTGTATGGACCACTCACAGGGAGGATCTGTCCGAGGTCAGGAGATGTAGCAGGTAGCCCTGGAGGACCAGGGGGTCCAGGTGGTCCTGGTTGCCCTGGAAATCCAGCGGGGCCACTTGGGCCAGTGTTACCTTGAGGACCAATATGACCCGGGAGTCCTGGCTTTCCCTCACCAGGATAGCCTGCTTTACCAGGTAGACCTATTTCGCCTTTTTGCCCTGGAAGCCCAGGAGGTCCAATTGGTCCCCCTGGTCCTGTAAGCCCTGGAATACCTTGTGGTCCCTGGTGGCCTTTCTCTCCGGGTTGCCCCCCCTCTCCTCTTGGTCCAGATAGTCCTCCATTTCCAGGGGCACCAGGTAGACCCCTCATACCAGATGCTCCTTTGGGGCCAACGGGCCCTTGAAAACCCCTTGGTCCTGGTTGTCCACCTGCTCCTGATAAACCATGCTGTCCTGGAAGACCTGGAGGCCCTATTTCACCCTTCATTCCTGGATATCCTTTTTGTCCCGCAACACCATCCTCTCCCTTTTGCCCTGGGAAGCCAAGACTACCGGGAGGCCCTATTGGACCTGGTGGGCCAGGCATACCACTAGGACCTGTCGGACCAATGACCCCAGGAATACCTCCATGACCTTTATCACCTTTTAGGCCTGGAGGTCCAGGGAGACCAGCATGTCCCTTGTGACCCTTAGGTCCTGGAAACCCTGGTTTACCATAGCCTGGCAAGCCTGGACCCCCTGGTAAACCAGGAGGGCCCAGTTCGCCTTTCCCTCCAGGGAGCCCTGGTTGCCCTCTGAAACCATCTTTTCCTGGTTTTCCAATTCCTGGCAAGCCTGGTGGTCCTGGTTGCCCTCTATCACCAGGTGGCCCTGCCAGCCCTGGCTCTCCAGAAGGACCAGGCTTTCCTGGTATCCCTGGCTGTCCAGGGAGACCATTCAGACCAGGTTTACCAACCCCAGGGTTGCCCACATTTCCAGGTGGCCCTGGTGGTCCGTTAGGTCCTTTTAAACCTGGAAAACCAGGTAGACCAAGTCCTTTGTCCCCCTTAGGGCCTGGAGGACCAGGAAGTCCAGGTATTCCTTTTAGGCCAGGCTCCCCTGGCTGACCTGTGTGTCCAGGCAGCCCCTGACCTCCTGCTTTTGAAATCCCAGGGAGTCCAGGGGGACCTGGGAGTCCTTGAGGCCCAGGAAGTCCAGTTGGTCCTTCACCACCACCAGGACCAAGGTCACCTTTTGGTCCTGGTAATCCGGGTCCTCCAGGTTTTCCTGGCAATCCTGGCATGCCAGGTTTTCCAATTCCTGGGTATCCTTGAGGACCAGTAGGCCCCGGCTTTCCTGGCATCCCTGGCAGTCCCTGGCCTGGTAGACCAGGGGGGCCTTTTGGTCCTGGTGGCCCTGTTGGTCCAGGGGGGCCCTGTACTCCTTGTGGTCCCTCCCTGAGACCTTCTCCTCCAGGACCAAGGGGAGGTGGACCTTTAGCCCCTCTGGGGAATGTTTGTCCTGTGAAAAAAAAGGAACATTTCACTACATCAATCAACACTGAAAACAGATCCATCACAAATGGTCCTGATGTGATCTGATATCCTATTTATTTGTGTTATCAAGAAAACTCAAACTCAAACTCAAAAAAACACAAAAGACCCTATCTACAGCCAGTGTTTGGTTTGTCCATTCTGGGCTACTGTACAAATATGGCGTTTCAACATGGTGGCCTCCATAGAAGAGGCCCTTTAATCAGGAGCACGTCTATCAATTAGTTGATCAAAAGTTTCTTTCTTCTATTTCAGCTAAAGATATATATATATATATATATATATATATATATATATATATATAATGATTGTAAACTACACAACTAGATTGTAGGACTATAATCTATTTTATCGTACTGTTAACTAATAAAAGCAACCAGTAATAATAATAAATAAATGTAATCCAATAACAAACAGCATATAATGTTTGTAGTTTAAAGACTTGAATACAATAAAGAACTTCATAACTTCTTTAACCTCCATCAACCACCATAACTGACTTTGGTACACATTTTCAGACAATAATGAAAACATAATTAAATTGTCTGACCAGTAGTATATTAGTTAAATTACTTATCGAATCAAACATCAAGAATAACATATAGCAGTTTTCCTCGAGTTGACCTCACCTTTGCCATCAGTCAGTGGTCTCTCTTTGCCCATCTGTAAAGGCAGCTGAGGAAGCTCTTTCCCATACTGAGGCAGTAATGGCCCTTCTTTGCCATAAGGCAGGTGTGGCATCTCGTTCCCCATAAACTGTTGCTGAGGATACCCATCATTGTACTGTGGCAAAGGCTGGTGCTGTTGAGGCGGCTGTTTGTGTCCATAATACGCCCCGCCATGGGCGAGGCGTGATAAACACAGTTGGGACACTGTGATGAGCAGATAGAAAGACTGGAGGGGTATGGCCACCATTTTCTGCAGTAGAGAAGGAAATAAGTAAACATGTAACACAGTGTCGTATAGTATGGAAGTGTGAGTACACCATTATTTGTATCTGTATCTGTTCAACAAACTAAATTATCTGTATTTGTATTCATATTCATAATGGGTGAACCAGAGGAGGGTGGGACTAATTGTAAATTGTATGGATACTGACACATTTTACCCTCCGACTAGAAAAAAGTAGGCCACATTTTCTGTACCGGATACTCTTTTGCAACTCCTAACTAATGGAAAATGTAATTTTAGTTTAATTCAAAATGTAAAGTTTTGAGAGACATTTGAATTGATGACCAGTGGTTGCCTGACAAGGAAAGTCTGTATGATTCTCTGGCTCTGGTAACTGATTAAAGACAATGCAGTAAACCCCAAAAATCTGGCTTAAAATGTCCATTTGGAAAGCTATAAATGTCACAGATGTTTTGATTTTGATCCATATTAATCTGTATTAAAAATCTGTGTGGGATGAGAGAAATTTAAAGAGGTTAGGGGATCAGTAGGGGAAGTTTTGGGGGATGGCACTGTGGGAGTACCCGAAGAGAAGACCAATTCTTTAAATAATAAATCAAGTTTAAAAATAATATGGGTGGAGGTCTGCAGTCTCTTTAAGCATTCAGTTCAATTCAATTTTATTTGTATAGCGCCAATTCATAACAGAAGTTATCTCAGGACACTTTTCAAATAGAGCAGATCTAGACCGAACTCTTTATAACATTATTTACAGAGACCCAACAGTACCACCATGAGCAAGCACTTGGGGACGGGGGCAAAGAAAAACTGCCTGTTAAGAGGCAGAAACCTAGGACAGACCCTTTGGCTCTAGGTGGGTGGTCGTCTGCCTCGACCAGTTGGGGTGAGAGAGAGAGAGAGACAGAGAGAGAGACAGAGAGAGACAGAGAGAGACAGAGAGACAGAGAGAGAGACAGACAGACAGGTGCACAGCAACAACACTAGCAACAACTATACTAATAGTAGTGACTGATGAACATGACAACCCCACAGATTCAGAAATACTATCAGCGGTTTTCAGCATTTAATTTGAGTGTTTTTGAGTGAATTTTGAGTGTTCTCCTAATTCTGTGTAATTGTATTTAATTGTTGGCACTTGTGCTCGTTAGCATAGCAACACCCAGAGTCCTGTATTTAAAAGGTTGTACCAGGAGACTTGAAAGAAAATCAAAGCAGCAGAAGTCAAGACATCCTGACTTTGAACGATCAGTGCTCAGATCTAGATGTGAAGTTTCAGGTTGCAACCATTAGAATACAGCTTCCAGGTGTGTAGGAGAAACTGTGGCCACAAAACTCACAAAAACATGATAGGCCCTATCTAGAGCCAGTGTCTGGCTTGTCCGTTCTAGACTACTGTAGTACTGGCAGTTCAACATGACAACCTCCATGGAAAAGGACCCGCTCCTTCTGTAGATAAACAGCTCTTAAGGTAATGAAAACACAATGATTCTTATTATCAGGTGATTACACGCTAATTAAAAAACATACCTATGAAGATTATATTCCAGTTGTGCCAACAGATTCTCCTAAATGTTACATGCTGGACCTTTAAGTCTTTTATATTGTTTTGAAAGTTTGATTTAGTTTTTATGTTTTAACTGAATTTGCACTTTGTGTCCAGTTTTTGTTCTTTAAACTTGTTTATATGTTGTTATATTGTTTAAATTTAACTGTGAATCAATAAGGATTTAAATGAAAAGAAAGAAAGCTGAACTTGTCACGACTAGTAAACTGATGTTAAATTGTAAAATAGGTGCAGTGCCCCTTTAAATGGTTACTGATGTTCCTTCTCTCACCACTTGAAGTCACTCAAGCTCATTGTTTGCAACCTAGAAGTCCTGCAGCCTGCCATTAAAGCAGAGAACCAGCATTCGTGTTCGACCAGCAGGCTGTGCTCTTCCATCTTGCAGCTGAGTCAAGAAATAATTTCAAAAGCCAACACAGCGGCTCTTATGAGACCCACTGTGGTCAAACCAATAAAGAAACAAAAACCCCTCCGCTGCCTGACTTTGGTCAGTCTCCCTGTCGTCCTTACTTCCTCTTGTTTACACATCTTTTCAAACATACTGTGTAAAAGCCCGAGTCTCATATCCTTGAGGTGAATTACACAGAGCACATGCTGCTAAATCCTATATTGTAATTAAGAGGCCCCACAGGGGACGTGGTCACTTTTGAACATAATCCTTAATCCTTTAAACATGTCTGTGCTAAAGAGATTGGTTAAGTGCTGCCAAGAGCACGGTGCAAAAATAAACGGCGATGGGTGAATGTATGTTTTCCTCTGCTGTGGTATTTGTGCGTCCTGAAACAGTCCCAAAGAGATCAAAGTTTTTGGAGAGCCAAAATAATGGAAATAAGACTTGCTTACATTCTGAGCAATTATCTTAAAAAAAAAAAAAAAAAAGGCAAGCTAAGTAATGTCTGGCTGAATATGTTAAATGTAGAATATTTTTAGCACACATTTCCTAATCTGCGTATTATTTAGATCTTAATTTATTGAGATTTTATTGCTAAAAATTTTATATTCTCAGAAAATTGTACAGAGTTTGGTTGGTGGCTTTACTTTACTTGTTTGGGTTTGTGGGTGGGATTTAAGACTGGTGACAGCATTTCTAAATGTATAGCTGTGGCCCTGATTATCAATCATATCAATTTCATATTTACTGTACTTTTGTGATGTTGTTGCAATTCCTAGTTTACCATCAACCCATGGGTACCTACATAAAGCAATAAATATAAGCCTCGATCCAATAACTGTTACTGGTTGCCGTTAAAATATCCCAATTGATTATGTTTTTGTACAATATTTCAATTTCAAATAGTAGATATTAATGTTAATGTTCAAAACAGAACTTGACATGCAATTCATCTTTTTTATTTGATTTGATTTGTATTGAGTGCAGTGTTCATTCATCAGTTTACAGCCACCAAGCAAAACGACAAATTCTCTTACTTTCTGATTTTTCCTCCTCTCAAACTGAAGGTTGTCTCTCCCTCTGGCCGGCGCCTCTTTCCTCTGGTTTCTCCTCCTCTTCCCCTCTCTTTACGCCGCTTTTCTGGGTCTTTTCCAAGGCATGAGTGGGACGGTGGCCATGCACAGGATCCAGCCAGGTGTTAGCTGCAGTCCTGCTGGGATCTGTGAAAATATGAATGTCAGGTTAGATGAATGTCAGGTGGTGACCTTTCGCAGAGGCCTGGGGTTTGTAACACTAAGCTGCAATGTCCACCTGGTAGACATATTTTGGCCTTGATAAAGTTATGCTGAGACACGCCTTTTTCCTTGAGGAATGTAGGAACGGGGGTATTAAAAATAAATGTAACAGGACAGTAAAATCATAAAACTGTATCTTTGCAACCTGTCTCAGAGCTAAGTATTTCCAGTTGACAACCAACATAATCCTCTCTTCAGTCCCCTATCTACTGCAGCCCACACTGCAGACAAATCCCCAACGCTCTTTAGAGGTGTGTACACTACATAATCCAGTGTAAAAAGACACAAATAAATAAATAAATAAGTGAATAATTATACATATATTTACAAGATATACACACAATAATATGTATATGCATATGGAAATGAAAACCAGATTAACATGTGAATAAAATAAGATAAATAAAAAGGAGCAGTTTATAAGTTTTATAATTTAAGTTTTATAATTTAAGTCATATGGGAATTTTTCCTTAGTCACATTTCAGTATTGTACATCATAGCCAGTGTTAAATCATACAGTAAAAATACATTCATATAAATAATGTCAAGAAAACTACACTGAAGGGGACTATGTAGAAACTGTCTTAAAAAGGCATAACTTCAAATGAAAGACTCAATCATCATTAATCACACCTCTGACTGAACGTACTCTCAAAGTGAAAGAAGCTGTATACGATGTATAAATCCAGCACCATGGACAGAGCCTGAACACTGTAAAGTCTGTACACTCTGTGACTGACCTCTGATCTATTTCACTGTTTGTCAACTTCATAACCACAGCAGCAGAATATGGATTTAACATTACAGGATGAAGGTATCATTCCTCCATAGCTCCTGTGTTAATGAAAATGCACACAAAGTATTTTTAAGTTTGAGAATTTTGGGGTTTGCAGCACAGACACATACAGAATGTGTATGCCGTAATGCAGTATATTATATTATTACATTTTAAAAATTTTAACACGGTAGTTGTCCCTTTTCATTTTTTATTTTTATGTATCTTTAATTTATTATTATTACTTGGACTTTCTTTAACTGTTTTTTGTTCCTTATTTGTATTCATATATAAGCTAAATTCTATTTTTTATGTCTGCCTTGTTTGATTGATGTTATGAATGTAGTTAAATATAGATTTTTAAAATATTTTTTCTATCTTGCACATCTTGCAGGGCTCCTTTAAAAAAAACTAAGCTCACTGCTATCGTTTATGCTTTGGCTTAACTTCAAAACAAGCGAGCATAAGACCATTAGTTGATCATATAATTAATAAAAAATAATAGAGAAATGATGCAATTCCTTCGCTACTTTTTAAACTAGTGAAATGCACGTCAAAACAGTTCGTACTTTAGATTTAACTGGCATGTCTAAACTATTCCACACAAGGCTGTGTGGCTGCACGAGCACACCCGGATCGACTCATTTAATCAACTGATTTCAGTCTTCATGTGCTGGTTGGTTGGAACAGAAACCTGCAGCCACACAGCTCTATACAGAATAGTTTGCATGTGTCAGATCTAAAGTACTAACTGGCTGTAAAAAGGCCAAGAAATGTGGGGGGCTTAGCGAAAGGACGAGAAAAATGGGACAATGAAACAGGGGCAAACATAGAGGGGTGGCATGCTTTGCCACTCCAGTTCGTTGACAGATTTAAGACATTAATTAAATCAGCATATATTTCTATTTCCTTAATGTCTGCATACCACCCTCTGGCCACCCCAAGAATATTTATCCAGATCTGCTCCTGCACTGAAAAGTTACAATCTGAAAGTTTAATTGAAAACAGCTTGTCAACTGACTAAAACTCGGTCATGTAAGTGTTTCAGTGCCACATACAGCTATTATGGCCAGACTAAATAGCGTTTTTATGTGTTTCCCAAGTGCTGGAGCAAATTTGTCAAACATCTTTTTCAAATATAAATCCACAAGGGATTGATCCTCAAGTATTGATCTTTTAAATTGAACATGATTTCACACATGGGGATGTTGAACTGATCATCGCTGTAGTCAAAACCCTCTTGTACTCCCACAATGCAACAAATTCTCTGCAGATAAAGGAGGAACATATGCTTGGCGAAGAAACGAGACTACAATAAGTCAGCAAAACAAAGAGGACAGGCCTGTGCTTTGAAACACATGTTTCCCTCCAACCTGCAAGGATACGTCAGTCTTCATGGTGTACAGAGACACAGCAGACAAAAACACATCTTACTCCATTTACTGGATGAGCTGCATGAGTAACAGAGCTCATTTGGGAAGTTGGATGCAGCTTTTGGCAGAACTTCAACTTCATTTTTTATTCTTAAACTGGATCCTGATTAGCTTCCATAAAGTGGTCACTAGTCTTGGGTCCACACAAGAACAGAAACAATAAAAAAAAACATTTTAAAACAATTTAACGCAGTATTAATTAAACAAGAAAATGCATAAATCAATACAAAATAAGAAAAAATATAATATAATAAAGCATTAGTTGCATGCCACAAGTCTAAGAATATTACCAAAGAAAGTGACTTTTTAAAGCTCTGGGTAGTGTCTGCAGGTACTAATTTCAGGTTTATATCCCAGACGGTCTTCACTTATAAGATATGGTGGCTTGTGTACAGCCTAAGAGCCAAAACCCAGGGCTACAATATAATATTCGCCCCACATATGGTAAAACTGAAGGTGAGTCAGATGCAAATTGCACCAAGACTAACCCCTCAAAATCATTTTTTTAATGAGTACAGAGAAACTTTTGAATGCGAAAACATCCCCCTAGTGTCAAACTCTGCACATGCATCAATCTGCAGCTGCAGAACTGAGTCAACAGCCTAACACAAACTGTCTAAACATTCATCCTTTAAGAACATGTGTTATTGTGTCCAGCGGCCAATGGAGAGTCTTAGCTTGGTTGCGGTATCACATACACAAACATGGTGCTTGTTTTTTAAATAACAGTGGTTAAAAAAAATGGATCAATCTTGTGGTATTTGTACTTTAATATTTCCATTGGAACATTATGCCTGAGTGCTTCTTGCATGTGAAAGCAAAAATGCTATTTACTCCAATGTAGCTACCAATTACTTTGAAGAGAGAGGCTTTGATTACAGAAAGTCCATATCATCAGTCATCTTTTGGTTTCCAGACAGTGTAATGGGAAGGCAATTGTCTGGACCACAGGCTGAAACTGGGAAAAGTATTGAATTATGAGGACATTACACTCTCTGTATGTTTAGCTTTGAGTACTCTGTATGGCAAACGTTTCAACGCAACAAATAAAGGTGTTTAGCTAAATCATCCATGTCTGGCTTGGGGTCAGGTAGTTAAATATGCCTGTTGTGGTTCTTTAACAGGTAATTAACTGTTGTAGCACAACATGAACTTTCAATTGTATCTTATTGATCAGACAGTGTAGTGATGATGGGGCAGGATTGATTGAACTATTTAAAGTAATAGCTCTGTGGAGGAGAAATTCCACGTCATTTCTGATCTTTCACGGTCTGACAAAATAACTCTTACCAGAATTTGCTGGAGAGTTTAGTCTGGGATATCATCAAGGCACTGAAGTTTAGGCATTCACATGGTGTTGGAGACTGATCAGAGACCATTAGACAAAAATTGTAAATGAAAAGTGAATCTTCTAAGATTTTGTTTCAATAAATGCAGCCCAAACGCATGTGGACATATCAGGAGCTGTATGTTTTCCGTGGTTTACCAGTTTAATAAAACAAAGAAAACATCAGAATAGGGCCAGTAAAACAACAGAGTAAAAGTTTTTGCTTCAGCACTTACTACTAAAAACCCCAATGATCATATAAAACTGAACCCTTTTTGCTTTCAACCTAAAAATGGCCTACAGTAATTGCTGTAAATCATATAGTTTGCTCATCACCCAAAACATCCCCTAACCCTAACCTGAACAAAAGAGATGATTACTTAATGCAAGAGTGCTGTTCAGCAACCTCAGTTTAGTCAATACAGTCTGCAGATATTAGAAATTAAACTGGAGTTTAAGTCAGGAGTTAGTTACATGAACCACAGACGAAGCTATCACCAGCAGCCACTTAGCTTTGCTTAGCACAAAGACTGGAAAACAGGGGGAAACAGGGGGAAACAGCTAGCCCAGCTCTGCTCAAAGGTAACAAAACCTGCCTACTTGTGCCTCTAAATCTCACTAATTTGTACAAAAAACTAAATGTACAAAGGTCAAGTTGTGGGTTTTAGGGGTATTTTTTCTTCTTGGAGTATTGCTAACCAGCTGAGCATGATGATAATAAAGACTGTATGACCTTTTTGTGATCAACATAAGACATGAAAGACTTTATTTCATCTTGTATATCAAATCAGAGGTTTATGGCTGCAGGTCTGTAGTCTGTAGTCTGTAGTGTGTAGTCTGTAGTGTGTACGGACCAGATAAAATGTATTTTCATTCAACTGGAGAAGGTTTCCAGACTTTCTGAGAAGAGAAAGTGTTTACCTCTGTTGAACCACCTTAGTTTCTTCTACACACTTCACAGCCCGT
This sequence comes from Dicentrarchus labrax, assembly GCF_905237075.1. Lineage (NCBI taxonomy): Eukaryota > Metazoa > Chordata > Actinopteri > Moronidae > Dicentrarchus > Dicentrarchus labrax. Next base: position 5,833,852 of record NW_026136716.1, on the reverse strand, counting down.
TCACATTCCCAGGTCGTCAAATACAGACGCAAACGGTGTTCAGTCAGTTGCAGTGTGTAACTTCACTGCGTGAGACTAAACAGGGTTAACAACTGTCTTGCTTATTTCTTCTTTGCCTTTTTATTGTGCGCATGAACTCGACTTTGATGAAACCTCTTCAGACACCTCACTACCACTCGCTTGATGACAATCCCATGCAACAAAGATTGCCTGCCCCAGAATGGATGCTGGTTCCTCTGAACCTCTTTGCCAACAGTTACAACCACAGTCGGCTCCACTTGGTGATGAGCCACAAGTCTTTTATCACCTCCAGCTTGCCTTTGAAAATAATCAAATTTCCATTTCTCCTCTGTGTTCCTCTCCTGACCGATTCCAGATGGGGGACTCTCCCGCTCGATAAACAAACGATGAGGAACGAAGGCATGTCATTGCTTACAGATACGGGTGCCAATCCCAATTGCTTGTGGTCAGGCCTGGCTTTTGTGTTTTAAACAGATTGCAGAGGGTCTTTCTTTTCCAAAGAGAGAGGACAACAACGCTGCAGGACAGGGTTCAAAACACTGTTATACCTGCTTTAAATGAAGACACCTCTTTAATCTTTACTGTGACCACTACTTTATTTTACTTTACTTTGATTCGTGTAAGTGTTATCTATATTTTTTTACATGATAATAAAATAACAAATATCACCAAATTGAAAGGCGTTCGTATGTAACATTTACACTTTGAGTACAAATACTTGAAAATGGATACACTCTTACAAGTTAACATTAGCTTGCCATCCAGCATTGCAGTTGTTGCTGATGGTTGAAAAGTTGCCATAACTAGATAGCTTATAATTATTGATGCACTATGTTGTGCAGCTGGTAAAGGTGGGACTAATTTTTTTGTATCTACACTGCAGATAACATGAATTTCACCAAGGGATCAATACAAATGTATCTTTGTTGCAAAGTAACTAATGTTGTGAATTATTTGCAGTGGAGTAAAAGTACAATATTTGCTCCAAAATGTAGTGAAGTAGAAGCATAAAGCAGCATAAAATTTAAGTATTCAAGTACAAGTACCTCACAATTAGTACAGTGTTTTACAGTACATTTCCAGCACTGATAAACAAATAAATCTGTTCAGGGAAAAACTAAGTATTTGCAAATATTACATTACATTAATTTGGCATACACTCTTGTTCAAATTCTTCCCATTCAGATTGAACCACCAACCCTAAAATTAATAGCTGAACCGCTGTATCACCTGAGCTATAGCAAACCCAAGAACAACAACCTCTTGTACTGGCTCTATATTACTACTATTTTTTTTATCAACTCTTGCGACAACCCTGTATTTTTACATGCCAGTATTTGGCAAACAATAAGCCCTCTCAATATTTTTAACAGCAGTACTCACGAAATAATGCAAAATACATGTAACTGTTCAGCACAGTGTGAAACAAAAACACACACACACACACACACACACACACACACAGACAAATACACACACAGGAATGCAACGATCAGCTGACAGAAGGTCAAATAAGCGCCAAGACAACATCTGGGGAATGCACCTGTGTGTGAGTGCGTGTGACTATTTGCATGCATGTGTGTGTGAGATGTTGCTGTTATGACCTAACCTTTATAAAAACACTCCACAGTGATTCTCTCGGGCAGCTATCACAAGAGATAACTCATATCTTGAGGTAAATCTTGGTAGTAAATCTAATTGGCAATTTTGATTAAAATTCTTCGTTCCAGCTTTTCAGATGTGAAGATTTGCTTCTTTTCTTTGAACTATATGATATAAAATGAAATATATTTGGATATTTGGCCGGACAAAACAAGCAGTTTTTTGACATCTTCTTGGGCTCTGGGTCAGAAAGCCAGTAATGAGGCTGGCCGTTCAATAGAGGGCGCCAAAGTCCATTTTGATTTTCAACCCATCAATACTTTTATCAATCTGTCTTGTTTACTGATGTTTGCCACAGACTGGGTGGAGAACGAAATGTGCTTCAAGAAAAGAGCAAAATATCCTGAGAAAAACTGTGTTTTCTGGCTGATTTAAACGCTTTTGTACAATCAGATTTATTGTTGTTTTGTCTGTAATTAATACTGGACATTGGTTATGTGCATCACGCCTGCCATTTTCCAGCAGTAAAATCCACAGAGCAACAACAGTCTCGCTGCATTATTCTCACAAACCACAAGTCATATTCTGAGCACATTCTGGACCTGAAGCTGTTTTTCCTCTCTACATTCACTGCCCTTTCTGTCTCCAAGCAGGTGATTTATCCCGCCTCCATCATCACGTAACATTTTCATTTTCTCCCACAGCTCAGTTTATCTTGATGGGAAGGGAATGTCACTTAGTTTTCTCATAATAAGTTGCAGAAGGAAGCAAAAAGTGCACGTCTGCTCCACACGCTCCAGTTCCTCTGCAACCTATTTTGCTCTTTTTCAGCATTCCTTCACACCTACTTGATCTCTTTGCAGAGCGAAGGCCGGAGTCGCCTTCGGGGGCGTCTATAGCCTCAAACTGGACGAGGCAGACGAGGGGTCAGCTGACCTTTATCTGGATTGAAAAGCCTTATTTTTAAGATGGCAACACATTTCAAACAGATGCTCCAAATAACCAAGTAACCGCAAAAGGCAAGCAGCATCCGGATGAGTTTCAAATTGGCAACGCAGTGTTTTCTTACTGCTCCTCTAACCTTTGACATACACATACGTACATGCACGTAATTGCACCTACACACCCATCCCCACTCACACACAGTCTGTCCTACCTTTTTGTCTATCCCATTGACAGATTTTCCCTCTCACACAGCTCTGGGAACCACAGCTCACCCAGTGTCTGGCCACAATTTTCTTTTCAGGCAAAGATCGGGAACAGAAGGAGAATTATTTTCCTATTAGCTTTGAGTTCTGTCAAAACAGCGTATCTGGTGTCTGCGGACAGCATTAATAACAATGAAGAACTAAGAAGCACTTCAGGTCGTTACAGAAGTTGTTCAAATGCTATGAGAGAAAGATCAATGGGAAGAATGCATTTTTGAATCTGAAAATATTTACTCTGAAGACAGCTTATTTTACATGACATGTTCCACTATCTCGTTCAGCAGGAAGGAAACACTTGTGAGGCTTTTTAGACTTTCGCAAACTTAATCCAAGTTTTCGCCTGAACTTCATGTGGTCTTACCACATTTTTTCTTGCTCTCGCTCATATTTGCGCTGGCTCTCAAAGGGACACTCCACTAGTGAATGATTATTTTTATGGGCAATAAAAACATTTGGCTAATAATCAGATCTGATCGGTTATACTATGCTTAAACCACAGACTCCAGTGGGGAATTCTGCAGTTTGCAGCTGCATAAATATATTTTGTGTACTGTGTAAATCAGAAAAGAACAGCACACACTGTGCAAGAGGCCACATGTCGCCTCCTGTCTTCTGTTTTCTGAACCTTAAGGACACTGGTGGAAAGGAACTAAGTACATTTACTCAAGTACTACACATAAATACAAATTTAAGTACTTGTACCTTTTCCACTTTGTGCTGTTCTATACTTCCTTCAGTCGAAATATTGTAATTCTTACTCCACATGCATTACATTTTTCAGTAGAGCATAGGCTTCAGTGGTCATGTGTCTGATGATTGCATCGCAAGTCTGAAGTCTGTTTCCATTGAACTTTTTTGTGACATTTCCCCTTTTAAAAAAAATAAACTCTTGCATCTCCATTCAAGCAGATACCGATTTCTCCTGTAAACTTCTCTAAAAAAAAGTCTAAAAATACATTTGTGTAACAGAACCCTGCAGATTTATCTTGTGACCCTCTGGAGAGACCTGACCCCAGGCTTGGGAACCAAAGGACTAATCTACCCAACTGCATATAAAGTGGTTAAAACTAGCTCCCCCTTCGAGCAGCTACAACAGTAAAATGCTGCTTACACATTGATGCAACAGTATTAACAATCTAATGTCAATAATATATCACAGAGTACTTTGAGTACATTTTGCTGATAACACTTCTGTACTCCAAGTAGGATTTTGAATGCAGAACTTTCCTCTATAATGGAGTATGTTTTATAATGTTACATTGGTAGTTAAATTAGGGATCTGAATACTTCCTCCACCACTGCCAATGAATCTGATGAAGGCACAAAAAAGCTCCCAAATTGACCACAAATACCTCGGAAGATTTCCAACATCCTAAGATGAATACTTTTGCAATTCCAACACACAGGATGTCAAAAATACAGCGCAAGTGGGCAAATGAAACCTTCCAGAAGAGCAGTAATTGGTGAATTTTGGAGCATGAGAGCAGTATTAAAAAATGACTAGGTGGTGATTATGTGTTGTTTTGAGCTAATTAGAGACAATTTCACTTTGATGATGGTTTCACCAGAGCAACTGTAACTCTACTTTATGTACACACCCCTACGAGTGATCAATCACAGAGGCTTTTGGTTGTCTGCAAACTTTCTACTTTCTTAAAGAAATCTCGATTTATTGAGATCGTAAAATGGCCAGGGATCATTTAGGGCTTGCTGCAACATGCATGCATCGTCTGACCGGTGACAGTAATGGGATATGACGACAGTCCCGGGGAGCATAATGTGTTATACAGTCACACCGTAAAATATGCCACTCAGAGAAAAAATATGATCCTGCCTTTCCCTACTGTCCAGATGTTTTTACAGTGGAGTATTTACGACGGATAATAAGAACTACGACTCGGTCTACTTTAGATAAGATACTTTGCAATAAATCGGCTAAATTTGAAGCTGTAATTCAAGAGTGGTGCTTTTAATCTGAGCTGCAACTTGTTGCACACAAAGGCAGTAAAATGGATCATTATGGCAGCTAATGTGAGAGATTAATCCCTTGCAAAAATAAATAAATAAATGCCACAACCGCAGTCTGAAAGTTATTTGCATTTCATATTTTGAGATGTTTCATAACCTACAGGCCTCTGCACGGTAGTAGGAGAGTGTCCGGACACACAGTCTCAAATCACAGAGGCTGCAGCTGAGGGATCAAGAGACACATTCCCTTTCAGCTACATAAACACTTCCTGTTCAGTAGGTGCGAAGTGTGAAGGGGCCTGAGTGTGAGACCGACAGGGAAAATACTGTCAAGAGACATTAACAGCATAACAAATATATAAAGTCACAGCCTGCCTACAGAAGCATCTGATTCCCTCCTTGCACAGATTTTCCGACACCGTTTTGGGATTACAGCTTCCAGCTCGCTTCTGCAACCTCCACAACAACCTATATAAGAGACATTCACATCCTCTATTGTGGTTTCCAGCTCCCACTGTGATATAAAAATGTTGCTTATCTGAAACAAAGGAATAACTGCAACCTTAACACACTTCCTTGCTCAGTATTAGATGTGGGGAGGACTGGTGCCACTCTCATCTGTCCAAACCCCCCTACCAGCACCTCTAAAGCTCGCTAATCAACATGTTATATCTATCAAGTTTAGGTTTTTCTCCACAATCACACAAGCTTGTGCAAATGAAAAATATTGCTAAAGCAAACCTTCTAACAATAGTCAATAAAACACTCCATTTGCTATTTGCACTAGTTTTGTCTGCTGTTTCATTAAAGAGATGGCAAATGCAGTCAACTCCTAAAGAGCTGGTTGGTTTTAAAGAAACATGTAGAACATTTGGAGAATTAGGAGTGGTGAAGTTCTTGGAGTGGTGAAGCCTTTCTGTGGCCAAAACTCAGAGTTCACATGACAAGGTCCAGCTACCCTAAGGCCCTTGGAAATGCGCAACAAAAACACACACACACACACACACACACACACACACACACACACACACACACACACAAAAATGGATAAAATAATAAAATAATAAAATAAAACAACAAAATTGTACCCCTGAACTAACTGCATGAAGTGGGGAATCCACCTACTCTTTCTAATATGGAAAAAGCATGCAGATGTAGAAGATGATACCTCTACAGATAGACCATCCATAACATTTTCTAAAAGAAGCATAAACCAAAAGTACAGCTGCATAACCCAAAACCCAAAATTGTGAAGCTCTAGATTTCCTTGATTTGAACTTGGACTTCCTCACATCTGCAGGACGGTGTTGTGTGTGTTTCCACGGTGCTGCTGCTTAGCACTGAATGACAAAAAGCCATAACAACATTTTGCTGATGGCAACAGTCCTCTGAATGCAACAAGGGTTACACTGTGAGAGTTACGGTAATCAAAAACTATCAGCAAGTTAATTGTACAAGTTGTTCAACCTCAGCTATGTGAGGTTACCACATTTTCCCCTAATTAAGAGTTTTCTCCCAAAGAAAGGAAAAACATGATCACTTTAAATGGCACTCAAGAAAAGTTAGAAACAGCCGCAGAAAATCTAACAAACTTTCCCTCAGTTCCTTAAAGACTGGCCTTTTTGGTATCTAAAATTGTATTAAGAAGCTTATCACATCAGCTCATGAGACAGGCCTGTGAAGCTCATTAGCTGGAAGCACATTTCCACATTTCTACTCGCATCAAAACATACCCGGCTTCATGCTACTGCAAGTTACGTCTGCATGCAACATATAGTAGCTATTACAGCACGTTTCCACCTACTTGCAGCAGAAAACAGTCCAACAGCTTCACCTTGGACATGTTTAACATTGTGATAAATCCTTGTCGGGCGTGAAGCAGGGATTCCCAACTGTTTCTTGGCAGGTGCATGCTCAGATATTCTGTGATCAAGTTATGCTGAAAGGACAGGAGAGGAAAAAAAATCTGCCTGCTTTGGAGGTTCTGGTAAGTTTGCATTGGACAGACGTTTGTGAATTATCACATTATCAAAGCCATTTTAAGTTTGATTGGCAATGTCTGTAAAAAATCCATTTTCAGCAAGGGACACATATCGGATCTAAAATCTAGCTCAGGGTTAAAAACTCTCACTTCTGCATGTTTAAGATAGAAGATAGGTAGAAAAAAAAGTTGCCTAGAAGATTTCCCAGAGGCCAAACTTTCCATCTCTGACTCATTTCTCTCTGTTAATGTGCTGCCAGAAAGCCACTTTCTCAAGCTTTCATCCATACTTTTGTGTTAAAAACTACAATACCTTTATCTAAGAATCCTTTTCTTTCTCACACATTGAATAAAAAGGGCCTACATTTTTCCTTTTGTGTTTAAAGACATGCAACTAACATTTCTAAAATGTAAAGGCATTCCATTAACTGGTGCTAAATCCTGTCAAGATGCTGCACCGTGCATTTATTTTAACAAGCTTAAGCCCAAGTTATTCTTCCCAGGTGTCTCTTTTGGATTTTCTTTGCATTTGGAAAACTTTCAGACATTTTCTGCAGAGACTTCTGTCAGCAGAGGTTTCACAGCAGTGAGCTCTGTGCAGTAGGACGTCTTATGAAACATTTTGGAAGAAAATTAATCTTTTTTTCTTTTTTTGCTTTGCCTTTCTATCTCTGTTTTCTTTTCCTCAGACCCAGTTCTGTGAATCACGTGCCATCCCAAAAGTTACTCTGGTATTGTTCCAAAAATTCAAACAATTCAAAACATGATTTGTTAGTTTTTTTCCAAGAGAAAAGTTAAAATTATCCAGAGTAAGGCTTTGAAATCAGACAACCACACAACACATTGAAAAGCTTATCTTAATCATGCCTGTAAAGCTCATACATGAATGACTGCTGCATCAAAAAGTCTAAACATGATAGCCATGCCAACCAAAACATCATCAAATCCTGCTGTGCCAGTGGTGACGCATCACTTACCTTTGTGTGTGTGTGTGTGTGTGTGCAACTGCTGCTGCTGCTGCAGGGTGGAAGTATCACAATGCTTTGAGGAGTTTGGGACAGACACTGAACAGCAGCTCTGGTGAGGGTTTGGCTTTTATCTGCAGGTGGGTGGAGCTGCACGAGCAGAGAGCGGAGAAGCACTGGATCTGTGCATGCATGCGAGAGGAGAAGGGAGGAAAACAAAAAAGTGGATCTGTGATAGAGAGAAACCACTACTGGAACTGCATGTTTGCAGTAATAGACGTTATTAGAGACAGAATCAAACTGAGGCAAAAGAGGGAGCCCAATCAGCTGCACAGCTTTAGATCACAAGGAGGAAGACTCTCGTTTGACTTGGACCTCTCAGTGCATTCTTTGCATGCAGAAAGATTTAAGGGCAGGGTCTCACTTTGGTTTTGGCTGAGGTCAAGAGCTCGCTGAGAGGAGAGTTTTTCTGTGACTGCCACAGTGCACACACAGTAGTTGACAAAACCACAAGGTCCATTTACAAGCTGTTCTGGAGCTTTCGATTGTATTACACAATCTTCCTCAGGGGGATGGAGTTTTCCCAGTTGCCATAGATTTGTAGATTGTTTACATGTACAGGACTTTTAGGCCACAAGACAGTGGACCTGGTTATTTCTCACATGCACTCAGTATTGGAATATTAATTTCTCTTTGTTCTTTCTCCCTTTATTCCTGCAGTAACAGCCAGGCCAGCAGCTCTGTGAGGCACAGCAATGCTTTGAACTGACAGCTAACGCCAGATTGCTAACATGCAGATTGGCAGGTATAAGTTTACCAAGTTTAGTGTATAGCTGAGACTTAAAACTTCAGCCTGCTGGTGGCGCTACAGGAAGGTTCAGGGGATCACCACAGTCATTAGGATTCTTCATCTGGGGCCTATGAATATATGCTGCCAAATTCATGACAATGCATCCAATATTTGTTTTCAGTCTAAACCCAAGTGGCTAAAATTGATGATTCAAGAAAACCTTTTATCTCAGGCTTTGGCAGGTAGATGTTTATAAGAGGTAACACTGAAAGTAGCCATGGAAAGTAAAGTTAGAATCAACGGTCTGCCAATGAAAGTCAAGATGAACATACCAAATGGGAGGAGTTAGGCTGAGTTAAAGGCAAACTCAAAATAAAAGTTATAACAATTAAACATTACTTAAATAAAATACAACTTTAAGATCATTTTACATTAAATATTAAAAGAGTTTTAACGGTGATCAGTCTAAGCCAATTTAACTTACTCAGATAAGAGGAGGGGACACTTTATTCAATGTAACTTTTTGTTGGTGGAAACTGGCCAAAAAGTTATTATGAACCTGCTCAAATCATTTTATACCCACATCATTAAAGAAAAAGTAGCCACTGCCCAATCTGGCAACACTGGTTTGCACTATTCTCCAGAGCTGTGGGTGCAAAATGTCAAAAATATTTAGCTTTTGTTCAGATCCTTCACTGTGTGGAAGTAACAAGCAGAGACATATGGGAACACATTCACACTCGCAACAGCTGGTTCACATTTGAGGAATTATTCTTTGTGTTTTTGTTTATGTTGCTATTTCAGTTCTTTTAACATGTTATCCCCATGCAGGGATTGCTTATAAAGAAAACATTTTGGTTTCCCCCTTGACTGATTTTACTGACAGTTTCTTTGTGCTGAAATTCACTGAGCTAATTTGTGCTTGTTAAAGTAATTTACAGTGCAAATAGTCATGACTTCACTTACTGGTCAGTTAACATGGACAGAAAAGACAGTCACGCCATTCTTTTGTCCCTTATTCACCTAGAAACTTCTAATAGATTAACCTATTCTTCAGTTTTCATTGTCCATCTCGCAGTCATCACTTTCAATTTAATGAAGTCCAGAGCAGCAAACTGTGTTCCCAACAGACACCAGAGAGAACAACAAGTAGTCAGCTGTGTGGAAACACTGACCTCATACCTGTCTGCATGCAGACTTCCTGTTCATGTTATTAACCTGCGACTCAGATGTCAAGGCCAAGTTGCCGCAGCAACGTGAAAAACGCAGACAACCTTGGCAATGACTTCTTATTACTCCCTGTTTCCTGCTCCTCAATCAACTTTCTTTCATCTGGGGATTGGCAGCTTGTAGTCATGAGTAATGCTAACAGGTGAATGCACTGTTACAATAGCATGAGTTTGGTTTTGTATGTGCTGTTTCACTAGGTACCACTTCTCATGTTATTTGCTGAAATTTTGGTCTACAGAAAATACAAACATCGGCACTGTGCATGGGCATCCTTCTCAAACTTAAAGCCTACTGTGTCAAACAGCCCTAACTTTCTCTAATGCTGCAGCAGCTATGAAATGGCTTCCATGCGACTGACTGAAATGTGATTAATCAACATAAATATAATTTGTTTGTGGGCATTTTTTTTCGAAATATGCTGTGCTCCAAACCAACAAAACACTGAAATTAAGTGAAGTGGACATCGGAAACAAAAAATCAACTCTTTGTGGACGCAAAATACTGTCAATGGAGGCACTCTTTTTATTTATTTTTCTGGCACCTCTCTCTGACATGAATATTCAAGGATAACAGGAGGTCATGTCATACACATTGTGTATTTTTTCCTTGATCACCTCACTACTGCTTGTTTCTTTTAATGGTGATTCCTAAAGCTTATTGCCTTGCTTACAACCCATGTTCAAATACTTCACGATAAAATTCAAAACGAAGAAACAATCATGTAAATTTTAAGATATTAATAAAATAACACCCTCGACTGATCAGAATACAAGAAAAGAATTGGCGCCAAAATAAATACCAAGAAGTTCTGCAGATGCGTCCAAGACTTAGGAGTCAACAGCCATGCACACACATGTCACGACAGAGGATGAGTTAAGGGATCACCAAAGTTATTTCGTCCTAATGGGGACATAAATGTATAAAATTGTATGGCAAATCATCCAATAGTTAAGATATTTCAGTCTGGAACCAAAGTGGTGACTGTCCACAGAGACGCACCACAAATGTTCCTGAAATTGATCTACATGGTTTTCACAGCAGTATGATCATGCATTTGACACAACTATATCTTGGAGTACAGCTTTCCAAACTGAGGCCCAAAGACCAGATTTAAACCTTCACTCTGATGCCTCAAAGGGTTTCAGAGTACGGTTGTTTGTTCAGTGTGCATTTCTCAAAGGAAAGACAAGACCCAGATGTTGGAGAAGGGAACAAAATTTGAGTACCCTGGCTCCAGTTCTGCCACCACAGATTTGAGTACCTCTCTTAGCTTCTGTTCACATTGCCTGAGTTTTTTTCTTCTAGCTGACCCACAGCTGTCGATTTTGGACCCGTCTGTTAGAACATCTCATAAAGTCACCTAACGACTCAGAAAAATGCAGACGTTCCCCTTCCTCCAGCGTAGGCTAACTCTTGGTTGTTTGGTAGAGAAAGGACTCAGGAAGTCATTGACCATAGCAGTGAGGATGGGAAAAAAGGATCAGCTGTGAAAAATGTTAAAGCTTCAAGTTTTGTGTTGAGAGACTGTGGTTAAAATTTGTGTGCAGGCATTTTATTATAGATCCCTGGAAAAGTGTGAGAATTCAGACTGGAGCCAATGACCTATTTCACAAGCAACCAGTAAGTCAGGTTTTGTAAAATGTGACCACTGACTTGGCAAATGTGTCTGTAAATAAAAATTAAGAACAGAGTTTTTCTTTCTTTGCATTTCAGTGAGTTATAGTTCCAGTTTTTTTCCCAAGGCCTCATTTCTACTTTTTGACAAATAACGACAATGTAATCTTTCTTTTGAACATGAGAACATTTTTAATAATAATCATAACTAGCGTATTCACTGTATAGTATTTCTCCATTGTATCTGAGTGAGTTTAAGATAATGTTAGCCGCTCTATCCTGCTAGTTATTGGACTTTCATAGAGTATGCATATGGCCATCGAGTGCATATTTAAGATCTCTTTTACAGGGTTCTTATTTTAAAATAAGTCAGCTTGAAACAAAAAGTCAGCCAGAGGTTGGCGCCTTTAACTCTTTGAACAAACCTTGGCCTAAATAGGTAGGTAGCTACAAAATGAGTCTGCTTTTGTCTGCCTCTGTGTGAAATCATAGACCCATTGTTTAAATTTTAAGTGGTAAATCTGCCTGCCTAAAAACTTGACAGCTGTGTAGCAGCCATATCGGAGGAGGTTCGGAGGTTATGCAATCCTTGCAAAATACATGCATGACTCAAAAAGTATCTGCACAAAAAGGAAGATTATCCCATTTATACACTTTTTAATACCCCTCAAACTGCCAGACAGTCAGATGTAAATCTGAGAAATACAACAGCAGAAACACATACTGTACCTCTGAGTCCTCATCCATCATACAGGCCTTCGACTACGATTAACCCCAAAGCCTTGTGGAGAGATTTATGAGCTCTCACTGGATTTCCTGCCTTGCCAGCACGAAATGTTCATACATGAAGCTTATATGGAGGGATTTCCTGTTGTCACCTCTGTTTGGAACCTTGCCAAAGTGGAAATTTGACATCTTTAAACTTTCCCTACAACTCGAGTCTCCCATGTTTGATGTGCATGCACGTGTACATGCACTAATTTGTAAATGGCTAACAGAACTCGGTCTTACATTCTGGATCTGTTTTTTGTCCTGTGTGGAGTGCACTTTCAATTTTTTGGCTCCAAAAGACTTTAGTCGTCAACAGATGCGGGTCTTGACTGTGGTTACATGATGTCATTGCATGAAACGATGCAAACTAAATACCAGTTACAGCTTCGGGGCAAGAAGGCTAATGGTCCTAATGCGATGAGGCAGAACTATGTATACGTTTCCAGTCAAAACGTACATATGGTGAACAAAGTAAAGGTTATGCATCAGTCAACACTGTCTGGAGTACTTCCTCACAGTGAAACAAGCTGATTCCTGCTGGAACCAGTTACTTAATGTGGTGACGAGCTGTTTGCTCTCTCATGACCACCTCTGAATTTTTCTGTCTGGCTGTTAATCCGGTCGTCTCAGAGCCCGCTTTGATTCGGGGCTGCAACTCGAATGTTCCTCTCCATCTTTGGTGGAAGGTTTGAGAGCTTGGCAGAGGGACAGCGAGCTCGGAGCAACCGGATACAAAAGGTTCTGGAGACGACAGATTGTCTTCATCCCTTCATTAAAGCCAGCAGGGCTGTGTTAAAAGCACAAGGTCTGGCAAAGGCATTCTTCAAAGAAAATCATTTAGCCCTCTCACTTTTCCTTTGAGCTCTTGAGTGTGTCTTATTGTAACTGGCACAAGTGAGTGACAGATAGCAGTGGAATGAAATCATGAGACAGCTTAATTGGCTGAAACATCAACAGTTATGCCAGTGGCTCTGTGAGGCTGTACAGTGCTTTTGAGCTTAAAGTCAGTATGCTAAAAGTCATAATGTGAAGACGGTAAGCAGGTAAAATGTCTATGTTTAGCTTTTTGGCATGCCAACACTGGCTGATGATGAATTAGCTTGCAGGTATTTGGTCAGGCTCCAGTATTGGACAAATTATTAATCAAATATTATGGAAATCCATCCAACAGTGGTGCTAGACGGAAAGTCAGGGGATCACCAATAGTCCAATATCCAGTCAATAGTTGGACTGACCAGACATTGGTCTAACCAATGCCAGTGTGGCTAAAAAAAACATGGTTGACCAAACCACACCTTAAGCTCCAAACCTCTACCTTCTGCCTCTGAACACCAGAGTTCAGAGACAGGGTCACAGCGGTCTTACTGTATTTCCAAGAGTGTGATTTTTATTAAATCACAAGAAATCTGTTTCTGATGAACAGCAACACATGTGCTTGTGAGATCAAACATATTTTCATGGTGGCACAGAACACCAAAGAAACTTTTGTAGCCAAACAGACTGAAACACTGTTGTCACTTTAATAATGTTTTTTTTAGCTTTAATTTACAGTAGAGTGTGGTAAGCTTTTTGAGAAAAGAAAGAACCCTCACAAACACCAAACCTGCTTTTTAAAAAACAATAATTGCTCAGAAGGTCTAATGTTATCATTAGCATCTCACCGTGAGTGAGCCATTCATGGCAGCTTGTGAAAACATAAGACATAAGAGTGGTCGTGCCACCTCTGGAAAGGCAACAGAATACCGTTTATTCATTTTGTCATCGCATGTTTTCCTTTTCGGTGAAGTCAGGCCAATTACAGAGCAAACAAAAGTGAGCCAGTTCCACGTGATATCACAGGAAAAGGATCATTAGCCACTAACTGCCTTTACCAACATTTCCTGTGGTCATTAAGTGTGCAGTGAAGGCAGAAAAAGCAGGGTTGTATGAGGGCAAAAGTGCTGTAAGCCCCCTTTCTTGTTTTGTCTGTCACTGCACTGGAAACATGTTAACGTGTGGAATGTGTAAGGATCCCTGTGTGGATGTTTTCCTAAGTTTGACGCAATCATCTAACTTTAAGCAGACCAGGAAAAATGTAATATTTCACGCCTATTTTCTGCCTAAAGTAAATGGTTGGGTTAGCTTCGGTTCTGGGAGTATCGCAGGGTCATTTTACAATCTGTTACACTGTTAGATACTATCATTTTGTGATGTAAAATGTTTCCAGAAGTGTCGTTATTAACTTTTTTATATACTCACTCAATCAAAAATTCCTCGCCTAACAATGGCATTATTGACCTTCTGAATTTCCCATAATGCAGCCCCAGAGACAGGCAGAGAACTTATTATTAGCCTTTAAATTCTGGATTGATTGGAAATAAAATTCTACTCTAAAAGAAAACACACTGTACAACAACAAAACAGGTGCAGAAATGCAAAGCAGACCAGCAAAATCTAATTTTGGATAGGACTTAAAGGTTTTCAGATGTGTTTTTTTCATCTCTAATAAATTTCCATAAAGTTTGAGGACACGCCAGAGTCAGATATTAAAAACAGAAAGTCAAGCGTCAACAGTCAAAGTTGAGGCTGCAGAGGCTGAGATATCTTGACATTTAGTCCCTAGTATCCAAAAATCCAGCATCTTACACGTCCCATAATGCAACTCAATAGCGGTTGCATGCCATGTATAAAGAAATTAGCATAATTGTCAGTTTCTGACTTCAACGTCCAAGACAGCTCCGATATTTCCAGCTTAACACAGAAGTGCTTTTTATTCAACCCAGAGTTTATAGAAATACATAATATATTGTCAACGTGCATTATTTTGAACTCCAGTGAAACTTTGTGCACAAAGACTTCATAAAGAGAAACCACCCACCCAGTTCCTGCAGGTATTCCCATCAATAGAACAACTGTGTGCAGTTTTATGGCCTGTGTTTCTGGGAAGGAACAGGATTAGAGTAATTACATTATGAAAATGGCGAATATGATTTATAAATGTTTACTTTTTCAGTCAGTCATAAACTCCTACACACTGCCTGGCTGCTGCCTGATGCGCGCACACACACACACACACACCTGAACACACACACACACACACACACACACACACACACACACACACACACACACACACCTGAACACACCCTGCCAAAAACCCTTTATAAATAAATTTGACCGGACTAGACAGTAATAAGATTAAAAGTACCGGAAGAATGTGTCACTTTCAGTAATACTCATGTACACATTTAAAGAGTACTTAGACTTTAAGACTACATACACAACTTTGTAAACATTTTAAATAATTTCATGCATTTGTCAAGTGTATTTTTATTGGAAAGGATGACATTATAGTGAAATGAATGGTCCATATTGCTGCATATTCATTAATATAATCACAGGATAAGGACATTTAGTTATAACAGTCTATATTCTGGAAGAATTTAAGTCTTCAAATCAGTTGGGACTCAATTATTTCTACTCTTTAATGTTTTAGAAATAAACATTCATGGCCTCTAATTATACCTAAACTGAACTCTTTAGTCGTATCTTTTCCAAAACATATGCACAGAATTATAGCACTTTCCCCTCTTTCATCCACATTATGTTGTCATCTGACTCTCTGAGTGCACACTTCATCGGCCTTGGACATGAAGGTAATTTCTGTCCATCAGGATTACTGCATGTATACGAGAGAATACCACAGCTTTGGGAGAGACTCCCTCTCAAATGTTTTATTTATTTGGCTGCAAGTTTGAGCCAAACTCTTTGGTTTGCATTTCATTCCTCTGCTGCCCTTGGAACGGGGGCCAGATATGTGTGGACTGGAAACCCCCGGTGTTTGACGGTGGGAAGTAGATTAATCAGTTTTTAGGTGGATCCAAAAAAGGAAGAGCTTGCTCACAGCTTGAAAAGCAGCTGAGTCATTGTCTGTCCATCTGGTCCACAGTCTGGCCAAAGTCTGGGCCCACTGGGTTTGGGACAAAAGTTTGAGAGTGCCCTTAGAGCTCAAAAGCATTTCCCCCTCTGTGCTTTAAAGGGGCACCATTTACACTTCTTAGGTTATGCAGTTAAAGTGTCAAGCAGGATGTATATGTACATACACATTTGTGAGTACACCTTAGCCTAGTCCTACATCTATCACTCAGTTTTACTCTTTGTCAGTTTTGGGTCATAAGTTTTTCAGACCGATATGTCGGGGCCTCATGTTGAGTTTCTCATGCGAATGCTGTTTGACTTAGACCAGACAGGTGTCTCAATATACACTCATGATTCTCATCACACCCACCCAACAGCCCACTCCAATCCTCTCCTCTCTCTCGCTTTGTGCTAACTGAGTGTCTGGAGGCGTGCTGCGACCTCACTCAGGAGAAGATTCAGCAATGCTAATGTTGCTCTGGAGGTTGACACAATATTAGTGTTCAAGCTCGATGTCAACAGACAATGTTACAAACACAAAAGTTGGCTACCTTGATAAGAGTGAACAGGAGGGGCGCCATCGTGTCTCACCTGACGGAGCTGGTAAGGGTTGAGTCCTTGCTGTGGCAGTGTGTCATTTTTCCTGTCCATCTCTCAAGCTGTCCTGGGAAATAAAGGGAAACAAAGCTGGTGAAAAATATTTAAGAAATATTTAAAATGTTTATTTAACTTTAAAATACAACTGGTCTTTTTTATTCATTTATGATCATGGCATGCAACACTTTGCCTTATAATTACCGTACTGTATATAATGGCTTGGATTTAGTAATTAATTTAAAAAGTTGCCAGCAAAAGACCAGAAATTATTCAGCAATAAAGGTTTTAACACAAAGATGTGAGTCTTTCACCTTCCTCATGCAATGCAATTTTAAAAGGATCCAGACGGCATGAAACAGAACATAAACACGAGTTTAATAGCAGTACCTTTGGTAGTATTAGCAGAGCATTACAGTGTGGATTCAGGAATTAGCCTGCAATGAGAAGTCATGTCCAGGGGATCGAATAAATGTTTTCTTTGAACAGCAGACAAGTGTTGAACGCTGCATTCCCACACTCAAACTTAATACGGCTAAATATAAGACAGATTAATAAGAAGCATATTTGTCTCATAGTGGCCTCATTGAACATACATTCTGGGTAACGGTGTATGTTTCCAAAAAGAAATAGAAACACTTAAGTGTTGTACTGCTGCATTAACGTTTAAGGTTGAGCTAATTTTAACTACTTTATATACTGTTGGGTTGTTTAATCTACAGAAAAACAGCTCTGTTTTCAGCGTTGTGATGACACATTTTCCAGCTAACTCAAGGGGTTATTTAGACAGTTTATTATTACTTTAGAAGTAGGAGAATTACCTCAACCCCTTAAAAAGGAACACTTCATCCTTCAGTTTATCACTAACATTAAAAATCAACACATTTGGAGATACATGGTTTCCCATGGACAGGGGTATGAAAAATTGGAATCTGTAAGTAAAAGTAAAATGTACAATGTTTCCCTCTGAGATGCAGAGGGGTAGAACCGTAAAGTTGCTTAAATTGAAATACTCAAAGTACAAATACCTCAAAGTTGTAAAGTACTTGAGTAAATCTACTTTCCATCACTGTGTAAAATGCATGAAATATATTTTTTTCAATGATTTGTTGAAAGATTTAGAGGCATGTCTCTACTACTGACATGTTACTAAAATTCTTTTAATAAGTTGTACTAATAAGTTGTATTTAACTGCCAGAGTCACATTAACTTTGGTTAATTTCATCAAATAGATTGGCACTGTTGACCGATTCAAAACCATCTCAACAGAGGTCACCTTTGAGGGAATAAAATAAACCAGTGAGTCTAAAAATGAAAGAAGCCAATTTATATAATCCTGCTCTGCACCAATATAGCTTTCTTCAAGTATCCCTTTTGCCACAAACAAAACAAGCCACTATACGACAAGCAAGTTAAATCTCCAGTACACGCTGTTTATGCACACCCAAAATTCTTTTAATTAATTCACAAGAAGTGCGTGCACACTTCTTTTCATTTTGCAATGTGAACGAGCTCATGTGGGTTCTCCAGAGTCAGGAATGGCAGCTGTCTGACATTCACACCGTTGGAGGCAAAGGTAGGAAATATAATAGCCTAAAAAACTCCACAATGAGCCAAAATCCTGCCTCCTTTCCATGAAACATGACTGTCAGAGCTGTCCAGACTAATTAAGGGATCATTTTCACATAAATGATGGATTCCTTTGCCTTTCTGTAGGTCATGCTGTAGTGGGTGGGTGAGAATTTACAGCCACCTCCTCTGTGGGTAAATTGCAGTGCACATTACACACTTTGAAGTACCAAGAGTACCGAACCACAGGTATTTTGGCCCCATGTTGTGAAACAGTTGAGCGTACCCTTAGAGAGTTTTGTCATGTGTTTTCGGGAACTTTTGTCGAATGTGAGAGCGTGATGTTGAGCAGAAATGCTTTGTTGCGCACGTGATTGAGGCAAAAAAAAATAAAAAATAAAATTCCTTCCTGCTTGTGTGTCAGATGAAGCCACAAAGCCCTGTTTCATTTCTGCGCTTGGCAAAATATTTGCATTAAAATCTTCCAAACAGGCTCACTTTTACGCCTCGCCAACCAGACCAGGGCACTTCCATCCTCGTACACACACACACACACACACACACACACACACACACACACACTCTCACTCTAGCTTCAAGCTTCTCAGACACCATTAAGACAAACAGGCTGCAGCCATAACGTCGAAGCCACTGTGCTCTCTGCAGGGTGCATCTTAAAACACACATGCGTACATTTCTTGACAGGCAAAAAAGGAGTGTGTTTGCATCCAGAAACAAAAAATCCAGAAGCAGTAGAAGTGGAAGCAGACAGTGCAAACAATTCCCAGCATTCCTCTGAGGAGCAGAGTGAACTGACCGCAGCCTTTTCTTTTGCCACACAGGCAGAGACACTGATGCCTGAGTGTGGATTAGTGCAGTGTGTGTGAGTTTTGTCACGATTTTATCACCAAAAACGGGTAATTAGTAAGATTTTGCTTCCTTGTAGTAAAGACACTCACACCTGGATATCTGGCATATCTGCAGAGCTCCCATAAAACTTACAGATCGACACATTCAACTTATTCTCTCGGTTTGCTTAGGTTTACACACAAAAGCAACAATTGTGGTCACTTCTTCCTCCTGTGCTCCTGACAGAGAAAGGTCATGATTACTACGGCCTCTTTTGAAAAACTTTCTAATCTTTACAATAAAAATGTGTCTTAATTTATGCTGGTGGGAGGCCCGACTGGACACCTTATAGCCCTTAAATACGAAAGAATGTAAGTATTTGACCTCTTCACTGACATTTCACTGTTTTTTAACATCCAGCGAAATGACTTCCAGCAATGGAAACAGCTGAAGTCAGCAGTCTCTGGGAGACTTTATCAACTCTATTACGTCTCACAACAGCTACAGTGTTGATGTATTAATCTCAACCTGCCTCACATCACGCTGAGGATTCTGGCAGCGTCATTTCAGTGTCATTTCAAAGACGAGGAATAAGGACTGTGAGAGAAAGACCGAGTCTAAACAGAGACGGAGTAATAATAAGAACGTAGCCAGGCCAGAAAAGGAAAGGCAGAAGACTACTGTTGGTCTTCGCAGTGGGTCTGTGCCTCCTCAGCAGCTAGACCATGTTTGTCCAGCTTTGACGGCCTGAGCGCGCTCTCTCTTCATTTGCCAGGGGGACAAGTTTTTATTGGCTCGATTTGGTCACATGCGGAGACACAGTCTGTGTTGACTGAGAAGGACGTTGCTGAGAACCCATTACAGACACTAAATCCAAAGAGTCACAAGTTTTCCCGCCTGTCTCAGATATACGGACGCTGTATAACAGTCATGGTTCCCATGCACAAAGTCTAGAGCTCCTGTTTGATTTTGGTAAATTAGGACTGAAATTATGTTTAATTGTCTATAACTATAATGCAATACAAAAACTTCAAAATATGTGTCAATCATTGTCAACAGCTGCTATATAATGTGCTATCTGTTTCCTATTGTGAAGCTGCTCTGAATGTTCCACTATGTAATTTTACTGATAAATGACATCTGCTACTAATTATTAACTATAATTAAATACCTTAGTTTCATAATGCAGGTCTTTTTTGGGGGAGGAGAGAAGGGGGGATGCATTTAAGGTCTAAGGATGCAGAAACTGTGCAGCTTTTTACTGAGGATTTTAATGCAAATGTTTGATTGTCAGTAAAAAAAAGATTTTAAAATGCAACATCTGACAACAATCTACACATTTGATGGCTTTTGTGATGGGACACACAATGAGATAGACATGGTCTAATACTGCCTGGCATGCATCGCGTTGTACAGTCGATTCAAGTCATCCTGCGTGTGAGAATTCAGGCTCAGCTGATTGAAGTAAACTTGAGTCTATTACATGAGATACAGCAGGCAGAGGGACTAACTGACTGCAGGTGTGTGGGGAGGCAGTTGGCTTCCTTTTTAGAGCTACTGGTATTTATGGTATTTTTCACATGAGCTGCTCAAAAAACTGCTGGCCTATTGTGGACATCCTAATGTCAGGTTAAAGAATGTGCCTTATTCAGACCACCACAGACGTTGAAACGCAGATGTCCTTTACCAGGGAAGCTGATGTGATGGATTCACAGACACAGAGGGTCATGAAAGGTACTTAATAAAATGGGAATAAAATTGGGCAAGTAACTGAAAAATAGTAGTTAGTTACAGTTTCTAGTTACTTCTCTCAAAAACAATTGAATTACTTTATTCATTTTCTGCATATAAAAGTAATTAGTTACTAGGGAAAGTAACTTATACATTACTGCTTCAGTTCTCTTATTAATCCACACAGCTGTCAGCTGTATTACTTTAAAGTTGCTGCATGCAAAGACAAATTTATCTAGCTATTTATATTCCCACCTGTAAACTACACTTATTGTCCTGGTTAGTAAACATTAACAGAGCTTTGCTCCAGTAGTTAGTTAATAAATAACCGGAAAACCAAGTAATGAACCCATTTAAATTTCAGTAACTGTAATTACGTTATTTAATTTGAAAACTTTGTTACAAAATGTATTACATTACTAGTTACCGAGAGAAATGCATTTTGAAAACTGTTTTTGTATTTGTGATATGTGTCAGTATAATGCTGAAGACTGTGTCCTGTAAAAGCTTTGATGCCCAAAGATACTTCTAGAAATAAGAAGTCAGAGAGTAAATGAAACTTTAAAGTCTTTCTCAGGCTACAAAAAGCCATCAGATTTCTTGTTCTTTCAGATATTTTCCTCACTGACAACACTTCAGTCATGCCTGCACACATTACAGAGCCTACAAACTGATGGTGACGCAGTAAGTTGCTCCCAGTGGAGAACTTGCCTTTTTCACCCTTGTTTAGGGAGGTGGATGCTTGTTTGACAAAAGTGTTTGGGAACTTGTTCACATGTTCACTATCCACAAATTGCCTGTGCAAATGCAGGCTTTGTCCAAATGTTTAGTCTACGACATTTTATTATTCAGTGTGTCTTCCGAAACACCTACAAGACTCCCTTCCTTCCTGTCTTCCCCTTTCCTGGTGGATTCCACTCAACGGAGCAAAACAAATGACTTTAGCTTGGCCCTTTTTGCTCTCTTGTTGCAGATTCTGTAACAGATTTATAACATATTTAATAAGCTGCTGTGACACTTTTGAAGTTGTCGACCTCCAAATGAATTAGGAATTTACAGCTTTCTACTCTTAAAAATGTGCAGTCACACATTATTCCTTCCTTTCCCTCTAATGATTAAACCAAAGCCTGTTCGCGTCTGTGGTCATCTTTTCTGCTTCAAAAACTGCTTCAAAGAGGAGTATCCTCTTGTGAATTGCTTTCTCTCAGTTTAGATTTTTAGTGCAACTGGCCCAAGAGCTGAGCAGCAGGATTCACACTTTTCCTCCACACTGAGATTTGCCTGCATTTAGTGAGCGCAAACCTGCCTTGCTAGACTTGGCGCGCCTGCTCGTACATGTGTCACAGGCCTCTCCTCCTCTGGTCTCAGTCCTCGCTCTCACTAATATATTTTTACAGGGTTTTCCTTGGCAGAGGATTGGGGACCGTCTTGCCATGGCGTCCAAGCTAAACAGAGAAGCGTTACAGGGGACGACAGATGATTCAGGACGGCACGCAAAAGAGTCTGAAACTAAATAACTTTGTCATACCAAAGACGTTGTGCTGCTGGATGGCGCTCTCCTAACCTTGACACTAGTGTTTTAACAGATGTTAGCCCTATTTTGCATTAATAACACTTCACCCCTTATTTTTTTGGCAAGATTTGTGTCTTATGATAAACCCTGCCGATACCCAGATATATATATTTTTGCCTTGGGACAAAAGCCAAGAAAAATAAGATTCCTGTAGAGTAAATATTGAGTGAAAGCAAACATGTGCATTTAAAAGGTTGTATTGAAACACGCATATAGTCCCTTGTTTTTTTTGTTTTTTTACCATTTTTCATGCCTGTGTGAAATATAAAGCATAATAACTACAATGTGGCTACATGTTTTTCTCTCCTGGTTCTTATTCCCACCCTCCATTTCACACAATACTGTAAAACATATATCATTCTTGGTTTAGGGAATATCAAGACCAAGAATATGTGATATCTCTGTGTGGGTAAACCTACATAACTGCCTCTCAAACTGTTCCTTTCTCCCTCACTGTCCTCCCAATCAGCAGGAAAACAACCCAAACACTAATATATCAGGTTCCTTTTGCCCCCTCACACCATAAAATGTACCTGTTTCCACTATTGCCAGTGAGTATTATAGCAAAAGCATTGGCCATCATCTTACATCAAAACACATCTCTATCATTGAGGATGCATACTGACCTAACACGTAGCCCAACTGCACAACAAACAGAAACACACTGTTTAGTAAATGTATACAAAAATAAAACTCTATGAGAGGACGTATTCAGATACTTTAATTCAGTAAAAGTACTAATTCTTGTAGTAGAGGAAGTCCCACAATTTAAAATCTTACTTAAGATTAGATTATTTTGACTCATGCATTAATATTAAAGCAGGATTTTACGAATGTAATTGGTTGAGGTGGAGCTCATTTTAAACTGCAACAAATGATTTTCTTTATGGATTCATTTTGCTGATTATTTTATCAATAGTATAGATTGATTACTTCATAAAAATTGATAAAATAGTGAGGAATGCAGTCCCAGCTACCCAGTGACACCTTCTTAATGCTTGTCCAAACCTTAAAATTAAAAGCTGTAACAATGTGTTTGGCATTTTGCCTTAAAAACATATTTTCTTTTATGTCTACATGGGTCATTTACCTTTACAACAGTATTTCATAAGAACTTTATACATTTTGTGTGCAAAAATCTGAATTTGTAAGGTAATAACTAACTAAAGTATTTCCCTCTGAAACAAGTGGAAGTAAAAGAAACCATTTTATCAAATTGCAGGAATTGCACTCAATAAAACACAACGCAATAAAATGCTTTTAGAGAGTTATGCACGTTCAACACAACACAAGGTGTTCAAAAGTCACATTTATCTGAGCATCTACAGCACTGTGCCCTGTGAGCATCTGCTTTCTGAAACAACTTGAAAATGCAACATTATCTCCACTTCATCTCGTTTAACTCATCAGAAGCGTGCAAAATGTACTTACATATTTATAAATGGGAGGGTAAAAGGGTCAAAGAGACTCAGTGTAATGGTGTGCAGCAGGAGGTTATGGTCCATAGCACTGCCCCCTAGTGTTGACAGACACTAAATCCATCCATGCAAAATGTATTATTGATACAATTCATAAAGTAGCATGCTGTAAAAGTATCATCAGTTAAGTCTGTTCTTGCACATTATAGCACTAAAATATATAGATTATAAAAGGTATTACAGATTTTTCTATGTATTGCCTTTAATATACTAAACTGTGCAATAACATAATGAAGCCACTGAGACAATACAACTATTTTGTAAATAGGAAAAATGTTGAGAAGACATTTCATAAGTGCCTGAACACAGAGGGAAGTTTATCCAGCCGCAAGGCGAAAGACATGAGCAATTTGTATATAATCCATGACCCACAATTCCTTGGGCCAGGATCCCGGCTGTCTGCTTGGACTCCTTCCGTAAACAAGATCTGATTTCTGAAATTGACGTGTTTGAGGGAACGTTCCCATGCCTCGATTCTGAAAAGCAGTTCAGGGTTCCAGGTTTGGCAAACACAAGCAGAGAAACTCTGAGCCACAGAGAAGAAAACAGGAATAATAAGGAACAAAAAAAAGGAGAGATTAACACACTGCAGCCAAAACTAAACCCCTCCTAGAGTAAACTCATTGCTCACAATAAGTTTGCAGTAGAGGCGATTTGACTTTATTGATATTAGTCTATTAAACTTAATGGCAGGATATGAATCCACGATTCCCGCCCTGTGCTTGTATTACTTTGGTCTTGGCTGGGTCATCGTGCTTGACCATCAGACAAATATCTCAATCATCAGGGGTGTGTGTGTGTGCGCGTGCATAGTTGTGTGTGGGGGGGGAGGAAAGGGAAATCCCTAATCAGGTTCTGGGGATTACAGTCAGACTGAAAATGAGCCTCCCAGATTGCAGAAAAAAAGTCAAGGATCAAGACCCAAGGTGGAAAAACATTGTAGAATTTAAGATAGATGTTACTCCAGTTGTCAGGACTACGGCTGTTTGTGAAGCAAATCCTGGCAAATGCCAGACAAATCTGACCATCAGTTCAAACTTAATTTGTAATTTAAGAAGGTGCTATGAAACATTCCAACTGTCAGCACACATTTTTCCCACTGCAGACTCAGACAGCAAATGTGGGGTGTTTTTCCTTCTCCCCCCCTCTCCGACTCCTCAGACCGATTGATTGGGAGTTAATGTAAGATTAACAATGTTACGCCCAAATTGCCACTGAGTCGTCCAAGAACTACTTGAGAGAAGCGCTCGTGACTCATTCCCAGCGGTGACGATGAACAAGAGAGATGAGGTGTGATAAAATGTCTGTTGGCTCCGGCAGAAATTGGGTTTTAGCTTCGGAAACATTTCATATCTCACAAATCAAAGCATTTAGTGTTAAATACAATCAAATATTATTAGATTTTCTTTACTAATCTACAGAAAAATCTATAAAAATGTAGAAGTTCCAGAGTGATTCGTGTCATGTGCTGGAGGGGTAAATCAGTCAAAATAGCACAGAAGAGTTTAATTCCTTTAACCACAAATTAAACATCACATTTAAGTCAAGTTTGTCATGAGGGTTTCGGCTTCTGTGCTGACAAGCTCCAATGCTGCTACTGACTGACCTTTGAACTCCTTACAGGCTGATAGATCTTTCCCACAATCAAGTTTTACATTATTTAAACTCTTTGGGAAACAAGTGTCCATCACAGCAAGGATTGTATTTAAAATGGTCACCTTAATGGAAACAGTTCAGCTTCAGAGTGCCAATGAACACTCATTCATGATGTGAATCTCTTGTTAAGGTTCCTTTATTTTCATAGTAAAAATAAAAATAGCCGATACACTGTAGATTCTCAAGGTGTTTTCAGTCATTTTGGAGAAAGATAGCTAATCAAGTCTTATTCCCATGAAATGCAGATTTGATTGAGACTCAGCAATCAGCCATCTTCTCCAGAATGACTGACCCCACCATTCAAATTATACACAACACACATTTACAAGTAGTGGCCATGTTAGCAGCTCTGTGAGGCCGCACTTAGTCAGCAGTTGTGGAGACATTTCGGTGAAAACCACAAACGTCAACCTCAAGGTGGTGCGAGGAGCAAAGTGGTGGACTGAAACATCCATAAACATTCACCTCCTGTTGGCAATCCTCTTGGATCTCCTCAGCCCAGAGTTTTGTGCCTCCTCTCCAGCATCATCTGCAGCCACAGCAGCTTTCTGTCCTCTGCGCGACGGAGCCGCCTGCTGCGACGTGGACTGAGCTTCCCCAGTTCTCACTTTGCTTAGATTTTTCGGTTGTAAAGCTACAGCCTGAGTCGCTCCAGGAGGCTTTCGTCGGCCTCTCACAGCTTGTACAGACTCTTGTGGATTTGATTCTGTCTCCATGACTTTCTTCTTCTGTGGCCCTCTGGCTGCTTTAACCGACTTTACTGGCTTCTCTGCCGTAGCACCAGATTTCTGTTTTGTCTTCAGAGTTTCACTTGTGTTTTTCTTTGCATGATCACCTTTCACACTCGTCTTTGTTGATTCACTTTTTGCTACGTCTTGCACCTTTTCAGTAGATACAGCTTTTTTTCTCCCCTTTCCTCGAGGTTGAGCTTGGCCCCGAGTGGCTTGTAGTTCCTCTGAGGTATCCGCTTCCACGTTGTTTTCTGGTGCTTGTTGGGTGTTGATCTGAATCTCTTTATAAGCTTCCTAGGAAACCAAATTTTTCTTTAATAGTACAGTAAATCCTTAAAAGCCTTCAGTTACTACATTGTTTTTGCCCCATTCAGTCAAGTGTGGAAACAAAAATTAATGGGTTTAACATAAGATAAAATCAGATTCTCACCTCTAGTTGTTCAAGTTCGGATTTCAGGTCAGTTAACTGGCTCATTAACGCCCGTATGTTCAGCTGAAAGCAGATAGAAATAGTCAAAAATCGCCTAACAATAATAAAATGTTGTATAAGCTGGAGCCTCTCTTACCTGTTGACTGGCCATTAGTTTTTCAAGCTGCTCTCTCTCCTTTAACTCTTTCTTCCTCCTATGTTTTTTGAGGAATCCGTTAGTATTTTATCGTATATAAAATGTCACAACATGTACAATGGACACAAAATCATAGGCTACACACCCATATTTGCCCCCTAGTGTGGTATTTTAAGATAAATTTCATAAAAAAGGAATTCTCCACAAGGATTTTCAGTATCTTAAAAGGATGATACAACAGCCAGGCGTTTCCCCATCATGCCCTTGGTCTTGCAGGCGATGGAGAGCGACTGCCTCGATCTCATGTCAGCAGCAAGTCAGACACAAATCTAACCGGCCTGGCCTCGCTCATCTCCAACGAGCCTAATGATTCTTATTTTCAGATGATTATAAAAATAATGAAAACATACAGTAGTTATGAATAATATATTTTCCCCCAATGTTACACACTGGACCTTGAATGGATGAATGAATAGTTCGACATTGTGAAATTATTTGCTCAGAGTTAGACAAGTCATTCATGTCTGTACGTTAAATACACAGCTACCACCAGCAGCCAGTTAACTTAGTACAAAGACTGGAAACCACAACATGTTTTCACTCAGTTTCCCCTGTGTTCCCCCTCTTTTTGTAACCTGACTGTGCCAGATGGTTTGAAGAAATACTCCCCAGTACTGGTACAACTGATGCTAGGAACATCAACCTATTACTTTAAGACAGTTTTTAGTCTCCATGGTTATTTTTCCTACCGTATGGAATAGAAACAAATCACCAACTGGAAGGTAGAAAGAAAATAAACAGACATTGACCGTGACTCAAGAGAAGGGCACACAGCTTACTTGTTTGCCAGCATCTTCTCCAGCCGTGTGATCTCAATCATCTTCTCTTCTATGGCTCTTTGGACGTTTTCTTTGGTCACCATGGCCAGGAGAGACTTGGCGTCCAGGTCTGTTAACTCGGCCGATGGCGATGTCATTTTGAGCACCACCTTCATCCACTCGGTGAGTTCTTCACAGGATGGGAACTGACAGAAAAACAGATTCATCCGGAGAATTTTGAGCTTCTTCTCAACTGCATTTCAATCTGCCTCACATTTTTTGTGAATTTCCACTGTTATCTAACAGACTGTAAATGCCAGAGGAAGGACCTTAAAAGATCCATCATCTTTAACTATACATTTATGCCATCGTTGATCTTTAAAGGAAAGACATTTTTTGGAGAATAATGCTATTTCAGGGGTAATATAAAATGCTTATAAAAATGCCTGTACCAACCACAGGCTTGAACGTTCAAAAAGAGTTATTAGAATGATAAAAAAGGTCAGATGTGCCCAAGTATATACAACTACAAGGATATACAACAGAGAATTAAGATAGACCCACCTTTTTGAGCTCAGCTTGAGCTTTCCCCAGGGAAGCACACGCCAGGTCTGCGGCCATCGTTTCCTTCTGTAACAACCTCTGCACCTCTTCCAGGTCTCCCTGAGGACAGAAAACAGAAGAACCAATTCCAGCAGCACACTGAAACTAAAGAACATGATTGTAATCAAGCGGTCAGTGAAAAAAGCCAAAATTACCTGCAGTTTTTTAAGAAGTTTCTCTTGTTTCATCTTTTCAATAAACTCCAAGTCACTTTCTGTCGGTTCATACCCAGTCATCCCTTTCAGCATGGAGTTCGAGTCATCTGGTTCTGACATGTTTTCAGAGAACAAAAAAAACAAAAACATTCGAGTAAAACGTTTAATGAAGAAAAAAAAAACAACAAATTAATACTTGAGATCTAATTAATAAAAAGTATGTTTCCAAGAATGTTTTTATTCCCTGGGATCTTAAACGCAGACTGAACCTGTTTTTGTCTGAAGAGTGTTGAAATCAAACGTCCTGTTTTGGTCATTAGCTTCATCTCTAGTACCTGCCTGTTGATAAAGTGGTGAAGAGGACAGGATTACATATCAGGCCAATGAGACAAAGCCTGATGAACAGAGGCAGTGAAATAATGCACAATCTCTGCATGTACCTCCATATTCTCACAGCTCTCACTGGGATCATCATCAGAAAAATCCAGGTGTCTCTTTACATCTGGCAAAGGAGGAGTCCTGTGGAGCTGTCGACCGGATGGGATATGACCTCCTTCTCTCAGAAATAAAGATCTGTCTGCCATGTCTGACAAGAAAGCTGCAGGTCCTGCATGAATCTCACCAGTTCAACTCTGTAGAGTTCAGGTGAGCCCACACTGCTCTCATTTAAACAGGAGGAGCTGATGCGTTTCTGTCATCACTGCATTGTTTTCACCTGTTGCTCAAAGTTGACTGATTACTCATTTTGACCAGTAGATGGCGACAGATACTTTTAGTTTTGAAGTAAAAGTTTTAAACTTGAGATAACATCAGATAACAATCAGCCCAACAAAAGGCAGTCAAATGATTAAATGTGCACTTCTTATATAGTTTAAACAGTTGCAAGTGAATCATGGTCATCTTTTACATTTATAATAGATATTATTATATGAATACTACCAGAATTTTACTCCTGCTGTTTCTATTATGTGTATAGCAGAAATGGAATATAAATGTAATGTAAAAATTGAATAAAATACAAAAGGACAGTTTTGGAAAGTACATTTAATAATCTTAGTATTACCATTTTGTTATTTCATACTTCTGCTATAGTAGGCCTACATTATAGAGGCAAATATTATCCTTTATATTGTAATTCACCTCTATTATTTGACAGTTGTAGTTATTTACTCTGCAGATTAAAATGATACATTTACAAAATATGATCCTTTCATGAAGTCTTACGAGTAAAATGGTTCTCATAAAAGCTGAGGCTGTTCTGTAAATAATTTTCTAATAAAAATAGCAACTTCTGATTAACCTGTATCAATATCAGGCTTAAATTAACAACTTCCGGTTAGTCCTGCCCACTTTTTAAGCACTGCCTATTTCAAGGCACAAATACAGATAGCTCAGTTGGTTGAACAGATACAGATGATGGTGCTCATTCCTAATTTTCACATTGTTTCACTGTTACTTTTACGTAATTAAAGGATCTAAACACGTATTACACCACTGCAGAAGGAATCACATTAACACTATTTCATATACGTGAGTGCACAGGTGCAAAAACTAAGTAACTTAAGCGTGCACCATCCAATTCTAGAGAAGAAGATGTTGTGTAATTCTCTTTCTTACATAATTGTGTCACAGGGTTTCACATATGCTGAGTAAGTTTCACAGTCCTTTTGGAAGATATTCAGCCCTGCTTTAACTGCACAAGATAGACAGACAGATAGACAGGCAGGTGTGCAGACAGACAGATGGACCCTGATACAAAATAGCCAGATAGCCAACCTGTCTATCTTTAAACTGAGCTGGTGGTGTCACACTGCCAGTCCCCACATGTTTGTGGAGCTCCAGGAACTCTAGAGGAGAGTGCTGAGTCGTAAATACCTCTGTTTTTAAACTGCCCGCTCCCATAATGCCGAGGGAGAGAGGAAGGAGGAAGAAGGTCAGAGAGTGTGTGCATCGGAGATAAATTGGTGTTTTATGACACTAACTTGGCATAGCCGAGTGGAAAACATTTGCATGGTCTTACGTTGCAGCTAACAAATCATTCCTCAATAAAAATCAAATTCAAAATTACTTTTCTCATCTTCTTCATACCGACAATTCCTCTCTGGTGTAAGTATCTCTTTCTACCGTGTACCATATGTTTTTACACTGGGAGGAAATGTTAAGTGGGCCACTGTGACTTTTACTGTTACGGAAAACTTGTTTTAACAGCAACATCCTTATAGATGTCACACAAAATCACACAGCAAAGATATCATACTTTGTAGCTCATCAACCGTAACCAGGCAAGCTTTAGATTCCTCCTTACGTTGAATTGGTGTATATTGAGCTTAATTTTAATCAATTATTTGTTTTCCAAAACAAAAAAATGCCAAAAGCAGGAGGAATGCATTAAACTGTAGTGATGCACACTGATCAGGTCCATTACACATCTAAATGACTTAAATCAAGGGACAATTGGACTTTTTCCTTTTCATATTGGACTCCACATGCTTTGAAAATAAAGAACCCAAATGACCCTAAAACACTTACAGGCGTATGTACGAGCACACTCAAATCCCACTTTCACGGACATCAAAAGCTTCCAGACATCATTCAGACCACATACTCTCTCTGAAAGCCCATACACACATGCAGTGACACATAACAAATCCACAGCGGCCATTGTGTCCTGTAAAAGCTCTCCAGTGCCGAGAGAAGTGTCCCAAAAAGGCCATTTACAGCTGCTCCGACATGTAGCGTATTGAACAGGCGAAGCAGACAGGTCGTAAAGGGACAGAACAGCTCCCTGGTGGCTGTAGATGCAAGACAGCGAGGATTGGATGGAGACAGGTGTTCTAAATTACTGAGGGACTAATGTAACATTGGTTACTGGCATTACTGTGAGAAAAATAAAAAGCTTTTGGAAACAAAAGAAATTATATAATTTACTGCAGGATGAGTATGAAGACTTAGACTGTCTTAGTGTTTGTGTCTCACTCATTGTTGCTATATTAATGTTGATGATTTGATGCACATAAGCTTTTTACAGCTTTTACTTCAAGATTTAAGCATATAAAACATCCAACAGCTGATTGAGTAATCAAATAGGTACCAGATCAGTGTTAAGAACATTGGTTCCCATCATTTTTGGTTTGTGACCCCTTTAAGCAAAGCAATGTATATTTGAAATCCCTCATCACTGGTTGCATGTGTTTGCCTGCTGTGAGCAGTTCAACAGAGAAATGATCTTTTTCTTTGCTTTGCTAAAAAAGAAATAAAAATCTGAGTAGGAAATGGCAAAGATGAGAGGAAAGTTAGTTTCCTGGGTCGTTAATCATCTCACAACCCCTCAGATTGGTTCAGTTACTTACTGACTCTCAAAAGTAGCTATAATAAAAAAAACTATGATTCTTTCTGATTTATTCATAAGATGGACAGTTTAGAAGAAATATAAAGCAGCTGTGATTTTCAAGGTTCAGAAATTAGAAACAACGGCAAATTAAACAAAACAAAGACAAAATCTCATGACGGGGTCTCTTTTGAAGCTCTCCGTTGTATCACTCTATCTTCCTCAGTGAAGGAATATGATGCAAAATGATCAAAAGCTTCAGAACAGCTACTGATCAGACCCTGCAGTGAGACTGTTTTGTCAAGAGTGAACTTTGAATTTCAGCTATATTATAATAATAATAATATTTTGATAATAAACTCTAACTTGTAACAATTTGCACATGTATAGTTTAGTTAACACTGTTTAAATATGTTTGCAATCCATATCTCTTACTTGCATACTGCACATAGTGTATATATTTTTAATTATGGTCTTTATATTTTATATTTTTATTATATCTTTATAATATTTTCACTTAGTATTCTTTATTGTAATTTTTACTTTTTTAAAAACTAAATTCATAGATTATATATTATTCCAGGGTAATTTACTGTATAGTTCTCTAACTACATACTACATACTACATACTTCACCAACTTCTTTACACCCTCAAAGTAAACAGACTAGATGACTGAATATGGTAGTGAGTGACTAGTGTGAGCGTAAAGTAAGAGGACACTCCCACACACGTGCACATACATGTGCAATATACACGTCCAAATCACACACACACACACACACACACACACACACACACACACACACACACACACACACACACACACACACACACACACACACACACACACACACACAAGTGATGAGAGATGGCTAGTTGGAAACTTCTAGGCCTGCACTTTCTGTCGTGCCACTCTCAGAGCTGTCAGTGAGGTTAATTTTGTGATGTTTGTGATTAGTGACCAGTGTACAGTTACAGCACGCCTCAGATCAGCGTGGGACTTACGCTTTTAAAAAAATGTATGGACTTGACAATAATGTGTGTTAGAGTGTGTAAATTGTGCAGTAATGCGCCCTCAGATGTTTGTGTAATCTCAGGTTGAGTCTCTGGCTTGTTGTTTATTCCCTCTGTAAACATCTGCTGTGCTAGCACCTTATGAAAGATCCATTTTTGCACTTAAAGCTTCAAATTCAATTTCCTTGCTCCTAAACAAACTTCCCCACACACATTTTCCTACATATAAAGTCTCTGAGCTCAGGCTTGTTTCAGGTTTACGTGTATTTTGGACTACATTGGATATGAAATTCCACCACACACATTTAGTTTCTAGTACCTACTTACATTACTTCACATGGCAGAGCTGCCAGTGAAATGTATCGGCACAACATTTATCCCCAAGCTGTAAACCTTATCCAAAATAATACCGATTCTGATCCCTGAACTTTGCGTATCACCCAACAAGCATATACTACGAAGCCTGTATGATTGTTGTATGGCGTCTGGCTCAAGTTAAACCCTTCGTCAGAGTTCGGCAGGTCATGACTTTGCTATCCTGGGGAAGTAAATGGCAACAGGACTCTGCTGGGAAGTGGCAGGGTCCCATTTTGGGGATAATAAATGATGTGGCATTGGTGCACAGACGCGTAGTTGACGATACATGATATAGGCACATTATAGGCAGTTGTGTTGGAACAACTCTACTCAATATAAGACACAGAGAGAAACACCCGGTTTGGTTGAATTTGGTTGTTTCAAAACAAAATCCATAATCATTGTAGGTTATACGGCAGTATAATAACAAAGCTATTAGGACTAGACTGCCCATAATGTGGATTCATGTGCCATCTAGGATTAGGACAACACTCGTAAAGTATCTACATGTATCCCTAATTGCTGTTTTGTCAGCTTGCAAGGTCACAAGGGAAATTAAATTAATCGAGGCTGTGAAACACTTACTGCTGTGCTGGTCTGATTCATTGAGTAGGAAATAAAAATCACGGCTCTACTGAGGTTAAGATCAGCCATAAATACCATCCATGCACAATGTAATCTGTAACACTTGGGTTTAAACAGTGTTTAAAGAACATTTTCTGCCCTTTTTCTCTCCTGCAGCCATTTTCTCTTCTGATAAAGAAACTCCTTAACTCCATAAAAGTCCTCCCCTGTGATTGCAGCGGTTTGTCTTGTGAGGAGCTCTACTAAGAGTAAAAAATACTGTGTGAATAGCTTTTTATCGTTGATGGATTTGCTCTTAATGTGGTGGGAAAATGCTAAATTGTAGATATTCAGTATGGCTATAATCACCATAGAATGACAACATATATGACAAGGATTGACAACTATGTGCCACTGAGTGCCAAGAGCGAAGGTGTCAGAATAAAACCCTGCATACTCTTGGCCCTCTGTGGCATATTATTATCTCTTCCTAGTATATCGTTTTACACACACACACACACACACACACACACATACACACACACTATATAGCAAATCTTATATATCACTACAGCGCTTTGCAAACCCTCATACACCATTTCTTGCCGTTACATGTTCTTGTGCTTATGACAATCATATCCAATTTGTTTTTTTAACATTGAAGCAATTTTCTTTGCGTAGGTGTGCGCCCCGTTTCATTACAGCTGCAGTCAGAACAGCTGAGTCACTTCCCATATTCCACTGTAGGCTGAAAAACCCATGTTTTTTAACATGATTTTCTCCGAATCGTTTCCTCTCTGCTCCACTCCACTAGCTCTGAAATATTTTCTGTTCCCATCTACTCTACTGCGCTGTACTCACTGTACATTTTAACTGCAAACTTCAAATAACTGATAAAGAGACATGGGTTACTGGATTAGACGGAAAATCGCTGATGACCTCAGATCAGTGTGTAGGAGAGCAAAAAGCAAAAGCTTCTCTTATCATATAAGACACAAACCTGAATCTCTGAGTGTTGTGCTGTTGGTGAGAAAAAACAAGACATTTGTAGGCAAATTATAATATTATTTTCTGACAATTTAAATGGTTAAATAAGAAAATAATCATCAGATTTTGCATAAATGTAAAATGTAGATGTGAATGTTGAAGGGAAAAGTCACAATACATGTAAAAAAAACAAAAACAGAATAGACTTTCCCTTTCTACAATAACGTATACATACATCACATTAAAACTGGCATAGGGGAAGTTCATAGTGTGTAATAAAGTAATTATTAAGCACCTAACATGCACTTTCATGCCAAACACACACACAGACACACACACACAGACACACACACACACAGACACACACACACACACACACACACACACACACACACACACACACACACACACCTGGGTAAATGAAGGTGAAAGAAAAAAGGGTTGACCGTGAGATTAATGGCAGCGTGTCAAGGAGAGGAACCACTGACAGCTGGAGGACTCTGGCTCAGTCTTGACGCAATTCAGGTCACACACACACACACACACACACACACACACACACACACACGCATAAAGAAACACACAATCGTACGTATCCACAGGTCAATCCTTATTTGGTTACCTTGCTCTGAGACACAAGCAGCCTTTGAATAGAAAAATCAATTCATTTAGAAGCCCTTTATTTGAGCTCTGCACGACATCTAAAGCTGAACAATGCCCATAATTCTATTACAGCTCTGACGTCTGCTGAGAAAAAGGCGCTGCCTGTGACTCAACCGTCTGTGACCCTTCTGCCTCATACTGCATCAGAAAGCAACCTAGTTTTTTAAACCAGAGCAGCGGTCAGCACTTAAAGTGTCGGGCACTTATTTTTGGTGCAACCCCACCCCGCTCTAATCCCTTGAAGGGGTTTGTTAAAGGGGAGCTCCACTGATGTTACAAACCAAGAACTGTTTACAGGTCTCAGTGAGCGCTACTACACATGTGAGTTATATTAATCCTTTTTTTGACTCCTGTTGAAGCTGTGTGAAATCGCAAAAATTGCCTCAGGTGATGTCACTTGAGTCAGCGGCTGAAGACTACAAATCTGAAAGTTAAACTAAATCTGGTGATGTGGAGGTAGAAAGAAGTGAGATCCCTAGAAGCTGGCCCCCTATCTCTGCTCGAGGCTACATGAGCCACTACTAGCATTAACGCACCCGGATCTCCGACTGGAACTTTTCGGCATTGAGTTGCATTGTGGGTAATGTAGGCGCCATGTTTCTGACAAAGAAGAACGCATGGGATGAAAAGAAGATGACATCTTTGGCTCCGCTGCATCGATTTTGGTCCTTTTTTGTTCTAAATTTTGCATCGCGACTCCGACGATGTTACAGTAGTCAATCGAACGCATCAGATACATTCATTTTTCAAGTATATTATGTGACACATCATATTTTACTTAAGTGTGCAAACAGTCCGACTGCAGGGTAAAATTAATGCACAACATAACAGTTTTAGTCCCACTAACAACTGAAAAACAAATATCTAAATTCCTGTCTAAATATTGCCCCTGCCACCCCCCACCCCATTACTCTTTCTCTACTCAGGGAACGTCACAGACTCCCAAGGGCTCAGTCTTCTGTCAAGGGCCATATGGTACCGTCAGAGCTCTGTGTTTGCTGGAGGAGGGAGGGTAGCCGTGGCTCAAGGTGTCAGAAGGGAGGGTGGTTTAAATTTAACTGCAACAGGGCTGATATCTGCATGGCAGGTCGTGTCTCTCCCCCCCCTTTCTCTCTCTCTCTCACACACACACACACACACACACACACACACACACACACACACACACACACACACAGTCTGTCTTCACAGTCCCAAGCCACAGACATCATCACACACACAGCAGCTCTCTCAGTCTGTCAGGACACGTTCCTTCGTCCTCTTCTTCTCTCCCACCTATAAGACCACCTGGATTGTACAAGAGGCCAGCTGAGGACGCAACAGAGGAGACAAAAGGAGACCGTCGGAAGGCAAACATTCACAGTGAGGATAACGCTTCATCTGAGCCGGCAGGCTGAAGGCACACAGCCAGTGGCACTGCAGAGGCACAACAGCACAGTGGGCTAAAGATTCACTGCAAGAGGTAAGGCTGGAGACACTGTGTGCTTGGTGTGTGTCAGGGGATGTGTGTACATGCTCACACACCACATCCACATCATATCTTTTATTTTGGAGGCAAATATGTAAATGCATAAGGCTGCATCTCTGTGTGTTAAGGTTTCATCAGCATTCACATCACCTGCCTGCCAAATGCAAAGTGATATGTGCAATATATCTGGAATATTTATTTTAAAAATAAATCACTGCTGCTTCAGCCTGGCATTATAAATGTTTTTGCGTTATTGCACATGCTGTAGTTTTAACATATGTGTAATAACGCATTTAATCAAAAACTTTTCTCTGTATTATTTTGTAATTATGCAAGGACATGGTGCAGTTTGCTGTGAACAATAGCTTAAAGTACAGATGCACTGAAATGTCTAACTTGGAGTGGATTTACAGAGCACTACGTGAGCGGGATGTAATCTGCATTGTGGCAGATTTTCTGCAAGGTTGTTGCTAATTAGACAGATATAGAGATTAGAAGCCAGAAGATAGAGAGAGAGAGACTACCGGAGGGTCTTGGGGTCACAGGGAATTTCTGAGGATCTTAATTTAATCTAACTCGATTTAATTTGCTCAAATTGGTTTGAATTGTTTTGGCCAGGAGACAAAAGATCTAAACTATGACGTTTATTCGTCCTTTATTTGCACATGTGAATTTTGGCTAATAAAGGAGCACTTGAGTCATACTTGTGTTTTGCAGACTTACAGTAAATCGCCCCTGCTCTTCAATTGAATTTGCTGACAAGGGCAAAACATGATATCATCCTGGCAGTGGTACACGCCCCATGATCAATTCGCCCACCACATCAAAGCTGCGGGTGATAATTCATCCGCTCCTGTGCAGTGATACTGTCTTGAGCGGACGCTGGAGTTGCACGTCTAGTCATATTGGTTGCAGGCAGGGAATTTCCAAAGGGCAGCATGTCCATGAGAACCCGCAACAGTGTCATTCAGTATCTAAGTGCATTGAGGACGGGTGAGGGAGGGACGGGGGTCAAGTTACCAGGCCTGCACTTACGTCTCAGTTTGGAAACATACTAAGGGGAGTGGGAGAGAGAGAGATGGACGATAGCTAAATGTCAGGCCAATGAAGCATTTTCACTTAATTGTGAGACTTAGTATTTTCCACTTTAGCTTAAAAAAAAAATGCCAAAGCTATTATCGCGTGCTCAGACGGGATGTCCTGCACTGGTATCCATATAGTTTGATGATGTGTTGGTATGTGGTGGTCAGCATAGCAAAAAAGAAGGCTTAGCCTACTGTAGCTCTCAAAGATCATCACCCTGCATTGAGGTTTGCAGTTACTTGCAGGTTATGAATAAAGAAAGTTACATTTATAGTTACGTAAAGGGCTTAAAGCACATATTAAGCTGCTGCTTCTACCTATATTATACATAAAATATTTGGATTTTGTTATTTGGATAAAACCTTTTCCCTTTTCCTCCTGACATTTCATCAACTACAATAAACATAAAATGAATCAACAGGTGTTTGAGCTTTCGTCCCACAAACCTCCCTCCTGTGGGTAAATATTTGGGCTGACAGAAGGACACCCAAGCACGCTCCAGATGCAGCTTTAAAAGGCTTGGGGTTTGGCATGTGACTCGAAGTGACAGGTTAATCTGTTTAAGTACAGCGTACGATAGCGGGATGGAGAGCCTTCTGGTGTTGATAATCCGCCATAAGCCGACGAGAAGTCAGCCGACCAACAGATTGATCAGCAAGTTTACGGTGAATGGCGTTTGTAGGGTGATGAGAGTTGAAGTGGAGTGTTTCTTTGGCTGTATTTTGTATGAATTCATCTCTAACGTCACAACAATAGATGTTAATAGAGATGGGAATGGACTGGCCAGCTCTTCATATTTCTAACTTTTCCACTAGATTAATCTTTTTTTTTTATTGTCATATGGAACACCCCATTGCTTTAATACATGATGAGCCTTCATAAAGTTTGGTTATCCTCTGACAACACCATAAGGTTGACACTGAAACTACAACAACTATTGGATGGATCACCATAAGATTTGGTACACACATTCATGTTCTCCTCTGCTACACAAAACGTGCTATTTTCTTGTGAAACACTGAAATAGTTTTACCTCTTTGGGCTTCTAAAAATGAAAGAATTATGATGTCGCTTTTTGGTTGAACTTCTAAATACTTGCAAACAGTATGCAACCACAGGCGAGGCGTCACAGTTAGACATTACTTCATATTTAGAGTCACAAGTATAAAATCACAGCAAAAGTTTATATCTTGATTATAATTCTCTGGCAGCACCTCACTGCAAACTTCTCTCCTTTCAGGGTGATTGACAGATTGAGGGTAGTGGGACAGAGATCATTAAACAAGACACGCATTAAGACGAACCTCCTGGCACCTTGAGCTCTACCAGCTGTAGGTTGGATTAGAAAGCCTGGCTGTGAGGGTTTATTGAAGGTGTTTGATTCATCAATGGGGAGTGCGTTGGCGGGGTATGCCACTCTAGGATGAGAGTGTGTGAACGAATCAAAGCAAATCTCTCCTTGACTAGCCCTTAAAAAGAGATCAAACTTGCTTTAAATGCTTTTCCATCCCGCCTGGATTTGAACTAAGTTTCAAGTTTTCTAATGAGTAAATCGCTGCAAATATCTCACTACTTTTTGGCAACGACAGAGCACAACCCAACTGGATTTTGAGGGGAAAGTAACTTAAAGTTCTCTGATGATTCAAGTGGAGATTAAAAGCTTTCCCACAGTTTGTCTGTTCCCATCACCTCTTGATAGGGTACCCGTACACATGCTCCACAAAACACACAACACATGAGACGCTTGGCGAGAAGTTCATGGGTCGTAACTGTCATTCTGACTCGTTGAGATGCGGTGACTCCTCGTAACCACCAAAGACTTGCTGAAATGTCCTTGAGCAGGAGCGTTTCTCCTGCAGGAATCAATAAAAGTGTCACATTACTTTTTGGATCAAGGTGTAATGAAACTTCGGTTCGGGTAATCAGAATTCCTGAGTGGTCTCTTGCTGAGATGATGAGGACAGTTGTAGAGGTGAGCTTTGACCAGAGTAAAAAATTGTATCATATTCTAAATATTTTGTTCATTTTAAAATGGATGGTCTCATTTCTATTTAGCTGCCTGCCATTAAACAGTTTAGAGCTAATGTTATTTTAAGATTTGAAGTTGCTGGACTTTAATTCATTTGTATAATGGAAGGAGCTGAGTCAGCAAAAGATGGAGAGAGAATTTCAAAGACATGTAGCAGAGACTTTAATTTGCCTGCTCAGTTTTGATGATGATGACGATAATGTTTGTAGCCGTATTGTAGCGTTGAAGCGCTGATTGGCTGATGTGGGGTCGACCAGTACATGTAGAGCATGGATTGAGGGACACATGGCTTTTGGCTGCGGGAACAGTGAACTTGTTTCAGTCCTGGGGATCCTGTTTCTCTCACAGAATACCAACCGCTCAGAGCTCTGGGAAAACAGCACTATATATATATCATGAGAGAAACGCCAATGTTGTCCAACATTAGTCCCTCTCTGTGTCCCACAGCTTGACCCGCAGCCTTCTGCTGTCAAGTGGAGTCAAAATAAGTCAGCTGAGATCAGTTTGTACAGCGGGGTGGACATTGAAGGATCAGTTAGAAGGTGCTTTCGCAGAACCCGTTCCCATGAGAGCAAGTGAAGACAAGCACAAGAGGCTCAGGGACAGATGACTATAAAAAGGGAAAAGTCTGTATTAGGAAGAACGGCTAGTAACATATGACTCAGTCACCGGGATACTGTTTCCTGAATCGTCGTGAGAAGTTCTTAAATCTTTAAAGCAGTCGTCAAAATAAAATTCAACATCAGCTCATATCGTTCAGTCAGGATGTTACACTAAAACATTTTATAAAAACACTGTAGATAGCCGTTCCATTATCTTTATGTTGCATTTTATTGCTGACGCCTCACTTCAGCAGAGCCTTTTCCCCAGGTGCATCACTACAGAAACAGCTTGACTCCAGGTGCATAAATAATTCACATACATATCTTTAAGCCTGTGCTGGACTGAGTGGTTACAGTGTGATTTGCTGCAGCAGACACAGTCACTGCTCATATCTGTGGAAGTGTAAAAGTGAGTAATGCTTGTAGCCGCATCAGTACACCATGGAGCATTAGTGATGGATGGCTGCCTATGCAGCATTAAAAACTGTCAGCAGGGGATGATAGCTGGAGGCTCCAATTTTACGTATGAAAATGCAACATGGTGAAATCCAGAAGTAGAATAGCTGCAAAAACTACATAATCCAATGTTTTTCTTTGAACTGGCTTTGAAGTTTACATTTGTCCTCTACAGACAAGTTAAAGTTCAATAACCTACTCATTCAGGCAGCTCAAATCAATTTTTATGTCATGTCTGAGTCATATTTTTGTAAATTTAGAGAATCTGTTCTTAGATCAAAATTTTAACACAAATGACGTTGACATTACGTCTGCATTTACTATTTTTACTTTTAAAAGGAAAAATAAGGAAACACGAAAGGAAGAGAGTCAGCAAGAGAGTCAGCAAACATGAGATTATCAGAAGCAGAACAAGTAAAAAGGGTTTGTGCCGCCTCTCATGAGATTCATGATTATGCATCACAACTAGAAAGGAGAGGAAAGAATATGAAAGGCGAGAGTTTTCTGACTCAAACATTAAAAGTTATATAAAAAGGTTTCTCAGGGACAAACTGAAAGCTGGGAAAACGTTCAACAAAGGACAACTGGACTGCGATTATCAATTAAACAAACTGTAATGAAGAAACTGGCCTTGTATTTTAAGACTCATGCCAACCCCGATTGAAAACTTTAACAAAATCAAGTTGAAAAATATAAAATTATATTAAAATATATCTATTAAAAACTAGACGGATGCTGATTTTACTCTATTTTTTCACTATTTGTAAATTATAATGTACGTGGCAACAACTTATTCAAGTTACTGCAACAATAAAGAGATCACACTCAGAGTTAATCGGAGAGAAAATGCTCCGTGCTGCATTGTTATGAAATAAAACGTACTACTTTAGTTCCCAAATAGATTTTTAACCCCGGCTGTCTTTTCATTTCCTGATGCTATTAATGTTAGTCATCCACATTGCTCGGATTTGGCCGTGCGTCACCGCCTTTACTTTACTTAGTGCTTATGTTCTGTGTTAAATATACAGCAAGGGCCCACTGAACTCAGATTCCTCTGCAAGCTGTTTGATGGAGCCAATGCTTTCCATGATGCAGCAGAAACAGTCAGGGCCATGTGCACAATGAAGACCACAGCCGCGGACAGATTACTTTGTAAGCAATAAGTAGAGTTCTAAGAGTTCTAGTCTACTTAAAAACAAAAAGTCAATGCGAAAAAGACGCATATTACTTATTTATTCTGTAAAATCACCTGCCATCACACGAGAATATTCAGTTTTGGGTCAATAAGTGACAGTTTTTGCAGATCTGGAATTGCATTTTACAGCAATTTTGCAGTTTGAAGCAGATAATTTGCAGTTAGCTTAGCACAAAGACTGGGAACAGGGGGAAACTGCTAGCCTGGCTGCGTCCAAAGGTCACAAAATCCATCTACTAGCACCTCTAAAGCTCACTAATTAACACTTTGTTGTTTACTGGGAGATATGTGCTGGACTATTTCTTGGCCGGGAGAAGGCGCCACAAGGTTGCCGGGCAACCCACAAAGACTTCAGACTCCTGTAAAACCCCAATTAATTGTATTCACACCTTGTTGTGTTTTTAAGGATTAAACAAATGACATATAGGTAACATGGTAGCTGGTAGGCAGATCTGTTCCCTTTGCTAGCTGTTTCCCCCTGTTTCCAGTCTTCATACAAAGCTAACTGACTGCCGGGCTGCAGCCTTATATATAGCTGGAAGATGGTAGAAAATAAAGTATAAACGTGTAGTGTGTTATTATCACCTTTTTAGCACTCTGGATTATGGTAGTACGTTGCTACTGAGAGTTCTCCATAGGTATAGCTTAGCACAGCTTGCTATACATTATGTAAACGAAACTTTTCCAGAGCTCTGTATCATGCCGACCTCAATGTGAACCAGCTCACATCTTGCTACTATTTCTGCATTGTATGCCCACCAGAGACTCGGCTTTGGTTGTGAAATTCTTGGCATATGTAACATGATTAGATAAAACGACACAGGTGGCAGCCTGACGCTAAATATGCACCGGAGAAAAAAATAAAAGGCACCAAGAAACCCTGCTGTGAACACTCCTCTTAGAGCTTAAGCCTCCATTGTTGCCCCTCTCTGTGTTG
This sequence comes from Dicentrarchus labrax, assembly GCF_905237075.1. Taxonomy (NCBI): domain Eukaryota; kingdom Metazoa; phylum Chordata; class Actinopteri; family Moronidae; genus Dicentrarchus; species Dicentrarchus labrax. The sequence goes on along the minus strand of NW_026136716.1, from coordinate 5,790,798 downwards.
TGCTGTTGCTATAGTAATGAACTCAGCTGAGATGAGTGGGCTTAGCATGGCTCTGTGACTTTGTGGGGCTTTTGCATTCACTAAAAGACAGGGTCAATTATCGGGCTATTTTCTGATGACCCACTGACATTTTCCCTGCTGCCTCTGATTTAAGAGAAGTGAGGTATGTTAAGAGCGAAGAGGGACAGAGGAGGAAAGGACAGACGTATTACAGTGGTGAGAAATGTCAGTGTCGCACACTGTGACAGTTAATTTACTCACTTTGGCCCGAACAACACTGGACAGATTTGGGAAATGTCTTAAATGGGCGTGATTTGTACAGAGTGGGATTGTTTTTGGCAGGAGTGCTGCTGGGATGAGGCCCAGGGCTCGACAGCACATAGTGTCGGTGAGGGTGAAGGAGGGTGCATTACACCCATCTGCCAAGATGACTCAAGAGAAGGAGGCAGTGCAGGGGGCCAAAACCACATTAGTGCTGTAGAGTTTGGTGTCCAAGTCGTGAAGGATAAACTGCGGTTTTGGGCAGCTCATCCTAAAAATTTAGCACTTTTATTTCAAAACAACTTTGCATCCTCTCTTTGGCTGGTTTTACCTTTCTACATGGATCTAGGGTTTGCAGAGACCTTAACCCACAATATGTTAGACGATCTAGATACAAAAACGAACTCTACTCTAACTAACTCTGTCTGCTATGCATAAAAATGAGAAGAAATACATCAATTCTGAAGAAGCTCACTGGAAGGAAAGGTAATTTTTTCACCTGATGTACGCTCTGTTCTGATGACTCACACTATAACTTTGTACAAGACAATGCACCGAAACTCTGCCAAAAAACAGAATTGCAGCGCTGCTTGTGCTTGAAGTACAATGATTATTTTTCAGAAAGAAAACATGAGTCAGCTTACTGAGAAATGTTGTTTTGCTGCTCGGAAACAGCACAGCCACTGAATATTAACAAAGAGAAAGAGCAGAGAACTGCAATATTATTCTCTATTTTCTCATATTGACAAACTCTTGACAAAGATTTGGGGTTTTGTCTTCCTATTTCTTCCTGTTTTGTTTTTCTGGTCTGGAACTTTTACTGTTCTGGTTCATTCTCACCCTCTAATTTTCAAACACAGCAACTGTTTTCAGGGACCAAAACTACTTTACACAACCTGCCCAGCACCACATAGCAAAACAAAGTAAAAACAGTAGAAACAAAACTAAAAGGAGAGTTTTGGATGAACATTAATCTGATAAATTTGCCAAATCAAATCAGAAGGTGATAATGTCAGTGTTGTGTTTCCAGCGTGTTTATTCTACACCTGCACACCCATATTTCTCATGTATGCCAATAATTACATGATGTCAATAATTTATATGTACTAATAATAATGATAAAGGTGTAAGTTGTCCCAACCTAACAAGTCAAGCTCAGTCTGTACACACCCACACAGTCCAAGTGAAAATAACTGGAGGGTGCACAATGGTTGTGTACAGCAGCTGACAAAAACATCCAGGTAATTATTCTTTCTTCTATTGGACTTCAGTCTAAAGCCATATTTGAACATGATTAATAATACAGAGGGAGGTGGGTAATAAAATCTCTCTCCTTGATATTATTCTTATTCTATAAGTATTATATATTGTTAATTATGTTGCGGCTATTTAATTGTTTGTTGCCAACTACTTTCTGAATGCCAGATCGGCTGTGACAAGACATTGATGAGCTTGTGGGGACTTTTCTTTCTTCTTCATTGAGTTGATTGATGTTATTAAGTGATCTATTAGGTTATCAAAACCTTGTTCTACTTCTGATGTTAGCACGCTGTCTGATGAAGTGATGGAGCAGGAAACTGGAGCTGTAATTATTTGAGAGATGGAGGATAAGAAAACAAAATCACTGGTAATTAGCTCAGGTAATATTAAAATCACCAACTTCCCTTTGAGAAATTCAAACGCTGCTAGATAATGAGATCTTGATCCACCATAATAATGTGCCAACATAATGCTTCAGGAGATTTTGGATGCACAAAATCGAATAATTGCTCGTTATAAACAAATCACATCTACCTGTTTGTTTGTAAATCAGATACAGTCTGCCTAATTGATTTGCTGATGTGCATTATCCTGCTCTCATAAAGTCGATGCTCTAATTACAGCTTAGTCAACTGACTTGTAAATAGCCCAAGGTGTGACTCATTGGACAGCTTATTGAGGAGGTTGCTGAGCAACTGAGCTGGGGACCCTCCCCTGCAGAGACAATAAGGTGTAAGGAAGCAAAGTTAAGTCATTTAATTATCATTCTGAATATGTTTTGATGAGGGAGTTGCATCCACAGAGAGTTGTTCCCTGGGTGAAGACGTTTCAACGGACCTACATACTAATTCTCTTCAGGCTTTGAGTATATTATCCCAGACTATAATGCACAAAGGAAATGTACATTCAAATATAATTCAATAGAATAAATAGACACAGGAGCAGATAATCTATTCTTCAGTTTGCCTGCAGATTTTCATACCTTTATACCAACAAGCATCCAGGGACACACACGTACGAATTAATGTATACACACCTTGACTTTGCTCACACACTCACACACACACACACACACACACACACACACACACACACACACACACACACACACACACACACAGAACTCTGCATTAAACTTAAAATGTATACTGCCACAGTCTGTGATTTGGCTGTCCTCCTTACTGGCAGGTGCAGGTCATGTAGGACAGAAACAAATTAGTCGCTTGAGGTGGTGAAGAGCATCCTTGCTGACTCAGACTTTCTCTCGGCTCACTTCTGTTAAAGTGATTGTTTTGAATTTCCCATTTCAAGAGGTACCTCACACTTTAGCTGTAAACTAAACTATATGACTGCACTTTGATGAAACACATTAGACATTCTTGCAAAACTGACTAAAATCTGCATTTCTTGGGTTGGAAATTTGTCAACACGCCATCTACTGTTTTAAATCACCCTGAACCTTACAAGGCCAGTGACAGTTGACCTTTGGGGACTTATTTACATCATGACATTAATATAAAAAGGTCTGCCTGTGAAACCGCTGCTGCATTCACAGGAGTTTATGCTATTTTTTTTTGCTAACCCTCTACGTGAATGTGCTCCAGTGGACTGTGGACTGTGTTGGCTGGTTAGCTCCGACTACCTGCATGCTGTTCCACATTCCTGGTCGGGGTCGAGGCCACGCCCGCTACACTGCCTGTCCTTTTGCAGGTCTCTGATACATTTATTAAATTTGCTGAGAGGGAGCAATTGACGGGTGCAGTTACACTTCAAGGTCATTTAAACAACAAATGTGAAGCATCTCAATTACAAACCCACAGTATTTGTGATTTAGGCTGATTGGTGGAAAGTGCCTTTAACACTTAAATAAACGAAACCTTGGCTGCTGAAAGATAAATGCAGCAGACTAGGGTACAGTTCCAACAGGACGTGGTCCAACACCGCTCTCGCCTTCTTCTTGCTTCTACTGTGCAGGGGATTGGATGACCCCTAATTTTAGCTCCGAGTTTGTTGGCCACTGGACAGATTGGATTACAGGCAAAAAGGAGAGGACGTGACGGGCATTAGTTGGGGAGATAATGAGGAATACCAAAATATTTCTGCTTTATTTGTCAGTCGACACTTTAAGACCAGCTTTTTCTTAAAGAGTCTGTGCAGCAACTGATGGTGATTATTTGAACTGAAGCACATAAACACAGGGGAGGACAGAAAACCAGCCAGTGAAGAGGCGACACTCCGCCAACTGCCCATCTAAAAACGTCATGAATGTGATCTTTATTAGTCATATTTTATTTTCATTACATTTTTTATTAACTATTCTTCATGGGTTGTGTTATGACAGTATATTTATGGTCAGAATAACATTTCATGTCCTTTCAATAGCTGTTGAGATATTTCTGTCAAAAGCACAAATGCTGATGGCGTTGGAAGAAAAGTCAGAGGTTCATCCAAGTAACATGAGTATCTCTAAATAAAACCAATTCATGTAAAAGTTGAGACACCCTAATGGCGGACCAACTGACTGACGTACCTGACCTGCCATTGAATGATGCATTATCTGCTGCATATGCTTTTTATTCTTGAATTCGCATTATCTAAAAACACTTTCCGTCAATGAATCAATGATAACTTGACTGACACTTCAGTCTCTTCCCAACTGAGGGCAAAGTGACAGCATGTGCACTAGCAGATGGATGCTGTGACCTTGTAATCCTCTACTGTCAATCCTGGGTCACTGCACAGATGGATGGACAGACTGGGAATGCATCGGTGAATGAATGGGTGCGTGGTGATGACTATGGTGTTTGTTTGAGGGGTTTGTCTGAAAGGGAAGAGAGTATTGCTGGTATGGTAGCTTCTACATCACTGTTAAAGTCCCTGACAGTCATTTAGTGAAAGGCCAGAGGTTAGCTGAACAAACAGACAGATATAAGTATCTATATATACTGGGAGGTGACAGATGAGCACATTAACTTGACTTCTAGGATCATACAGTGTAAATGCAATTACTGCAGACAAAGTGACAGCCTGCAGACCAGCTGATGAACCCTTCGACTCTCTAATCTGCTGTCAGTCCCCAGTTGGGGGACCGACTTGAGACCACGTTACTTTAAAACAATGGGGTCTACTTTGCAAGTTTTTTTTTTTTATTCTATCCAAGAACAAATGCCAGCCGATTATTCAGGTACAGTAGCTGCTCCACAGTAAAAGTTACGTCATGCTACAAAGTCACAAACTCTCTTGTTTGTAAAAACATAACGACCTAGTAGATAATCTGTCTGAGCTGTCTGCAGCCCACTAATACACTGATCCATTTAACATACAGTAAAGTGCACCATGGTAAACTGGAAGTACAAAACACATCCATGTTTTTAAAAAAAACTACATAGCAAAATATAAAAACAAACATACAACAATAAAATAAAAAGCTCAACTACCAAAACAAAATTAACAAAATGAGATAATTTGTTTCCCAGTTTAATTTGTAATTTCTGTACTTTGCTCTTCCAACCTCCTTCCAACAAGTTTTGCATCAGCACAGGTGCAGGCGAACCACCTGCAATTCCGGCTCTTTTAACTAAAGCATATCAATATGGAAACACATCAAAACCAGCCCGACAAGTTTTAGATACACATGATCAGTCAAAAACAACAAAATAAATGTGCAAAGGAGACACTGTTGATGAAGCTGAGCAGCTCATTCACAGTCCAAAAGCTCCCAAAGGCCACTCCCAAAAATAAAAAAGGGCTGCCCTCTGCTGGCTGAACTGAGTTAAAGGTCTCTCTGACAACCCCTGTAACCTTTGGACAACACTAAAAACACAGACAAGGTTATTTGCTTAACCTGAAAAGAGGTGTAAAAATAAATAGAATTGAAATATCTGTCAAATGTTTCATCCAGGGTTATACAAGCTGAACATTTGAAACTCAAAAACCACACTGAAAACTTGAAAACTAACTAAATCAAAAACATAAAGAAACTCACAAACAATATTCAAGGATTATTTCCGCTCTTTGTGCTGTGAGGCAGCCTGCATGACCTAAAATACCCTTTGCGGTCTTGGAAAACAATCCATTGCCTTATAGTTTAGACTGACAGCATAGTGACTTAACTCTACTGTACTTATCCTAAGAGCCTCAAAACCTCCTGCTATCAACATCAGATTAACCTGCTCCACATTCCTGCAGAAACACGATGAACAATGTTGGTCAAAATGCCTAAAAATCCAGAATAATCAGATTTAAGAAGCATTTAAAAGTGTCATGTATGGCCTATGAAAAGTTGCAGGACTACTGGTATGCTGTTAGTTTTAGGCTAGAAGCCATGTGGGTCTTGGATTTGATGACACTATTTGTTTTTGTGCCTCATATTGCTGTTAGTCACTTATAATCAAACAATATCTTGATCTGCCTGCGATTTCCGTCTGTTGGCACATGTGTTTATCTGTGTGTACATGTTTGGGATGAAGCAGAGAGGATAACGGCATCAGGATGTTGGGGCTCGTAGGTGATTCGTCTTCTTCACTGGTGGCCCGGCTGTGGTGACAGATCATTTCAGCTATTCACACCTTCCTACCATTGGATCTGTCTGGGGCTGCTCTGTCATGCTGGGCACACAGGACAAGAAGGAGGTCGATCCTGAGCCAGAACATGATTTTAAAATAGGGAAAGAGATCTGGATGTTTTTTTTAAATGCAGGAGAAGGGGAAATTCTGAAAGACCTTAAAGTCAGTGGCATGCTCTGATAAATTCAAGGGAAACGATTCAGCATTAGGGACTTTTCAAAATGTATGAGGTATCAGAAAGATAGAGATTTAAATCTATATTTGCATAATGGGAGTTCTAATATGCTGAAACTGATTTGTAATAAAAGTATATAAGATATAGAGATCCCATTTATAGTAGGACATTCATTTAAAGATCCTATATGTAGTATAATATAATATTCACATTTCTCTTCTGGAGTTTTATATGGTTATCAAGTTAATCCCTAATATCAGGGGCGGCATGGAGTATGTGTCTCAGCTGTCTCAATGTATGCAATTCCAGTACTGTTTAGGGAATAACACATTTATACAACAAGCAAAAAAACAAACATGTTTGCTTTTACACCAAAAAAAACCCCAAAAACTTATAGAACACATTTTCATTCAGATATCTTGAGGTCAGAGGTCAAGGGATCCCTTTGAAAATGGCCAATATTTAGCCCTCTTCCTGATATGCTATGATGGTTGGTACCAAAGGCTGCATTAGGTCTTCTAGTTTTCTATGATACCAGTAAATAAACTCTAAAAGATAGTGGAGGTGCAGAGGTAACTTAACTTATAATAATGTAATAATGTGGTGGCCGATCAGATTTCATTTATTTCTGTTTGTAGTGACAATAAAAGTATAAAATAGTGTAAAAACTCTCATATCAGAGCGTTTCTGAAGTCACTTTAAAATCCAGGGGTGATGACATCATTACCGACGGCCATCTCTGTGCAGGTGTGTGCGCGTGCGTCATTTTTAGCGCAGGTGCGCGTTGTTTCTTTGATTAGTGCAGCGTGTAAGTCGGTGTCTGCGGAAAAACCGGGCAAAATGACAAATGTCGGACGAATTAAGGAGAAAAACAGAGGAATAATGTTCGTGTATTTCCTTCACAAACTTCTTCTCACTGTCAATAACTCAACCTGGATGAAAACATCATTGGTAAGTTGTTTCATAAGCGTGTTATAGATGCTGTCTGGCCTTTAAATAAATAAATAGTGCTGCTCGGTCCCTGCTGCGTGCGCACCTGTAGTTCCCGTGTGGCCTGATTATGTATGTGTGTGTGTGTGTGTGTGTGTGTGTGTGTGTTCATTGACCCTCTGCAATGCTAAAGTCTTTATCCTTTATGTAACTGAGGTTTGAGTAAATTATTGGTAAAATCGACCATTAATAACCTATATGTAAATCCGTGGCACTGTCCATGGTGCTCATTGTAATCCTAATTTCTCTCCGCTCCTCCATTAAATATAATCCCAGTAATAAAAAGTAATAAGTTATTATTATTTTTTAATGACTATCTGGTGTTATTCTCTATGTGTTACAGTTTATTAAGGAAAGCGGTCGTTAGTATGCTCATGTCGCTAATGTTTGCTGTGTGGGATGTGCAGTGTTGGGCTCTGCAATGTAATGTATTACTCATTACTCTTTACAAAAGTAATGTTATTACTTTACTTATCCCTCCTTGCCTAATCAGTACCACTTCTAGTAATATTACCTTTCTGCTACTCCCCACAAAATTGGTAATTGTGTCCCTTATCGCCAAAATTCAGATTTCTAACAATTAAAATCCAGTTTTGTTTGTGAAAATCAAAGTAATTGAATATTTCCAGCCACTGAATACAAGCGCTACTTCCAAGGTTTCTTCCACAATTACAAATATGAATGTGATGACAACAAAAGTAAGCTTGTAACTAATTATTCTTTAGTGGGTAACTGTAATATTACTGAAATGTATTGGTAATTAGTTACTAGTTACTGTGGAAAGTAATGTTATTACTGTAATCTTATTACTGTAATCTTGCTAGTAATAATGCCTTACTGCCCAACTCTGGTGATACATTTAGTGGATTTTTGTGCTAGGCTGCCTATCATCCATGTGAAGTAGGATTTGTTTAAGAAATTAGCTTTTTGTTTTGGTGATGACTTTCACTTCCTCTGTGCTGTTTGCTTGTTGCATTGGTTGGACTTTTAAAGATGGCATTGTGTTTTTGTCCCAGAGCTGGGATTGTAATTTGCGGTACTATGGGAGAGGAGTTTGTTGTTCGCCTTTTTCCAGACAAGCGAAGTTGAATCAGAGGGCCACGGTTTAAGAGTCGCTGTGGCAAATGTGTTTCATGTGTTGCTTCATTTTACCAGTTTATGTAACCAGTGGAGGAGGTACAGTTTATTTTCTCTGCCTTGTGTTTGTCTTCCTGTTTGCTAGTCAGGTAAAAATGTAATATTTCTAGAGTAACAGTATGGTGTTATATTGCCTGAAATATGTAGTCTGATTACAGATCATGGGTATTACTGTTAATCCACATTATTTAAGTGGTGAAAGAAAAAGAAGAATCAGATGCAATTTTAGAAGTAAAAGATGGGGAAAGAAAAGGTTTGTACGTTAGTCTTTAATACTTTTTGTGAACTCAGATTTGTCACTTTCTCATATCTGCAACAGGAACCATTTACACTTATTGATTATGATTTTGATAATCAGACTCGTTTCTTCATTAGACGTTAAAGTTTAAGCTAGCTGGGGCAAACCAGGATATAGTCTGTGCAAATATAGTAGTTAAACGTTGGCAAACATTTTATTACTCCTGTCAGATAGTAGACTGTCTGTGAGACCATGAAATTACTTAAAAAATTACTGAAAAACAGATAATGCTTTGACTTTCCCCCCGTGGTTCACGCAGAGATCATTGTGACCAACAAACATGTAGTTTAGTTAAATGAGATTCGATAATCAACTGTCTTGGCTCTGATTGATTGTTTTTTTTCTTCCTGAAAATGCCATTAAGGAGCACAAATTACATTAATTGTCTTTTAGTCCGTCACTTCACATTACATCATTTTTAAAATATAGAAATCTTGATTTGTGCAGCTTTAAAGTATCCAACCCAACACTGCAAAGTCATGCCATCAGCACTGCCACTGAACTGGACGACCCTTCACTTATGGTGTTATATGTATGATATTACTACCGCCCAGCAGCTCCCGGCCAACTCAAACCCCACCAGTCCTCAAGCTTCTCCTTCTCATTATCACCTGCTCCGAAACCCGACAAGGTTACAGTCTGATGACACTGAGTGTGAAGCGCCTGCCAAGGTATGAAAGTTGATGCAGGATATTAAATATAACGGGGCGTGTTTAGAACACTTACGGAGGCTGACATGGGACTCCTGCGGGCCTATACATAGAGGCGAGTTTTCAGAGTGCAACAAGCAACAGTAAGAGAATGAGGTTCACTTCATGTGCGTCATGTTCTGTTGCGCTGATGTTTGATTCAAAACAGAATTACTGGGCCCATTAAAAAGTAATTTGGTCTCAGTTCTGGTTGAGAGGTCGTTGAACTTCTGTACTGCTGTCTGTTTTTGTTTTCGCCAGCTTGACTTCAAATGTGAAGACCTTGGCACGAGGTAAATCACTAATATACAGTGAAGACCAACACAATTATAGATGCCTTCTCTCTCTCTCTCTCTCTTCTCTTTCTCTCTCTTTCTCTCACACACACACACACACACGCACACAGTAAAACGCAACACTTGGAGCCAGCCATGAGATCATGAGAAAGGCATTCTCATGGCAACAGTGTTGCTCAAAAGCAGACAAACAACCAGGCAGCATATGTGTGTGTGTGAATGTTCACACATTCAGTACAGCAAGTAAGACTAAGTGCATGTATGCTTGGCCTCGGTTCATGGTTTAACATCAGACTTGGCCTTCCTCCCAGACTGAAAACTCATTCAACCTTGAACCTGGTGAGGGAGGCATGAGTCCCCCATCCGTGCTCTGTCTTTCCTCCTATATTCCCAGAGGACTAATCACCCCCTGCTGTCCTTTCTTTATGTCGCGTTACCTGGGTGAGCTAAGGAATCATAAAGAGATTCCTTTGTTTGTTTTGGCGGATATTCTCTCCTTTTTTTGTTTCTGGCTTTCTTTTACAGTGGCAGTCTGTAAAAAGGTGTATCGTTCTCAAGTCAGGTTAATATATATGCCTCAAAGGGCAATCAATTAATCTTCCAATTTCTTCCTCAATTGGTCCATAAAAAGCAAAGTTGATATCTTCCAAGATTCAGTTTACTTTCATTTAAGACAAAGACAAAGCTGCAGCAAGAGATTTTTTTGCATTTACCTTAAATGGCTGTTTGATACATTTTATAAAGAGTGATTAATTAATCCTTAGACCCTTATTTCAGAAAAAAAAACTCCTTTTAAAAATGTGGACAAAACAGGGAGGAACCTCAGGAGGAACAGAGGAGCGATCCCTCTTCCAGCAAAGAGAAACATGCACTAGATGTCATAAAATAGGCAGAAGTAGCAGTAGTAGAACAACAGTATGGAAACACAAAATAGAAATATTAGTCCCCCACACTCAAAAATGTAACTTCACCTGGTTGTTTGAGCTTCAGTGTGACGATTAATGTATGTGCGGAGTTTGACACTAGAAGATTCATCTGCAGTTTCGCCTTAAATCTGAGGTTAAGAAGCATATGTACGAGATGATTTATGACATCTCAACTAGTCTGAGAGCCAAACGTTGCCCACAGGTTAAACAAGTGTGTAAGTAGAAGACAGATTGTGTGCAGGAGTTAAACTTTTGAAAAGAAAAATATTTGCAAATTCTTATATTCCGGACTTGTTCATGAGAGAGGTGTCTTCAAACATGTCCATAGGGGATGTCTAATTAAATAAAGTACATAACAGAAGTACATGAGTACAGTTTCGGGCAAAGACTTTTGAACATAGAAACCTTTACTGACTTAAAAGAGTTTTGAAGGTTCAGACTTTAATGGCAACACGGCGCCCTCTGGTGAAAAACAGATGCTCCTCTGATGCTCATTGTGTAGCAGTATATTTCCATTAGCCCTACAAGAACTGATAGTGTAGTGAGAACTACAGTAAATAACAGATATTCTCTATGCACAGTAAGTAATATTTATTATCACTGCTACATTTCCAGCTGGAAGACCTCTCTTGATGTCCCGATCAAGTTTATTCCATATAGTCAGATTTAGAAATGCACTGTGGAGCTCCACTGTTACTGAATATGATCCCTGTGTTTCTGACACATGCTTGCAGGGGGAAGTGTGCGAAGCTGACACTGTTACAGTTCCTGGCCTGTCCAAAGATTTCCTGGGATTGCATCATCTTGCAGACAGGAGGCCTTGATGCAAAAAATGTGCAGCAGGCTCCTTTCTCACCCAACAGACATTTTAACAGCTTTAAGCCCTGTAGCAGTGAGTCGCAGTCATATATCCTACACCCTTAAATAACAACACGCATACATCTGAGCTAAAACAGCTCAGTTTGACTGCCTGATCGTCTCCTCAGCCGCTGTGGAGGAGTTGCGACCCGCGTCCTGAGCTGTGGACGACTTCAGTGCAGAAGAATTCCCAAACCACTTCTCTTGTTGCTTTACGGTCCAGCAGCGCTAATGCTTGCAGGAAACATCTCCGACGGTTTTATGGCACCTCATACAACCTTGAGGCCCGAATGCTGATCGCTACCTGTTGCTGCGGCAACCCCTGTACTGTTTGTAAACATTTCACTCGTTTTTTTCTGTTTTGGCTGGATGATGGAAACCCCTCCAGCACAGTATGCTACTCTCTTGACAGTCATTCTTTGGGTGCTGTTGGCATTACTGATGCATTTAGTGCTGTTTAATAACACTTTAAGTGGAGCAATACAAGTAGAAACACCAAAACTATATTTATATTTTACAATGGAAAAACTATTCTCAAGAAGCCCCACACCTTCTTTTAAAGTATTTGCCTAAAACATATTTATTACCACTTAATGGCACTACTGAAACATTCACACACAGTATGTCTGCATGTGTATCATTAAGACATCAAGGTGTTGTTACATTTACGACTTATCTGTTGTATTAATGGCTTCTGAAAGCTACCAAGAGGTTTCTGTCGCAGCTCTTCGGTAGTTCTAACAGTGCCAAACACTGTTTTGACTCTGCATCATAAAAACAAGAACATTTACTATATAAACTCTTTTATTTTCTTATCTAGCTTATTTCAAGATGTTTTCACTCTGCCCTGCCAAATAAATTCAAACCTTCCACTGAGCCAAAAGGAAAAGTTGGGAATTTTAGATCTCAGGGCTTTCTGACCTCCTCTGGCTCTGTAAGTTTGTAGTTTAATCATCACTGACATTTAATTACACTTGCTTTTACTTCCCTCTTTACTTTGCCCTTTCAATGCGTGGCCTTGCATACATGCAAACACATAAATATGGTTGTGAATAATCATGTGCATGGACGCCATGACATTATTCAGCAGGAATGTGTAAAAAATAATGGAAGAATAATTGATTTCATGAATAACTAATGCAGTATGCAAGCATGTGTGGTGGTGACTCAGACAGTACAGTAGCTATCAGTGCATGCAAAATGAACCTGGATCTGAAATCCTTACTGCCGTGAAATATTGTTGAACACAATGAAACAGATATTTGATCACACAGACCAGCAGGTGGATGAAGGCACACATGCATCACACCTGACCAGGACTTTGTAGTGTGAAAAACGAGCGACATCTGATCTGATTTTACATGGACCAGTTTCAGTAGTTACTGTTTAGTTACCACTGATGTTGATTCATGACTTTACAGTGTTGCTTAAAGCAAGCATTTTAAAGCTGATTTGCCACACCTTCCTCTTCATGAAAACCAGCTTCTCCTCTCCACGATCAATTTTTCATGGACCAGAAACAGACTTAATGGGTTATTGAGAGATGATGATTGCTCCTGTAGCTGTGAGATAATTCACAGAATTTAAAATGGCCACAGCAGCATAAAGTTTCTGGTATCTCGGTTTAAAATTTCCATGACTTAAAGTACCATCTTCATAAAGGAAAATGTTCTAGGATGCTAACTGTGACCATATTTTGGATATTTATGCACCGATGCAAAAGAAAAAGTATAACATAGAAAGTAAAAGTAAATTTGCCCAATGCTAGTTCAAACTTGTTCAAAGAACAGGTTTTTGTCTTTGTTTCTTTCTGGTCTATGTCAAAATGTGAACTTTTCAGTAACCAAGAAAAAGGCTATTGTAAAGTGGTGATTTAGCGCACATGTTGTGTACAGTAAGCTGCCTGCTACCAGCAGATCCTCCATATTGCTGCTCCTCCATCTTTCCCTCCCCTCTCTTCCCTTTCTCTGCTCTCTTTTGATCTGCGTTTCTCTTACCCTCAATCATATTGACAGCAGCATTATGTCAGGCTGCAGGAATTTACTCTGTAATTTGTGTGAGGGTGCGTACATGCATGCATATGTTCTGCTCGCATGTCAACTGTCCACACAGGCTGCTGTACGCATGTGTGTTTCCATGCATAGTATGTGTGCGTGTGTGGGAGAAAACCGTGAAGAGGTATACTTTTTTTGTAGCACACCTGCTTCCTCACCTTTCACCTTTTTCACTTTAACAGTCCTCCCTCTGCTTCACTTCCAGCTTTTTAGCTTTCAGAGACAGCAAGTGCTGATTGTAAAACACCCTGATGTCCTGGTGAGAGTTTACTTAAAAGGTATATTGACAAAGTTTGGGTAACATCTGGGAAACACTCATTACTTTATGAGCATGTGTGTGGTAGGGGTGTGGTGCCGGTTAAGATTGTGAGTCCCAGCAGTCATAGAAAAGATCCAATATCATAAAGCCCCAAAATAATAAGCTTAATTGCTTTCTAAAGTGTTCAAATGTGTGATAAAATTACTTGATGGCCTATATAGACAGACTTTATGAGGGTTTATGAGTTAGTGACTGGCTGGCTGGCTCGGTGAGTTCATTGCTTAAATACTCTTTGAATGAATGAGCCTTTTGACCTGGTAGCTCGTCGGAGAAACCTTGGTGGTCTCTGCTAGACAAGCCCAAACTGCCAACTGTTTCCAGTAACAGCTTTGCTTTTGGCTTCGGACATTGTCCTCACTGCTTAATGAGAGCACAAGGTAATGGAAGGGCCTCAGGGAAGGAAGGAAGGAAGGAAGGAAGGAAGGAAGGAAGGAAGGAAGGAAGGAAGGAAAAAAGGAAAGATAACTTATGAATGAATAAGCAAACAGGTTTTTATTAATGCTTAATTTTGAACCGTGTTAGCAGTGTGGCTCTTGGGATGGCAATGTGAGTCTGTCGGTCCACCACTTTTGGATGTATTGATGACATTTGGTGTTTTGTACAGACAATCATGCTGCCCAGAAGTCCAAACAACTGGACATATCCTGACTATTCATCTGGCGGCATCAGATCAAAATGACCGCAAAACTAATGATATTTCCATCAGTCTCTGCTGTACGTTGTGGAATGTTAGTTGTTAGTGTGCTATTCTGCTAAACTAAGATAGTGAACATTACATCTCCTTAACATCAGCATGTAGTGGTGGATTGTAACTGAGCACATTTACTCAAGTACAGTTTGGTACTTGTACTTTACTTTACCACTGTATTTATTTAATAGCTTTAGTTTGGGGTTTGCAAGTGACCCAGCAGTGATTAAAATTAGTCCCACATTTACCAGCTGCGACATTAAAGGAGCAGTGTGTAGGATTTAGTGGTATCTAGCAGTGAAGTGGCTGATTGCCGCTAACTAAACACAGCTAGTGTCTGTATTTGACGACCTGGGAATGGGAACAGGCTGTTTAGTGTGCAGAAGTAACTACAGTAAAATATGGCGGTTTAACATGGCGTCTGTAGATAAAAACAACTCATTCTGAGGAACACATTAATGTATCAATAATTATAATCCAATAACATAATGTGTAGCATTCTGAAATGAGCCATTCAGCCTATTGAGTACTTTTTCTTTCTTCTACTTGAGTATTTCTACATTGTAGTATTGCTATTTTTACTTAAGTAAATGATCTATCACCGTCATAATCACTGAGCTGTTAGCATGGCTGTAGTCTCAATTAAAAAAACACAAGTGTTGCTTTGCCTCTGTGTGTCAACTTGCTACGACCCCGATCCTTTAGAAAAGCTACTGTGTGCATACTTGTTATACAACCATATATGTATGCATACCTGAAATGAACAGTCATTGAGACTATTAAATTGAAAAAATACATTCATTAATCCTCCCTCTGTGTATCATCGTGCTTGTGCTTGAAAGATTCTTTTCAATGTGTCGCCTCTATTGCCAAAACGAAGCTAAGCAGCCAAGTCGCTTGCATAAGATCTGAGCACCTGTTAATCATAACATCACCTTCTGGCACTGATCCCCAGCTCACTAAATGAAAAATTACTGGAGTTCATTCAAGTTACTCTGACACTGACTGGATGGGATTAGTAGGAGGACAAAGCACGGTTAAGTCATCTCTGGGCAGTTTTACACATGTCACACACCCGTTCATTCATGCTGTTGTTGTCAATGAGCAACAGATAGAAACCATGATGTATTGCGTTGCATTATTTCATTAGAAGCACAGGTACAAACATGATAACTGTAGGTTGATACTTGCGTCATACAGTGACTTCATAAGAAATACTGACATGTGCCAATGTTTTCCAAAAGATCTCTCCAGAGACATTTTCAGCCAAATATTCATTAATTTGCTGATCACAGAGAAATAAATGTATTCACCTCCATGTATATTTCTAATTTAAAAGGGCCAGTGTGTAACATTAAGGAGGATCTATTGGCAGAAAATAAATATAATATTCATAGTTACACCTGAAAATAAGAATAACTGTGTTTTTTATTATCTTGAAACTTTTTTATCTACAGAGCGGGGTCCTCTTGTTCAGAGCCCACCATGTTGAGCTGCCATGTTTCTACAGTAGCCCAGAATAGACAAACCAAACACTGGCTCTACAAAGGGTCTTTCAT
Organism: Dicentrarchus labrax; assembly: GCF_905237075.1. Taxonomy (NCBI): domain Eukaryota; kingdom Metazoa; phylum Chordata; class Actinopteri; family Moronidae; genus Dicentrarchus; species Dicentrarchus labrax. Next base: position 5,774,723 of record NW_026136716.1, on the reverse strand, counting down.
GTTTCGTGGCCACCATAGTTTCTCTTACACGCTTGGAAGGCTGAGCTGTAGTGAAATGGATGCAATCTGCAACTTCACCGCTAGATGCCACTGAATCCTACACACTGGTCCTTTAATCTGCTTAAAACGTCCTATAAGGCTCTGACAGGGTTACCCGAGGTCTCATACCACAGGTGGTGGCTCATTAACTTTGTGTTTTGGCAGTTTTGTGTTCACACCTTCTCCAAGCTGACATCACTGACAACACAACGCGGTCATGGATAAAAAATGTGTACACAGTGTACACAAGCAGTTTAAGAGCCAGTGTTTTTGCTTCCTCCGGCTAAGGAAGACTCAAAGGAAATTTACAAATAGCGTCTTTTTTTATGATGTATATATATGGCACTGCTGCTTTCCACAGTCTGTTTACACCCTGTGTTTATTTAGATGTGGAGTGCAATGGTGTAAAACAGATAGTTGGGGTTGGGAGTTTGAAGCTAAACACTTAATGATGACAGGAAATGGGGAGACTGGTTTTATCATAGCTATTGTCATCAACTGTTTGATCAAAATTAACAGTTTGTCTTGTTGTTCTCACATTTAAGAGGTTTTATTTAGGATATACTTCAATGATGACTTGATATTAAAGGCTTATTTTAATCTAATACATTTAGTACATTTTTAAGAGTAATTTAGGCTTTTGGTTAAAATCTTCAAAGGATGAATCCTTTAAGAATGGAATTATTTTGATAATGAAAGAAAGTTGTTTTGAGCAGTGTAACTACAGTTCAGCAAATTACTTTCAGTCCATGAACACAAAGCAGCACAGTTTTGGCTTCCTCATCATATCAGTGTTTCCAATTTTGACCATTTTGCTCCAAGTTTCCAACAACCAATAACACAGTTCACAAAAATCAGGAACATCGCTTGCCAGAGATCTAACACTGATCTCAAAACTAATTTATCTGACTCCCACCACAACAGTAAGGGACTGATTTGGAGATACGTCAGATCCAATACAAAGCTTTTTTTCCGTCCCCTCTGTGAACCTTTTTATGAACTATGTGATATATTTGTGATCCATCTTGGAGATTTTGCAGATACGTGATACTTGCACATGTAGGAATCCTCAGCGGGGCAGCGTTACATGTCTGTGACCCTTGGATTGGTTGCTAAATCTCAGCTCATATCTGTATACTGCTGTGTTTTAAGCGTGTGTGAGCATCTGTGCGTGTGTGTGTGTTGCCTCATGGGTTCGTAAATCTAAACAGACTGCTGTTGTGCAGGAGTGATTGATAGAGTTAATTATGTATCTAATGCAGTTACTCATTAGAAAGGTTACATACTGTTCCAGTGATGCTCAGGGTAAGATAAACACACAAACTGTTCTGTATCTTTTACATATTGTACGGCAAAGGAACGTGCATTACCTAAACCTGTACACACACACACACACACACACACACACACACACACACACACACACACACACACACACATTTTGAGCAGTTCTGTTTATTGCCTGTGGCCCAGATCTCTGAGTAAGTCTATGTGGAGTCTGTCTAAGACTGCAGGGAATTACCTCAGCCCTGAATCATGTGGCGCTTTGCCTAGAGTGTGCACAATGCAATCACCCAGCCATCTTTCTCACTCATAAACTGTCAGAGGGCCTCACACAGAGGCTGGACACACACTGCAGGAGCCTTGGACACATTGTTTCTAAGGTCCAATTAGGGCCGTCTCAAATTCTGTTGGAGTGGAGAGATATTTGTGTGTGGCAACACTAAGGCTAAGGCTAATAAAACCCATTAATTTATCATTTTTCTTTTCTTTGTTTTATTGGATTGACAATAAACATAAAAGTTTAAACAGCGTGAACACAGGCACAGGTTTAAGTGACAATGTGAGCTGTTGTTATCAAGAATACTTGGCAGTGGGAGTAGTGATAAACTCATAAAAGTGACTTAATTAACTCAAATTTTTGTACGTAGTTTTGGTGGAAGATACCTCGTCTTTTATCTATTTTATTTATTTAAGTTTAACTTGTAGATATAAGTAACGTGTAACATTTAGGAGGCTCTATTGGCAGAAATGGAATACGGTATGCATAAGTTGAGTTAACTAGTGTTGCCACCTGAACATGAGAATCATTACATTTTTGTTACCTTGAAATGAACCTTTTATATCTACAGACGCCACAGGTCACCTTCCAGGGAGGCAGCCATGTTAAACCACCATGTTTCTATAGTAGCCCAGAATGGACAGATAGGGCTGTTTGTGTTTTATGGCCTCCGTAGTTCCCCTTCAAGCTTAGAAGGGAGGGTGAAACGAGCCAGTGTTACCAACAAAATGAACACTAAGTATTAAAAGTACAAGCGGTCATTATTTTTATATATTTAATTACTGGATCATTATCACTGACACATTGATATAAGCAGCATTTCAGTGTTTTTGCTGGTCATGGTGGAGCAATTTTTCAACTCCACTGTATACTGTTGGGTAGTTTCATCTATAATAATGCATTTTATTTGTTTATTTTTTACTGCAGTCCTATGTTTTGTACGTACCATACCATTACCAGATCATTACCATTTCTGAGCTACCAGGAAGACTCAGATGTTGGGAAACATTATCATTTAGAAGTACAATTTACATCATTTTGTGTTACGTTACAGTGCATTGTTGCTAAGGACCGTCTTTAGCTGGAACAGCAACTTCTGAGCTCATTTAGTTGGAAACCTTTTAATGCAAGTTGAGTCGGATGGATAATGATGTAATGCCTTTAGGCAGATTATTGTCTTTCACATCAAACAGACAGAAATGAGTCTCAGCATGTTTTCATTTGAGTTCTGGTTTGTCTTTTGGATATATTTACTTTAGCGGAGCATAATGATGAAAAAGTAATAAATTACTTGGCAAAGGAGCTTACAGTTCTTTTGCCTGCGAGTCTGCAGCTCACAGCATCTATTTATCATAGTTCGATTTATCATAGTCAGTGAGTCACTGAATGGCCCATTCATAAACCAGATGTCACAAAGACACACTGTATAGTCCGAACAGACCTTGGTTGGTATCCACGATGCTTTTTATTCATACCACACTAAGTCATCTACTAGAATGTTATCCCTTTTTCCGATCACTCTCCGGGCCCACCTATCATCAAATATAACACAGACAAAGTAGGTACACAATGAGACCACAGCGCTGCAGAGCCTAAATCCTCTGGCAGACTGATTTTGGCTGCCTTTTTCGAGACAAAAATTTCACGTTATGGGAAAATTCATCAGCCGTAAATGACGGTCGGCAGTTTCGGTTTTGTTGTGACAGGACTCAAGGTCCAGGGTCCAAAAAAAGTTCTGGCATTGTCAGAGAATTTGTGGCATAATCATGCTTTGTGGCCGGTGGTATGATGTGGTGATGATGACTCTATTCGGCTGAGTGACTAATAATAACATGTCAGGCAATGACGACATGCTGCTGCGCTGCACAGATGACAAATGTGGACCTGGACATAGTACGTAGGTCTAGTTTACGGCCTATTTACAGTTTGATGACAGAACAGGTTATGTCAGCACAGTGTGACAAGATCCCACTGCACAGTCTGACATAAAATAAACAAAAATTATGCTTAGACATGCATAGTCCAGGACATTGAAAAGTACAGACTTAAACATTTGTACTGCTGGTAGAGTATTTTTCTTATTTGTTGATGTGTAGGGTTTGTTTAAGGGCAGTTTGCGATATATAGGAAGGTTAAGTCAGAGTGGTATCCATGTCCTAAATGCCCTGGCCAGAAAATGTAAATTAAAAACTTTCATCAGTCACAAAGAAACTCCTGGAATGCACCAAACATCACAGATTGACTAAACATGAGCAGCTGAGTATTTTCTACAAGGTTGGTGATTCACATTGTGTGTGAATGTGTTTTTTGCTTCAGTCTTGAAGAAAAATAAATCTTAAATCTGCAAAAGCTACACAAAGACACTTTGATACACACACACAAGACACATGGTGTAGGAAATGCATGTGTATATTTGTATGCAGGATATAAATAAAGACCCTTATTCTTCCATCTTCCGTTTGTTAAACAGGTAGAGGAACATGCGATCTCGCAGCAACAGTCTGGAGGACGTAACCAAGGCCAAGCCGGGGCAGCAGCAGGCAGACACACGCAAGCGATCTGCAGAGCGAGAGGAGCCATCAGGAAGGGCTGAGCGCCGCAGTCGACACCGGGAGCCACCGGATGACACCGGCACCGTTCAGAGGAATCACAAGACGGCCAAGAACACCTCCTGTGCTGCTGGGAGTGGGAACGGAAACGGAAACGGAAATGGGAGTGGCAGCACCAGCGGAGCTGCAAAGGGTGGTCGGAGGGAGAAGGGCAGAGACCTTTCCCGGGATGATCTCGTCTTTCTACTGAGTTTGCTCGAGGGAGAGCTGCAGGTAATCCAAACTGTAGAGATGACTGCGCAAGCAACATTATAGCAGAAGACAAGCTTGTATTTGTGGCACTGGGCCCAGTTGGACATGTAGTCAAACACTATGGCTCTGTGGGTCCTCAAGATGGACTAAAGGCCTGTGTTAATGGACAGCCAACAGCTGAGGCTACTTCCTGTCATTCCAGCACTGGATCCAGGAAGCCCCTGGCACTGTTGTTGTATAATAGGAACAAGGAAAAGTTTGTTTTATTGCTTAGGTTAGAGGAAACAGAGTAGACACTAGCCAACAGAGCAGAGACGGAAGTATCTATTCCAGAGCACTAGACTTCTAGATAATATACCAACCTTACAAAATAAAACATAATTTAGAAAGCCTCTCATCCTGCCCCTTCCATAGAACTGATAGAGAAACAAAAAACCCAGTAAGTGTGGTGGATTCCTAAGAGAAATTTATAAAAGACAGACTGTAGTAATCCTCCAACTGGACAAGTTCATGTTCTTCTTTCAGTAGATTTAGTCTTTTTTTAAAATCATATTACTACCACTTGGAGTAGCAATAGCTGGGCATTTATATTTTATCTATCAGTTTGTACTTTTTTTGAGAGCTTGCTCAGTACTTTTCATGTCATTGGTTATTTTATGTTATTGTTTCCATGTAGCTCAAAGTAGCTGCAGAAACTCCTCCCTGATACCATTACCCCTGGTCGAGAGCCATTGCTGTTCTGCAGAACTCAATGGTGAAAAGGAAGTGAACAAAGACACAGAAAATGGTACATTTCTTTGGCCAATTTTGATAGTGGGTAAAGGGTCTGAGTCACCTGGATCTATTTTCAACCTGACGATTTACAGACTAACTTCACCATTCCTAAGTGAATTTCTGTCCCTAAAATGTAAAGACTGAGTTACAGAAAGATGACAGAGACCTATAAAAAATAGGTTATTAATATTTGAGGTTATTTTACTAATATTTGGTTTAGTATAGACTTATCTCTTGCTGCAGGTTGGAAATCACAGTTGAATCTAACCATCTTCTTCCCACACTACAGGCCAGAGATGAGGTGATCACAGTGCTGAAGGCAGAGAAAATCGACATGGCCCTGCTGGAGGCCAAATATGGCTTTGTCACACCACAGAAAGTGCTGCAGGCCCTGCAGAGGGACGCCATCCAGGGCAAGGCAGACGTCTTCCAGGAGGACATATATGAGAAGCCCATGGAGGAGGTAATGCCAACTCTCAATCATAATTAAAGAAAATACTCAATGACCGGGTCTGACTGACACAGAACATACCAGACGTGACAGATGTTTTCTATGTGCTACCCCAACAGCTGGACAAGTTAGTGGAGAAGCAGAGGGAGACACACCGGCGGATGCTGGAGCAGCTGTTGATGGTGGAGCAGTCGCACAAACAGGCCCTGTACAAGCTGGAGGACGAGAAGAGGAACCACGGAGAGTTCATGAAGAAGAGCGACGAGTTCACCAACCTGCTGGAGCAGGAGCGCGAGAGGTCAGTGTTTGAAACCACACGCAAGCTCGATGAGAATAGCTGCCAGTCCTCCAACAAACATCATCATAGTCTTCTCTTCAACCCCGCGGCCTCTCGATGTGTTTATGTTGGCGTCCTTCGAGAAAGTTGGTGACATATGATCTGAAAGCAATTACAGAAAATCTCATTTTGGTTTCAGGGGAAAGTTTCAGTGTCGCACTACCTTTCTAAATACTGATATCAGATTTAAATGTTAATTTTGGATGCCCTTCAGCTGCATTAAAGTTCATAGAGCACTTTGACTCAGCTACGAGCCAGAAAACTAACATTATGCTAGCAAGATTCAAAGTCAGTAACATTGCGTACGGTCGACAAGCGGTAAATATAGTTTGGCAGTATGTTTAACAACAAGACTAACTAGCTATCCAGCCATGTCATTGTCCCTAAATCAATATCAAGATTTTCACAAACAATAGGGTATGTGTACTTTACATGTAGTAACGAGTTGAATAGCAAAAGAAATGTGAATTGAAAGCTTATATGAAGAATCAGTAAGAGTCGCAGTATAGGGGCTTGTGAATTATAGTGGCAATCCTGTCGTCTTCCGAGGATGAGACACTGCAGGACTGCACTCAGTGTTGTGAGATATGAGATATTCAGATTTTGTGTTCATTAAGTTTATTTCAGCGCATTCATTTAGAACAGTGAACAGACAGTTTCCTGCAGCCAATAAGTTGGAGCATTCACCCAGACCAGGGTATAAAACAGGATAATCCAGTAGATTTTAGTGCAATTTCTAACTGCTGTAAGCCAGTGTTATTTGATTGCATTATGGGGTGGGACTAGACACACAGCAATTATACAATAATAACAAACTACTCAGCACTTCATATGGGAGTTGCTTTAAGTGAAAGGCAACAAAAACACTGCTGTAGACCAACCACAACGATGCACTGTATGTTCCATTAAGATCCAACAGCCAGAACAGAGAAAAGCACTCAACTATGTCAAAAGACATTCAAATGACAACACCCCACGCCACGCATCAGTTCAGCCCCTAAGTGTAGTATTAAACTGAAGCCAAACTTACGACTGATGCAACTTTCTTATTTTAGCAATATCTGTCATCTATAATTGCCTCACTGTCCCTGCGGTTTCTTTATGAATCAATGTCAGCATGCTCTTCAGAGTTAGAGGGCCTCTGGAGTCATTTCAGTAGACAAAGCAGAAGGGTGATCAAATTTGTGTCTTTTCCCATGACCTTAGTGGAGGATAAAGATAGTGGCCACTGAATAATCATGCCTTGCTCAAAAGCAGTTTGTCTGCTATAAAAGGGTTGTTCAATTCAAATCCTCCATCCAACTCCACCCACTCAGTTTAAATGTCTTAATAATCGTATGTAATGTTAGCATTAAATCAAAACGTTCCTCAGGATTACAGCGGAAAAACAAGACTGAAGAATTCCTTTATTGTTTTTCCCATGACCTGTACTAGGTCCTTCACTTTTATTATCACCTTTTATAGCACAACTCTGCACAAACCTGAGGCAAACCAAGAGTTTTTACTGGAGATGATCCAGCAACCGAGAGAGGGAAGCAAGAGTTTGACGACAGATCATTTAGGTTTGAGCTTGAATGCACAAATAAGCTTTACATTTACTGCTCTGCTTTATGGTAGCACTGAGGATATTTGTGAAGGAGAGTGAAAAACCATATCCCTGGATAACCGTTCTACAGTCTGTACAGTCTTTCGGTGCCAGTGAAGCTCAGAGGCAGATCAGAACAAGGGACACTTGAAGATCAGATTGTTTATGCTGCAGTTTCAGAAAGTGGTATGATGTGGTAATTCTCTAAACTGTCCATGACCATAGCAGTATATTAAAATTGCTTGGATTTGGAGTTTTCCTTGCAGTTCTGTACACTGACCTTTTGATCGATTGCCATGAAATTGTGTAGAGACATTCATAGTCCCCGGCAGACGGTCCCTAATAATTTTGTTGATGTGAGTTTAAAGGTTTTCACTTATCCAGTGATATATCTCAACATCTATAAGATGGATTAGTACAAAACTGTGTAGAATTTGGCTTCTTCTCCCGGGCCTACCTTAAATGACACATGCTTGAATTGAATTGCCATGAAATGTGTTGCATACATTCAAGGTGCCCAGAGGATGAACTGTAATAAGCTTGGCAGTCCACTGATGTTTTTTCCTCTAGTTCAAAGTTTGAGTTAGTTCAATACTTTTGTTAATGACTAAATAATTGCAAAGCTAATGGCATTCCTTTCAGCCTCAGCTGTGAGTGTAAGTGTTAGCACGCTAACACACTAAGGTGGCAAACATGGTAAATATTACACCTGCTAAACATCAGTATGGTAGCGTTGTCATTGTGAGTATTTTAGCATTCTGATGATAGCATTTATCTCAAAGCAGTGGCATGGCACTGTAGACTCAGACTGTTTGTACTATCACAGGAATCCTGGTAACACTTATGCTATCAAGTGCTTTGAGATACAGCCCTGATAACAGAGTAATGCATGTTGTGCCTCTTAGCTGTAATTTCATCTGTGTTCACACTGTAGTGAACTTGTGTTAAATATCCAACCTTATGCTGCATTACGAGACATTACAACTATTTTAGATTACTGCACAGACATGTTGGAGATGTCTTAACCCCTCCAATGGAGAAATCTGCCATAAAATACTGTAATGTGAGAAAAGTCTGGGATGAATTATTTGGAATTGCTGTTTAACATTGCCAGCTAAGAGACGGCTGGAGGCCTGAGGTGGAAACACGTCTGACTGATTTCTTCTGTAAATGTCACATAGAGAGCAGTCACTGGGCAGTGCTCTATTTACTGCTTCCTCAGCAATATCACATATCATTACACACACACACTCACCTGCACTAACCCGAAAACTAACCTACAACACAGACAGACAGACTTTTGGCCATAAAAACACACACACGCATGCACCCTCAGCAATTAATTTCACAAAGGAAACACAGCTGGATGTCGGCCCGTGACCTGTTTGGGACAATCACATCATTACACTTTAGCTGTAGCAGAATGTTTGAGTTGGACCGGAGGACGGTGTGACGATGGTCTGCGCTTTGTCACCAGGCATGTCAGGAAGAACAGGCTGCCATGAAAAATAGGCCTCTGTCCAGGGGTGAGCTAATTACCGCGTGAGAAAAGACGAGAGATTTATATGACTGAGAGGAGAACAAAGAAAAAAAGAAAAGCTAACCTAATGGCTCTGAGAAGCATCAATCACACTGCGTGTTCAACAAGAGGCCAGATTACCATGGAAATAGTTGATGAGGGTGTATTTTTTTTTAGGTCTCTGGTTTGCCAGCAGACTTCAGTGTGAATGCATGTATATAGAAGCAAGTAAAGATGTGTGTGAGGGGGTGTTCAGCATCTGCCGTTGTCATCTGTCTTCAGTGGTTGGACGCAGTTTTGTTTTTGTAGCTGAGGACTCTGTTATGGTTCTAGATGCGAGCGTGTGCGTGAAGTTATTAGGTAAACTTGTGTGTTCGGAGGTGTCCTCTTACTGTGCCTCTTTCTCTCCCGGAGTTGTTTGTTCAGACAATCCTCACAGAAGACATCATGAGTTATACTATACAGTACTGGTATTAGTGTATGCACATGAGTTGGGGTACATGTAGGTGTTCAGTGTCGGTGTAAATATCACATAAAGGCAGGTTTTGCTGTACAGTTTGCTGGATATGTATTGTAACTTGGGTTTTGGCCATCATTTCTATTGGTTATGATAACGCTCTCTATCATCAGATCATACAGGTTTTGAACAAATTTGAGGGTTTGCCAAACTTATTTGGAAGAGGAAACAAAGGTTAATGTTAAAATGTATTATTATTATCCCAACTGTCTGTTGAACACATCCACAACAGTTTACTATCCCCCGATTAAACTTTGACCCACTGTAATTACCTCATAGCACTATTCTTCTGTGCAATTAGGGTTTTATTTTTGGGTGCACTAACTTTTCATTTAGATAATCTGACTAAACATTTGAGCCAAAGCACACACCCCCTTAATTTCAACAACTGATTGGTTACAGGGGGTTTGTGTGTGGGACTATTTCTGTGTCGGGCGCAGGGACTTCCTGAAGTTCTGTTATCACTGTGAGGTTGTCAGGCAACCATCCGAGACTCCCGGAAATCACTGCATCTGCACGCATTGTACACAACCCCCCATAAAAACCATAACTTCATGTTTCAACACTTTTTGCACATTATACAAACTAAATATAATGTGTTAATTAATGAGTTTTAGAGGTTTTATTTTATACAAAATATGTGGATTAATCCCATTGACCTGAGTGGTAGCAATGCCCATGTATTCCCTGAATGCAATGTTATCATAATGGTTGCAACTGATGTTCAACACAACATCATCTGTTAAAGTAAACCAAAATTATCTTTTAAAACATGCAGTCCAGCAGCCAGTATAATTGGGGATGTACTCTGTGCTGTTAAAAATTCCACTGCTGATCACAAAAATCTTTTACACCTAAATATATATTTCTGTCATATAAACCACTGATCCTATGAAGATGTAGCGGTACACATGTCATTAAGACTGTCTCAAGCAGGAAGAAACAGAGAATCTCTAAGGAGCTTGAGTAAACGACATTTTTAGTCCCTCGCCCAAGCACAAAACCCAGAGTTTGTTCAGCGGCTTCTGTTCTGCTCTGCACTCCTTCCAAAACATTATTACAGAGGGCTAGAAAAACTGCAAACCCCTAAAATAGCTTTGACTTCTAAAAGGAAAAGCCACTTATCACTTGTTTGAGGAGAGCTGAAACAGCGCTCTGTGTTTTGAGACCGGCTGCCACGGCTCGACATGTACACTGCGAGAGGCACCACGTCGCACCAGGCTTTAATTTCACTCTCGTTAATCTGTTGTTGTATGATGCATTTTAGCTGGATGTAATCATTTCCTTCTACTGGGCCCTGGAAAGCAGCAAGTTGTGATTACATCCTGGGGTAGTGTGCTACAGTATTTGGGAATGGAAGGAACCCTTTTCCCTTTTTAAATGCACGGACACTCGCTCTGTACATTTATAAACTCCTCATCTCCTGCTGCGTTTGTTTTATTTTGACCTTTTTTCATAGCAGGGTCCTCTGACTGCTGACTGACCTTCTCTCTGGAAACCCTAAAAAGCATGTTAATCTGGGCAGTGGGTTGGGGATGAACCCGGTTCCCCCCTGATTAATTGCCGATTGAGCAGCCGCCCATGAGTGATGACCTCATTGCGCGCCGGGCACTGCAGGAGCAGCAGGGCTGTGAGAGCGAGAGCGGCATCCTAACCATCAACAGATGTTACTTTAAACATGACTTCAGCGCACAGATATACACACGCTGCATACAGCGATGCCACGCCAGGCACTTTGCTCGCCTTTGTTCTTTTGCAAAGAAATGAAGGGCAAGGAGCAAACTTTATAACCATCTGTATCCTCTGATTTCATGCATAGCATAAAAAATCCTGTGTGAGGAGTTCAGCTAATGTTGTCATGTGATGCAGTGAACCCAGAGAGGGAGAGAGCGTGTGGAAATATGAGCCAATTCATCCTGCTATCTTTACCATTTAAAGCTACACCAGGCAGCTTCACATGTTGATGTCTTCAGATGGCAGCAAGAGGCATGATACATGAACTTGGGTACCTAGAACTCCTGTGATGTAATGTCAGTATAATGCACAGAACACCCTCATGTTTAGCAAACCAGCTGGTCTGGGATCATTTCATACCAAAAGGAGAAGAGAGGCAAAAGGTCTGGTGTATCTGACTCCAGGTTTGGATGGAACTCTCACTTGCTGCTGTTTAACTGGGTTTTTCATTTAGTTTTTTGTGTTGTCAGTGCTTTTCGGGGGTGATGATAGTACATACCCAGTGGCAGGATTTAATTTAGCAGCTACACAAACTCACAAAATCATAAACAGAAAAACTTCCTTATTAAAGGTGAAAAGAGCTCGGAATTAGATACATACAACCACTGACTTAAACACACTTAAAGGATATATTATTATTATGTCTGAATACGACACAAGGTTTTTGATGCTGGAAGAATTCTCAAGATGTCCACACAAGGACCAGAGCCTGTTATAAGGGCTATAAAGATATAATTTCTGCATTAAAATGTCTATAAACACTAGACCTATGTTATTTATTTTGTAATTAGCAACAATGTTCAATGCCAAAGATATCCATACATTTATTTAGGTGTAATTGCTCCCCTCTAGTTGCTGTAACTTCTCAACTGTAAACAATTTCTGCCTGAGTCATTTTCATCATCAGCAATGTTTAACAGTAAAGACAACACCCATCATCCCACGCTACTTCACAGCATCGTCAAACTACGTCTTTTTTTATGGTTTTTGTTGCTAGACCCCCCCTAGCAGCAGAAATTACATGGAGTACGTTTAAACTACAACTTATACCAAATATTATTTCCCACTAGTAATCTTTTATTCTTGTAAAATACTGGGTGCTTTCACCAGTTTATGCCTTAAAAAGTGTTGACGAGGGATACAATTCACATTCAAAGGCACTTTAAGTTTATGAAAAACGTCACTAGAGAGCCACAACAAAAGCCGACAGCATCTCACTTGCATGGCAGCTAAGAGAGACAGTTAAGAGTTTTTATGTGATGACTGCTAATAAATAAAACCGTATACAATAAATCTGTATAGGGTCAAGTAAAAACTTAAGGCAAGTAGATTTCTCACCCACTGAACAACTATCTTAATGTAAATAACAATCCATTCACTGCATGGTCTAAAACCGGGTTATACATTGCCAATAGGACCATGGGCTAGTTGACACGCATTATTGAAATCAGATGTCTGTGGGTGATTTTTTTTTTATTAGTCATGATGCTTGCACAAGGCATCCAGGCCTTTATGCGCAAGTTCAAGTTGTGAACATGCCACTGAAATGCGATGTGAAAACAGCCCGCAGATGATACGAAACAAAAGTGCATTGACGTAATTTACTGGCATGATCAGTTATAATCACTGTAACTGAGCCATTTTTTTATTGACGATAAAAAACAACAGTAGCTGCAAACGTGACACCACATGACCTTCCTCCTCCTCTTAATGATTTGCAGGGCACACAATGTGTCTTGATGCCATCTGGTTGTCTGAACTGCACATGAGGTGACATCACTCATGTGGATCAGATTGAAAACATTCTTCAGCGATGTCCTCATCATCGCTGAGATGCTTATTATCCAGACCTGCCCTGCTCTTTGAAACAGAACACAGCCTTTTTGGATTTTTTTACGATCTGGGATTTTTTTGGTTATTAATGATCACTGTTCCTGTTCCTGCAGGTTCACCTTAGAGGCAGGTTGTGAACTTTGCAGAAGTTATACAGTGTTTGGCACAAATGACAGCATGTTTTAGGAAGTTGTCAAGCAGCTGTTGCGCTGTATATACACATATTCCAATGCATGCATGAGCGGGATCTGTCTTCACCTATGCGTTGTTAAGATATTATCAGTACTCCCAAAACTGTTGGTGAGGAGACAGAAATCTGCCTCATTCATCAACTGTATGACATGTGATTGCTGAGCTCCTCGCAAGTGTTACGTCTTTCCTGACTCTGAGGAGAAGCACACCTGTATTCCTCCTAAAAATGTTTCAGCCTGGTGCATATTATACATTCCTGCACAAAGCCAGGTTCAAACGTTTGATATGATATATGCCAGGATGAGATATGTGAGATGAGATATCCTAGGCTTTCTGGAAGAAAATGTGATGTCTTGTTTATTAAATGCTGGTACTGGAAAGTACACACGTGTTTTTCGAAGCTCTGTCAAACACTTCCTTTTATGGGAAGGAAAGCTATTCTGCGGGCCAACTACTGTATATGACGCTACTCAGATATTTGCAGTTGTACACTTTGAAGCCCCACCAGCGAGCCCCCATGTTGAGCTCAGGAATAACACGAATATGACACATTCAGCGACACCCTCTGAGCACACATATGACACGCAGCCACTTCTTTACATTCTTTCAAAACACATTCTCCACATGCGAGCAAGTGGGTTTAAACTTAAACAAATATGCATTAAATACTGCATTTATGGATGAATTAAATACAGAAAGAAAAAGGGCAATAAGAAGGAAACAAAAGATATTACAGTACGATTAATGAAATGGCTGTTGATGTCTCGCTGGCTCAGTTGCCAAAAATGATGCAATGTTCTGGCCTCAATGATAATAACTAGAAAACAGAAGAACCAAAAAGTTTGCACAGCTTGTGTCCATAAAATAATATTGTTTTATTTACATCAGCAGTTAGTGGTGGAAAGTAACTCAGTACATTTATTCAAGAACTCAAATACTTTACACGACTACTTCCGTGTTATGCTATACTTCAATAAATGTCAAAAGGAAAATTCTATCTTCTATTTAATACATTTATTAGAGAAAAATTACAACCTAAATTGTTGTAATCTAAAGGTATTCACAGTAGCTTTTGTTGTTGTAATGTTCACAGTAGTCAGGGTAACTTTAGTTTAACAAACAGCAGTGTGATCTATGTAATTGACCATAGAAAGCTAACTGTCTAACATAGTAGCTAGTGTTAAAAATTAGGTTAAAACAAGATAAAAAAACAACTTACAACCTAGTTGGAATTTGTTAAAGTGACGTTATAAGTTTCGTTGATAAAACAATCTGTTTTAATGTTTCAAAATCTGAGCTTCAGCATCATTTCTGCTCTTTTTTGCTCCTTTAACCACCGTCACTGTGTTTATTCTGATTGGCTTCACAGTTTGGTTAAGTTAGAGAATGGCTGTGTCCGAAATCACTCCCTATTATTTACTACGAGTGATCTATATTTACCTCGACTTATACATGAAAGCACCAGTAATAAAAATCCAATAATACAATATAACTATGTACTGCTCACAAGACTACTTTTTCTGTGTTAGAAGTTTTTGATACTTTAGATACATATTTAGGTACAAATACATAAATCTGTACTTTTACTTAACTAACTTACTGTTACTGCAAGAGTTTACTTAAAGCTTCTGGATACTACAGAAGGTAGTGTCAAAACTTATGTTGATGTTGAGGCCCTTGGACAGTACTAAATATCTCATCTCTTCTTCTTAATCTTTATTCATTTTCATTTGAAAACTTGTTCACAACAGAAGCAAGCCAATGATTCAAAAGATTGCACAGTTAATATAATAATAAGTTGATCATAAATCAAGAATCATAAAATAAAAAAGTAATCGATCTACTGTTGTTTGTGTATCTAGACGCTTGTCACTGTATCACTCCCACATTGTAGGAAAAACTGAGCGGCTACTGACCTAATTTGGATTGGTCATCCAACACTCCCTTTTGTCCTTTGGCCAGATAACAAGTAGATTGCTCCACATGCTCCTCGACCTCAGCCTCATTTGTCTGAATCTACTGTAACAAGGTTGATGGTTTTGAAACAAAGACACTTTTTCTTTCACTTAACCCCAAAAGCTGAATTGCACAACTTTATCTATAAACTGTAAGACACTGACAGACTGATTTATTTGAATAATTGTGTTTTTCTCATTCTGAGATTGTAATTGTGAGGGTGAAGAATGATATTCTGATAACAAAACTTGCATTTGCAATGTCTTAGTCTCTAGGGCTTTCATAGTGAAGTGAAACTGACCCTGCTTTTTCTTATTTTAACTTAATTAATGTGGAGAAAACTGCCAAAGCAACCATATTGTCTGAACATTTCCCTGCACCAAAACTATAGTATTTAAGAAGATATAGTTTGCTTTCCTCTTCAGTAAAAAATGTATGTTGCATATTTTTTCAAGGATTTTGAAAATAAATGAGAGCATCCTTTGCTTTAAGGTGAAAGTAGTGAGCTCATAGGTTTGGACCTGTTTTCACAAGCACTAACGGATGGGGATCAGCCCTTGAGCAAAATATTTCCTTTTGATATAATGGAATAAACTAGTTGTCAAGTGGCTTATTTTGTTTAAATTTGTGCGCTGCCTTGTGAACACCCCAATTTCAGGTCACTCATAGTTTCATAGTTAACAATCTGTCATTGTTTGTTTTTATTTTTATCAGGAAGTTTTCTCATAGAGAAAATATGAAGGTAAGCTTTAGTTTTACTAACTCTGTGCTGCAGATGTGCAGGTAGTGCTGCATCAGTAGACGTTAGAAGACAAAAGACAACAGATA
Organism: Dicentrarchus labrax; assembly: GCF_905237075.1. Lineage (NCBI taxonomy): Eukaryota > Metazoa > Chordata > Actinopteri > Moronidae > Dicentrarchus > Dicentrarchus labrax. Next base: position 5,758,596 of record NW_026136716.1, on the reverse strand, counting down.
CCACTCTTGGGTAAGTGTATTTGTATGTGTGCTAGAGACTGTCAAAATATTACTCCACTACATCTGCAAACTAGGTGGTAATTAGGTCCAGAGAGTCGTCATTGCATGGCGTAATGTGATTACATCTCCCTGACAGAATGCAGCGATTAGACCTCACCGACCACAAGGACGCAAGACTCACTGCTTGTACTTTTCCAACCTTTTTTAGACTTGTTATAAAAAGCGAGACAAAAAGAAAAACTCAACCCCAAAATAGAACTTAAATGTTGCATGCTATTCTGTAACCCTTTCTTCAGGTAATGAATTTGAGTGTGCAACTTCTTTTAGAGCTGCTCAACCGACAAAAAAAGCAACATTTAGTAGTACTGTTAGCATGTGATAAAGAAATAGACACATTTTCTGGTTCTGTCTTCTCGCTGGTTTTGTAAGAGTGAAGTAAGAGTTGTATAATTTAAAGGAATCTATAAATTCAGCTTCTTGTTTCAAAGTCAGAGGATTACAGAAGGTGTTTTCCCCACATTAAAGCTCATTTTCTACCTTAACATTATGAAAAAATCCTTTTTCTAACCAGTATTTATGTTAGATTGTTTAATTTTAGACGGGATTTTACCTTCCTCGGGGTAGGTGGCTGCCTTAACAGACATCTGTAAATGTCTTATTTCAATTAAACAGGGACGATTATTGGCATAAACACAAAGAACAATGGGTGATGTAGTGCTTTAGAAAGGCAAGATAGCACCAGTGTGTTTTGCTGTGAAATGAACTGAGCCACAGTGTTATTGCTATGCTGTTGTATTATTGTTAGAGCATTTCCACAGCTTATTTATGAGCAGAAAACAACTGAATGGTCAAGTGAACAGAGACTGACAAATGATTGTGGTGACTAGGAATCTGCAGGAGTGATGTATGAGCTAATCTTCTATTTGTGAAAGGAAATAGCACGAAGGGTGGAGGGCCTGGGGTCAAGGAGGAAAAATGCAGCTAATGTAGAGTTAGCATGACATTTCTACTCTTGCTGTGAACCGTGCATGACCTCTGCCAGAGCTGGAGACAGCGAGTGATGGCGAGACTCATACGGCAACAGGCAACAGAGAAAATCCAAAGAAAGGCATGTAAATTTGATATTGCAGAGGATACATTTACCTGCCAGCAAGGGTTAAATCTCTCTGAGTTACTGTCTTCTCACATTTGTTCTAGCAGACACCTTCTTGAGTTACAGCCTGGCAGAATGTGGCAAAGGGAAGCCATTCTTCCCTCCAGTCCTGTCAGGCTGGAAGGAAGCGACAGCGAGAGATTTGCACATTACGTCCTCGTAGCTGGCAGCTGCAGTGTCTGAACAATGAGTCTTTGCCCGTGCTCCCGGCCAAGTCAGTGTCGAGATAGTGAGTGAAATATGGAGGGAGGAAAGAGCCTGTCTGGATCTGCCAACTCAAATTTCTCGTGGTGAATGGGCTTTCTGGACATGACCACTTTAAATTGTGCAAACATGGAAAGTCAATCAATGTGGGGACATTTTTGCCCTTTTCTTTTTAACAAAGACAGGATTACTGCTGTGCCGTTGTAGGCCATTAACTTACTGGAAATTTAGGGCATTAACACTTTACTTGAACGCTCCTACTGAAAAGCAGTATATAGACTTCTTTTATCACATTATATTCTATTTCTGTCAACAGATCCTCCTAAATGTTACACACTGGAGCCTTAAAGGATTTGTAGGATTCAGTGGCAGTGGTGAAGATTGAAAGCATTTGAGTACAGCTTAGCCTTCCAAGCGTGTAGGAGAAACTACCATGGTAGTCACGAGGCCATTTCTAGAGCCAGTGTTTGGTTTGTCCATTCTGGGTTACTGTAGAAACATGGCGGTTCAACAAGGTGGCCTCCATAGAAGCGTCTGGAGATGATTCTTATTTTTCAGGTGATTGTACACCAATGAAAACATACCTATGAATGTTATATTAAATTTTTGCCAATAGATCCTCTTTTAATTGTTTATACACCAGTTAGGATGTAGTCCGTTCTGAGAAATATATTATATAAACACTTAAAGACATTAGACTTTATCTCTGCTTACAGCTACATTATAGTCTGTTATAAACATGTATTAATCTTATATACTGCTCATTAAGAATAAGAGGTATTCAAATAAAAAGTGTTAAGGAAACAATGTTTGTTTTACTTGAGAGATCAGTGTTTGTCAGTAGAGAACAGACCTCGCTAAAAACGGCTGAAGGCAAAATAAAGCACATAAAAGCCTGGATACTACGTGATAGCGTTCATTATCACCCTAAATAAAGATGTTAAAATTATGTTTAAATACTGAAAAAATAAGGTCTAATAATTGTCAAAACCTCGGCGGATGAGTCTACTGAGGATGTTCGTGTCAGCACAACTCATGACCTCATATCCTGTTTTAACCACTGGGAGGACGAGTCAGTTTAGCCAGGCCGTACAAAGCTCCACCTATGGGACTGAATCTGGCACAGAAAAAGAACACTTTGTTATCTTCTCTCTCTCTCTCTCTCTCTCACTACATTACAATATGGAAATGTTTGCCTACATGTCCTCCCTCATGTGGGGAAGTTGACATCCCACCACACGTACCTCATCTTGATGAAGGACACGTTGCTGTGTAAACAAAGCAGCAAATAATAGCATCCTGTCTCGTGATAGCAGCGATTGTAATTTATGCCACTATTGTTGCTTTCACTTTCCCGTGTTGTTGCTTTTCACCTCGTTTTAAACTCCGGTATTGACTCAACAAAAAACAAATCATCTCTTTCTCAAGCAGGGAATATTGGGTATCCAAGGGAGGGAAAAAAAAAAATTTTTTTTATATTTTTTTTAAATTTTAATAAAAAATTTTTTTTTTTTGTCAAGAGCTAGATGAGAGAATAAATATTACTCTCATAGGCTATCTGTAGGTTACCATAAAGACTGAAGTTGTCAGCATGAGGTTGCCAGGCAACCAGTTAAGTTTCCAAACTTGTTTCCGGAAAAGCACAATTTGTCGTTTTCACAATAATACAGATTAAACAAATAAGACATAAGGGGTTAATCAGTGAGCTTTAGAGGTCTTTATGATGTGGGCTGTAGCTTTTATATTGAACAGAAAAATATGACAGTGGTGTTGATCTTCTCAACCAACTCTTGGAGAGAGAAATCAGTGAATAGTGAGGTGTATAGAAAAGGCTGGTGATTATTTACATTTAGTGTCTAATAACTGACTAATTTAACCTGAATATTGAAATAAGTTTCTAATTTTCTAACTGTAAGGGAAACTGTAGCTATACTGTAAGATAAAGATTTTGTCATCCATTAAACAAATGCACTTTGAGTCATCGTGTCCGCAGCCACTGCTGAGATTTTATGGGATTTGTGTAAAAATTGAAAATAGCTCTTGTAACTTTAACTTTGGGTTTTTAAGGAAGCAACTGATTTTGAGGTGGCAACTGTTAATTAGGGATGTTTATAGGGAGCAGGGTTTAATTTACTTTTCCTTGACGAAGTTTGTCTGACAGAGACCGACAAACAAAGCTACTGTTTTTGGTTACTTGTGGATACAGCTCTTTATTTGTTGCTAAGGGAGTTGGATTTTCTTGTATACAGGTAGCGTACAATTTATCATCTCAAAGGAATTTAAAGGTTTCCTAGATTGTAAATCCCTGTGTAACCCATGGAAGTGAGACAGCGTAAGTAAAAAGCGAGTTTGTGGTTATTACAGGAGTAAAAAAGTCGACCTGTCGAGACTGAGGTAGTCGGGTGTCAAGCTGTGGTATGGAAACCAAAATTTAAAACTCTGGGGATTGACTCTTTGGCGGGGAACAATAGAGAGCTGTCAGAGGGACCACCCTGTCGCAGTGCATCCTGGGCTTTCACAAAACTCTCAGACCAACCAGGAAATAAGAGCCACGGTTGGGTTTTAAATTCCTCCTCCCAAGTCCGATGCAAGGTGCTGGAGATGATTGATGAGAGCTTTTTCCTGTAAGGTTATAAGACTGGAGAATAGCTGGCACTGGACTGTTTCAGGGTTGAGATACAAGGGTAAACATTATCTTTTCAGACACACCTTTTCCCTCAATAGAAATTCTTGTTTTTATAAATATTTCAAGGAACTTATTAAAACTTAATCATTGTGTATCTGTGAGTAATGTCCTGAGAAATGTTTTCTATAAAAGAATGTGGAAGCAATGTTTAACAGTTTAATCTTTTACAAGCCCACCAAGCCTCTGCAAAAACACTGCAGAAATGTAATTTAACTCTCAGTAATATGCATGACTTAACAGAAAACCAAATTCTGTCTTTTTATGGCAGGAGACGAGACCAGCGCCAAGCTGATTAATACACCAGTGCAACAAGCCCAGTCGCTCCTATGCTTAATAATTTATATTGACGAGCCACAAAATGTAGATTACACTCATAGCTGCAGTATCATAACAGCAAAACAAACAATGTCCACCTTCAACCGCCCAAAACTCTGAACCACACTCTTCCTAGAAGTCTTTTCCAGAGTAAAACAGTCTTTTTGATCGAAGCCCAAAACCTCAATTACACTGTATTTTTCCAAGATTAAATTATGCAGTCAACTTAGTTTTACTCAAAAATCTCCTATCCTGTGACCTGGAGAGGAGCTGACGCCTCAGTGATCCATAAACAGCTGGCACTTAGTTTGATACCCTCCTAACACTAAAGGATAGAGACATCGGGTGGATAATATTTTGATGGGGTGGTAGCAGGATTTAAGATTGCCTGTGCACTTCGCCATAAAAGATTAGAGTGATGAAATCAGGCTTTTGTCAGAATACAACGGCTGATATCTCAGGACAAATGTTTTTGGGCTCCGAACCGAGCAAATCCTCCTGGCAGTGACAGAGGTGGGGAAGAGCGGGTGGGTGGGGAGTATGACTAAAGGGTGGAAAAACGGTTTAAAGGTCTATCCAGTTTCAGGAGCCTCTCATGGCTTAGTGAAGTGGAAGAAAGGGGAAGTATCCATGTCGGCAAGGAGACAAGCAAGGTTGGATACTAAACCCTTACGAGGCTTCTGCAAAGAGCCGAGTGTGACATTAAATGTTTTATGGTTTATTTGTTAGGGTTTCTTTGGTCTAGTCACCTGGATAAGTTCAAGGTTTTCCTTATCGCATTCCTCCAGAAAGACTTATTATCAGTCCACAAGTATGACAGTGTCCCAGTGCCAAAGCAGAAAAATATCAGTAAACCTTCGCTCCTCATCACTTATAATGTGTTTAAGAGCATCCAACAATTTAGGAAGGGTTCTTGTAATGTTTAAGCATGCCAAGGAGGAGGTACGGTATCTGCGGTTTGGACAAAGAGCAAACACAAGAGAGAATAAATGCTATGCCTGGATCTCTCTAATTTAATGTAAGTATAGCATGAGCTCATTCCAAAGGCGCACTCTTTTTCTTTTTTCTTTTTTTCAAACAAAGAAAATTATGAGCTCACATTTCGAGAAGCCGTATATTACAGCCAGTTTTATGCTCAACCCAAAATAACATAAAAATCTGATTTAGCAGCTATTCTTTTGCTCTGTTAGGCCTTGGCGTACTTTCAGCGAGACTGCACTGCATCCAAATTTTAATATTACATTTTAAAAGGAAGCTTCTCTCATGCTGGGAAGGGTGAAATGAAATGCATTTTTAGCACAAAACTGATTTGATCACAAACACAAATATGTTCCCAAAAAAATGGAGGTTGGTTGTCCATCAGTTGTTTTTTCTATCAGGTTCCCCTAACTCAAGAGCTTTAGTGCTTTTGGACCAAATATTGAGAAATAGGCAAGTGGTAGGAAAGCTGTTGTGCTGTTGTGTTGCAGGAAAAGAACATTTAATGCAAAATGCAATTATAATTCTTCCTTTTATATAATAAATGGAGGACTGAATAATTGAACTGATTTTAGCATTTGCAAAACATTTGATTGGATAACTATGCATTGAAAAGATTAACTGGTTAAAAGTGTCTCGTAAAGGCTGTAAGTGAAATATAAAACCTGTTTGCTTTTATAAACATGTTAACATTATGAGGAAAGAAATATGTTTTGGCAATTATAAAAGTTCCTGTTAATGTTTCAAAATGTGGACAAAAACACAAGAGGTCAGAAGTGTATATGAAGATCCATGCAACTTCGCCAACAGATGTTTTTACATTTTTAAAATATCATGTAAAACCTCTCAAGACTAGGCACCCTGCCAGAGCTAATTGTACTAAAAGAAAAAAGAAAATCACCATCAATCCTCATCAACACTGTAAGTCAGTGGACAAAGCTAAACCTCATAACCCTCAGTGCTAAAATGCCTCCCTGGAATCCCTCCAGATGTGAGCCATCTGTTGTGTTCAGTCACTGAGGTGAGACTAGTCGTGTCTATCCAGACGGTGACATCACCCAGAATAGAGACGGGCTAAAGTCCAACATTCGGGCCTTTCATTAATAATGCTGCTGATCCAAGCTTTTCACACAGCCCCTCGACATGCACCATGGTATTCCACCGGTACACTTCATCAACATTCAAAGTGTTTTCTGCCACGGGGATCCTAACGCAGCCAAGAGACCTAACAACACCAGGGGCTTCACTGTACCACAGAACCTCTAACATGCTCCTTCCGTCTCTACTTCCCTTAGAGGTTTCAGATTTTATGGACTTTTCATGGCATGAAGTCACAGCTACAAAATGTGACCTGTTTAAACCAGGTTGCAGGATAAAAGTGACATGAAGAACATTAAGATATCAGTTTCCTGGCTTCAGCACAGCATATTGTACTAATTTATTACATCGATTTTTGAGATTTTGTGTATATATTTTACAATTAATCACTTCAGGCACAAAGTTATCGAACTGAGAGTTTTGTGCAGCAGATATTGTGCTCGAGGACATGGACAGGATTTGTATTTGCCAGAACAACGTAAGCTTCAAGCCTTCGAATGGGCGTTGCAAGGACACCTGCTGTCAACTTCTGCAACTGACTGGAGATCTATATAGCCTACTAACATTGAAACAAGACTTTTTTCAGCCCACATAGCATAGCACTATAGTTAGCACTTTAAGACATCTGCCTCTTTATAACATTTGAGAGGACCTATTGTGAAAAGTTGCTAGTAGCTAGCATGCTGGGTTAATTACACTTGGAAGCTCTTTGAAGCTTGTTGAGCTAGTAGGGTGAAGTTATGTTACGGACAATTTTTAATGACGCTCGGTGCCGAAAGTTTCAATCTGAACCAAAAAACACTAGGGGGTGCTGTAACTACAGAACAATTCATATAACTTTTTGCTACAATTTTGACCAATTAAAAACACACAAAAAACACAAAGGACATACATATAGATTTCATAAATATATAATAATCCCTTCTGTCCTGTTTAAACTTCCCACAAACAATGCGTATTTAAGTCACAACAACTGTGTGCAACTAGCACTGGTCTGCTGCTGATATGAAGCTACAAAAACCCTTTGAATGCAGATGAACTTTATTTGATGACTATTATAAACAGCATGGATAATACCATTTCCACACATTCAAAAAAAATGTATCAAGACATGACAGACAGAAAGCAGCTATTTAATTGCTTTATAATAAGGAGTGCAATCAAGCAATCAAGCATCCATCAGGCTAATTGCATCAGTCCACATCTACATTTAATTAAATAAGCAATGACAGAATAACCCACAGGACACAAAGGGATGACACGCTGCCAAGAAAAACATGTGTTTTAGGGGATAAAAATGTCGAGACAACAAATACAGATGTGGGGATGACATACAACAATCCATGAGAAATTGAAGCGATGACGTGGCGACTAAGTGGTACGAGGCTCAGTCTGCTTCTTCTCACTTTAATCCAGACTCAGAGACAATTTAGGGCCAGTTGCCAAGTAATTGGGATAATGAAAGCTGTACGCCTGGACAGGAAGCAAGCAGACAATAGAACAAGCTTGTGTCCAGGATCCCAAACCCCCGCCAAGCCGGGATCTCATTTCCCTGTGAGCACTCTGGGAGGGGAGTGATGTCATCCTAACACACCCACTGAGACACACAGACACACACACTCACAGTCAATCACAACTCTGTCTCACTTAAGTAAATTCCAGCGTCACACCCCACATCCCAAAATCACTATCATTTACATTCCTCCTGAACACAAAGAGGTGAGCAGCAAGTGGGAGGATCCAGGGAGAGCCAGCAGCTGGCTGGTCGTGATGGAAAGGCTGAGGATGAGGGAGGAAGGAGAGGAGAGAGACGAAGACAAGAAAGGGACAAAGAAAGGATAAGAGAGGGTGTAAGGGAGGAATAACGCTTCTAATAAATCATGTAAGAGGAAGTTGTTATAATAGGCAGTGGTTGCTGAAGTACTGGAGATTTTATATATAAAAGTCAATCAAACTTAAAACACATTGCCCAACTCTTCTCCAGGACACCATGCTTTATTCATCAAATGTTTTTTTGCTGCTTTGTTTTCACCAAAGTGCTGTCTGTTAGGTGAATAAAGCATGGGGTACTGGAGTTGTGCAACATGTTTTAAATTTGACAGACTTTCACTGAAGCTTACACTGTGTGCCCTCTCAGTTAGAAATTGTCATATTCTTCTTATTGTCAATAAACAGCACAAAAAACAAGAATTTCTTAGCACAGCGCAAACAAAAATGTAGCCCAATCGTGGATGAATGAGGCAAAACTCGAGGATCTACTATAAACTAGACTTATTGGATCATATTTCATCATTTGGGCAACAATGGAGCTCAATGGCACAGAATAATAGGATATATCAAGATTTATATACAAAGACAATACTTGTTTTTGTTGACTATAAGAGAAAACTTATAATATCACCAGACTTATTAACTATAGAGATGGCAGGATACACTCATACGTTGAACCTATATTTTAATTTAGTCTTGACAACTGGACTCAACTGAATTTTCTTTACACATCTAGTTGAGTACAACAATCACCCATCTTTTTATTCGCTGTAATCTGATAACATTTCTCTGGTAAATGTGACAGATCACCTGTCATTTGTTTGTTATCACTCCAATCCCCTCACATGTGAGTCATTATTTCTGCAAAAATGATGCGTGTCATGTGAGGTCTCTCTCTTCTGTAGAAGTGAAGAGAGCCAAAGTGTTATGAGAGGGTTCAGATAAATGACGAATGAGCACATCTGGCGAGTTTTTTTCTTCTACAGAGAGAGACAATGGCGTGACAGACAAAAAGGACAGATGGAGTGACAGAGATTATTACATTTAAAAGTCAACAAGCTCACATTTTAGATACATAAAGAATACAAATGGGACAGTATTCAGGCATTTTTTTGACCATACAACTGTATTATCTACTATTCTAACTATATAGATAACTTAGAGAACAGCTAAACTGATAAACTGATCTTGTTTTCACCATTTGAATGCTGGCCTGCTCAATCATACAGTAGGAAAAATGAGTTCCTTCGTTCTCAATCATGGCTCTCGATGGGGCTTTTTGAGGTAGCATCTTCAGGCTTGCGAGGGAAATCATTTTCTTACTCCCAACCTTGGGCCCTACGCTCCAAATTATAATGCTGTAGGTACCAGGCTCCACGGTCAAGTTAGCAATAATAAATATGCAACGTCTGGTTAGACTGTCAAAATAAGGCTTGCAGAGAAACATTTCACATTTTATGAGTTTAAACAGTCGCAGTTCGGTTAGGTTTAGGCACAAAAATTAGTTGGTTAAGTTTAGGAAACAAAACTACTTGTTCAGGTTTAAGACAATCGTGGTTTTGGATTAAAATATCTATGTAATATATTATAACGTAAAAAAAAAAATCAAAGTTGACTTTTGATTTCACACAGGACAACAACAGTGGTCTCCTTGTGTTTGTCCACCCCTTTTTACTCCATATGTGTAATTTCTCACTTTATACTTCATCACTTGCTAGCATTGTGCAGATGGCTAATCTTGCAGCCATCTTTAGCCTGGTATTGCCTTCATAGGAAACCTTGTTTTAAGATGGCTTTAATTTAGTACCGCAACAGTTAATGTTTAGAAACTATTCAAATGTATTTTCATAAAATGCTTCCAAGGTGAACTGTAAAGGTTGCTGAATGTATGAGGATTGTATGTGTGGATGTCTTCACACTGTCATGACGCTAGAATCTGCAATAATTTCTGATTACAGTGGTTTCAGTTAAGTTGGAGCATAAGTAGAGATTGTACAACTGAACAGTGGAAAATCTAGTGTGAAACAAGGTAGCAGTTAATCGTGACTTTACACTCCAATTTAGGATCAAACTTGTGTTGCACTGATGCAGGAAGCTTCAAAACAACAAAGACGGAGAATGCTACCCTCAGAAAAGAAGAACACTAAATCGACTGGTGACAGGAAAAACAAAAGTAATAAGAATAACTTATTTGCCAAATTCAGAGGGCAGAACAAGATATCCTCTGGGCCAGCTAAGCCCCCTACATAGGCACAAATTGAGACTGTTTTTCACACATACATCTCCCTAAAATAGCATAATGGGACTTTCGAAATGCCAGAAGTGTGCTCTCATGTCCGTTACGTAAACGCCTTCCCATGTCCAGCTTGTTGCTTTTCTCTTCTGACTCAAACTGATCCTCAAGTATGACAGACTTTGGAGCTGTCCCCTAACTCTGACCAGTGTTGAAATAGCAATGTGATGACACCCCTATCACTGGAGTGTATTTCGCAGAGGCTTTTGGATTTTTTCCACTAATGCAGTTGTGAAAGGATGACCAGATTAGGAAACTCATTTCCTGTGTTTAAAGATGCTGGACAGTGTTTGTAGATAAGTCAGAGAATGAGTAAAGGGGACAGATATCTAAGTGGGAGTTGGATTCACGGCAGTGATGCGTTCCTCTGCTGTAGGCCTAATAGTCAACACAAGTTTGTTGGTCTTCAACTGTTGTGACAATGTGTATTGTAAAGGTGATTCAACTGCAAGAGATATTAGCTCAGAGAGATGAGCTGTTTACTTCAAGTATACTCAGTTTTGGATGGAACAAATAAAGTTTCCATTGGCTGGTGGTCACACTGTAATTTTTAAAGGCTGAACCAGCATTTAGATATGTATGCTCCCCTTTAAATACAGTCTCAGCACCGAAGGCTTTGAAGTGAAGTTATCTTTAACTGTGTAAATACAACCTCTGTTTCAGTGCAGGCAGAGGGGCTGATTAGCACATAGGTGAGGCCGCGGAGTGGATGTTCATGAGGTGAAAATACAGCTTTTATAGCTCAAAAGAAAACATTAACAGGTAAATCTACAAACACACAGGTGTGAAATGTGTCTGGGAACATTTCAGACTTTATGATTTGAAATCTGATTAAAAGTCCCTTTTGTGGGTCTCCACAGACTGTTTGAGATCAATGCTAATCCATCAGGAAACCATCAAAGAGTCTCTGGAGGCAGATCCACCCTGCTCACATGAACGGCTGGACAGATTAGTGCATGTTTGTGTGTGTATATCACTTCCCTTTTTCCTGTGAATTTGCTGCCAAGTTACAAGATCCATGTTCTTGTCATTGTTAGAGTAGGGTGTGAAACCTTATGGGATCACCACTATGTACTTGTGGAAGTTTAATAGCAGGAGCCTTGGCTCTAAAGCTCAAATTGCTTTAATAGATGCTGTAGGGCAGTGGTTCCCAACCAGAGGTACATGAACTCCAGGGGGTACTTCTGCAGTCTCCAGGGGGTACGTAGAAAGACTAGAGCTCAGCTAAAAAATACAAATTGCGATTCTATAAAAGAAAAATGGATCCAGATATTTGTATTTAGGAAGCAAATAAACACAAATACGGTTGATCTTTAGCATATTTATTGTCTCAATAAAGAGTAACCTCAGTAACGCCTTAACACAACATCAAGCCTGAACACTGACAATTAACAATCTGTCAGTGCAATTTTATTTAATTACTATAGTGTTAAAAAATACCCAGTTTGACCAATTTGAACATTTGGACACACATTTGGAACATAACGATTGGTGTCGATGAAGGACGATTTCATTGAGGTTAAACATGCCAACAAAATACCACAACTAAGTCTAAATCATATGAGATATGTGAGTAATAAAGGGCACAGTCTGAAAGGATATTGTGTAGAATATTATTCTCTTTCACAGATATACTCTGTTCTATACTCCGCTATATATTGTTTAATATATTGCATTGAAATATCAGCTTCTGAGACTGTTGGAGTGAAAGGTGTCTCAAATGTAGTTATTTTGCTTCATTTGCAGCTCATTTCCATTTGCCATCTCTGTCTTCTAGAAATGAAGTTTATTTAGTACAGATTCTCACCTCAATGACACTGTGGGGACAAATAATCGCAACAAAACCAATTTGGTTGAGGTCATCGTGGTTTTGTTTAAATGTTACAACACGTCAGGTCTCAAGTTACTGCAGACTTGTTTTGCATTACACAAAGACCATGTTGTTTCCTTAACCTTAACCAAGTGCTGGCAGAGCCTAAACGTAACCATAAAAACAATGTTTAAAAACAGATATTGCAGTGCAAGATCAGATATTTTGGCGGAAAACAAATGAAATACACTATCAGTGATGATCCTTTATATACAACCAGATGATGCCGAGATCTTGCCGAACTGTACATGTAATGGCTGGTGTTTTATGGGTGGCCCCGAGGCTTTGAAATCCACCACGTTTGTGCAAACAGCGATCAGCACATCCTCCTTAAGTGTTCGCGATTTACATCAAAGTCCAAAATGCAGGAGGGGTAATGATTATCAGCTGTACCAATTGAGGGCAGCAGACACACGCCTGCCCTGTCAACTACACACACACATACACACCTATACTTTTGCACTACAAGTGTGATCCTTTGTTAGGCAATAGCTGTTGTTAGTCTGTAAATTACAGCCTGTCTACCTGGTCCAGCCCCTCAATCTGAAACGGCAAGATTGATTCCTGCCTATAATCTTATATTACTGCATGGTGGGATGACGGGTTTCTTTCGTTATACAGTTTGGTATATGGAACTATTTGTTCCTATTGCTGGAGTTGGGAAAGAACAACAAGATTATTCTGTTAGGAAGTAGGAAAAGTGGGCTGTGCTGTACCTCTACCACCCTGAAACTATTTGTTATTACTCAACCTATGTAGACTCAAATGGCAAATGGAGGCTGTACTCACATTCTTTAAGCACAATAGAAGAGTTTTTAAAGACATTTTGATACCGGTTTGTTATTGTTATAACAGGTTTATCAAATTCATTGTGCCAAAAATAGGGGTAAATGGACTTGATATTTCAAGCTGCAGGGGATGAGTAATCATTTCTATGTGTTGTAAATAGTTAATAGATTTTTCCAATCAGATAAAAACATTTAATCCTTCTGATCAAACAGAACACAAACAAAGCTGGAAAAAGTAGGGTACTGTATGGGTTTCTTAAGGTTACACCAGATTGGGAAATCCTAGTTATGCAACAGTGAAAGTGACTTATGGAGACACATACAGACATTCAGTCTCATTAGTTTAGATTTTCCTTTAGTCTGAGTCTTAAAAATCTTGTAAGCATCAGTAACAAACTTCAATTAGAGAAAACGTAGAAACCTTTGTGAGTGAGAAGTATATAGAGAAGAAACATAACCCAATAAATCTGCATTTCTTTCCTTTAAAGAGGTTAGCAGACGTGCCTTTAATGCTACAAACCTCCCTTGGGGTTACAGCTGGCAGAAAGAGGGGGTGAAAGGTCAAGGTCATTCCCCAATCTCACTTCCCATTAGAAAGACACAAAAACACATGGCTGCACACACGTAGTGCCAGGCACGGACATGTGTGTGCACACTAAAATAACTTAGAATAAAGGAAAAATTGCATAAACATAATACAATAAATAAATACAAAAATACAATAAAAAAAGAGAACGCAGGTTAAAGAGGGAGAACACAAATGCAGACCAATCAAGCCCACCTCTATCAGGCAAAAATCAACTATTTGGACTGCGCAACATGTCATCACAACTACTAACAAAAGGTCTTCAGCCAGAGACTGGCCATAAAAGACGGAATTTGGCCATAAAAGGCCAGCAAACGCGAGGGTTTTTAGCCTGGCAATCAAAATCACGTTCCTTTTTAACAGTGAAGCCCATGCTGAGGCCCCGGCTGAGATCAGAAAGAAAGAAAAAAACAGAGGTGGTGAACAAAGATGGAGAAAGACTGCAAAGGAGAGAGAGAGAAAGACAAGAGAGGGGGACAAGGGATAAACAAACAGAAAGAGGAATGTGGAGACAAAGTCATGGGTGGACAAAAAGAGTGAAAGAAATCCAGCGAGAGATAGAGATAGACCGAGAGAGGTGCGGGGGAAGAGGGAAGGAGACATATGGATTTGATTACAAGCCGATGATGTCATGTATGTATGTCAGGTAATCAGCCCCTGGGCAGACAGCGCTGAGTGTATGGGGCAAGACCGGGCCTCGTCTATGTCTGATGTGCAACAGAAGTCACACCAAACACAAACTCACTCAGTGGAGAGGGTGAGTGTGTGCCTTTTGTCTCTGACTTTGTCTGGTTCTGCTGCACGCAGACGGCTGATCCGATCCTTAGCTCACACATATTGCTACAGGGCAAAACATGCAAATGTGTTTCAGACAGACACACATTCACTCCTATAGCTCTCACACAGGTAGGAAAACTCTGCAATATATCTTGTTTCCATCTGGTTTGTACATTAATGGTTTATCAGAATCATGCTAGATATCGGGTAGCAGCCAGTCCGCGCACACACACACACACACACAAACACACACACACACACACACACACACACACACACACACACACACACACACAAACATGCACTTGCAAACTAACACAGGTGTCTTTTCCAGCACGCATTCGCAACACTTTAATGCGCTCATATGACAGCTGTACTTTTCATCACGTTTGGTCGGGGATTGTGTAAGTAACAGAAATCAAGGCTATCCCATATCATGTGTTCACTCGCATAACCTTAAAAGTCAAAGCCAAGTCTTTGAGGTCTAAGCGAGCATTCAGACCCAATATCGTCCCTTGCATTGGTGTCAATATGTTGCTGGTCCAGCGTGAGTAAAAAATCAAGTGTCCATCCAAATGTAGCGTTAATTTTAACCGAAAAGAAAACTTGCATTAACACACATTTCTATCCACTGCTGTTATATGAATATTAGGAGTTGGTTGCAAAGAGATAAAATATATGAATTATCTAGTCATGTGCCTTTAAATCATTGCAGAAGAGGACGTTATTAAAAGAGCGCCAGTCAGACCTGAAATGATTGAAAACAATATGGGAAATTTGATGGAAACATAGTATTTCTTTTTGTTTTATGTATTAATTTGAGAAACATTACAGTCTCCTCATTCATCCTCCACATCTTTGACTCTTTGTCAGCTGCCATTTTTCTTCTATTCAGTGGAGCTGAAGCTTGAGTGGATGATTAAGTGTGCCAAATCCAACACCGCAGCTCTCTTTGTCTTTAAGCACAAATTGAAAAAGAGCATAAAAACCAGTTAATGGAAATGCATTAATAGATCCATTAATTCTATGAGACTCCAAATGCCACACAGTGTTTTCCTTTTATATTATTCACCTTATGAAGTCATTGCAGTATGTACTCTTGCACATATTTAATTGGCCAATTTAGTGCACTTTGAGGATGATGTTGTATTATGTTGTGGTAGAAACTGATCTAGGTTCAACTGAGGTCAACGTTGAGTTTTTCTGTCTTTATTGGACAGTGTAGATACAGAGAGTAAACATGGGAAGAGAGAGAAGGGTATGACATGCAACAGAGATCCCTGGTTTGAATCAAATTGGAAACTTTGCAATTACATGGTAGGCATCTTAACCACGAGGCTGACTTTTTTTCACAGTAATAATGTCAGTCTGAACACAGCCTTAGAGAGCAGGTCACAGTTGGACAAAGACTAGTTTATCCAATCGCAAATCGTCTCCTTAACATAGCAGATAAATCCTTTCAAATCATCTGTCTAGCTCATGTTGTGTCATTTTTACTCTTGGAATTTCCGAGAAGTTTCAGCTCAGAAGAACATGGCAGCATGTTGAAATGCCGGAAGACCATGCCTCGGGTTTTAACAACTGCTTTGCAGAACCGCACACGTTGCTCATGCAACCAAAATCCCCAACCTCTACATTCTTCTGAGTATTGTCAGAGCTATAGTCATCCCAAAGAGGTTACATAATACATCTTCATCTCCCCACTATTTGTCATTTGGCAGAGGCTTGTCACAGCAAACATGTTTGTGTGGCCCGATCTTGTGTTTGATCCCTGACATCTGTTTCATGTGTACAGTGCTCAGGGCACTGAATATGTCCAGATCCAGAAATAGAATCTAATTTTGGATGAATGAATTGTTTGTTCTAAGAACAAACAGTTTGTTGCAAGGAAATGGGAGAGAACGCAAAACCAAAATGCATCATACTTTAGAGCTGGAGAGCAGTGGGCAGTTGTTGGACTCTCTATCTGCACATTGTGAAATATATGTTTTAAATTGCCTGAAATCAATCCTGCTTCACCCTAGAGTGCACAGCAGTTCAACAAATTCCAAAAGTACTACAATGCTTCTTTAAAGACTTTAGAGTGCTTCAGGAAAAAGTCTATCTCAGCAATCGCTTTATAATATTTTCAAGTAGATACAGGAATTGGTTTCTTTGAGAAGAAAGAGTTGAGAGTTCAGTCTCAGCAGGCAGCTCAGCCGTGTCATTCTGGTTGTACTCCTCCATCCTCTGAACCCCTGGCCTTTAGCTGTCAACAACAGATGTGACAATTACCATATGGTGCTTAAAGAAAAGTCGACCCCATCACAGTGTTCAGTGTATTGAATAACAAGTTTAAGATTTGCAGTATTTTCCAAACAAAATCAAATTTGGCGTGTTTGCATAGGCAACATGGTGAGTTCCTGACCAAAAAGAAATACTATCTTTGGCTTCTATTGGCGCTGTGTGCACAAGCTGGTTATCCAAACCTTTTCACACAGCCTCATTCATTATCCTCCAACGACAGTCTCCTCCAATTGGTCAACAGGGCTTTGATTAATTGCAATTTTTTACACAAGTTTTTTCCACGTTTACCTCTTTTTAGGAATTTGCTAGTCGTGTCTGGCTTCTCTTGCGACTCAAGAAAGCTGCTCCGTCTGCCACTAAACAGACAGACTTTAAGTCACTGTGTGTATGCTGGCATTTGTTGTATTCATCAGAATTTTAAGAACAACTAATAACATTTTGCTTGGAGCACACTGTTGGCCAGAGATGGAAGATTTCTGTCTTACATTTTAGGACCTAAGGTTGTCTAAAAGTTGGTGAAGATGGTTAGTGGAAGTAAAGCTGACTCAATCAGAACATACCAGCTTGGCTTCCTATCATTATTGTAAGTCTAATGTGTAACTACATATCTTGGAAATTAATGGTAGCACAAAGGGGACAACCAGGGACTTGTAATTATGCCGCGTAGTGTAACATTCAGTGGAGAGGACGGGTCATGAAGTCAGGTTGGATGACGTTTGTTGATTGACCACTTATGTGTGTTTAACCTGTGTCATTGTATTGGTCATGCCGTCTTTGTATTTATACATAAAAATCCTGCCTTGTGCAGCTTTAAATTATTTCAGCAAATATCTGCACCCCTCAGCTTGGCTGGCAAAGCTTGTAACATTTAGAAACTGTGACCTCAGCCATTGTGAAGCCATGACATATTTTATTTAGTGGGCAGGAGACAGGAATAGTCTTGCCCTTGTCATTTGCTCGCGCGGCTGGAATCAGTTAGAACTGCATGAAAGCACGTAGTGACAGAATACACTTTTTACAGACTGATATGTATATGGGAGTAATTTGCTGTCTTATTCCATGTCATGCACTATCGCCTTACACCAAACATGAGGTCCTGTTGTTCTTGCACAGTGTTTGTCAGGAAGTACTTATGTCACCACTTGAGTTGCCTGAATGCAGTGTCACCAGTCCCATTGTTTGCATAAACAGGGCACATTTTTCTCAGAACAATAGAGACACTGACAGCTAGCAAAAACCTCCCTGTAAAGTCTCTATAAAATTTGCTCCCATTATATGAAAATAGATGACGCACAATGTTAAGACTTTTGAAAGATGGATTTAATCACCAGCTATAGCCTGAGAAATGTATGAGTTAAGCAAGACTTATCTGATAATGAAAGTTAAGACTGAGGCTTTGTGACCTGAACAATGCGGCACTGATAAAGAGCAATGTGTGCTGGCTTAAGGTGTGATTACATGGCTGCATAAAAATCCATTACTTTGTTTGTGAAACCATTAGCTTAGAGCCACTTTTACACCCACAGGTAAGATATTTAACTACCCAACCCTCGCCTCAAATAGGCAAGATGTACTCTATACCAGCAACAGAAAGTTACTAAGTACATGCATGCAAGTACTGTACTTTGAGGCACTTTCCACCACATGTCAGCAGAGAATCTGTACTTTTTACTCAGCAGCTGTTCTTTGACCACTCTTTTTTAATTTGTGCAAAAAATGTGATCTTATAAAATACGAAGCACTGTCATAGATTGGGTGAGTTAGACCTGACTGTAGCTTCATATTAGCATACAGACATGAGAGTGGTATTGATCAGGTCATCCAACTTTCTGCAAGAAAACATTTGAGCTTATTTATTTATTAGAAGCCGCATTTTCAATGACAATGGAAAAAGCGGTAATTATTTTGAATGTGTCAGAACAATCAGCAAGGAGCAACACAACATAACGTTCACAAGTCTCTTTGTTCAAAGCACAGAATAAATAACTTTTATATAACTCAGTTGCACGCTCCTTGGCAGTATTCCCTACTGGGTCCCCCTGTCTGACACTATTAGTGTTTGAATGCAAGGCTATTAACTTGTAATGGATTCTTTTTAACATTGTGATATTTCAGTTTGCTTAATAACTGATACATACTGACATAATGCAATCTCACTGTAAAGACATAATCTTATAAATGGAGCCTGTGCAAGGCACCATGTTGAGAGAGAAAATATTAATGAACTTAATCAGCTACTGTTTGCACCAAAACAACACCCCTCGCATGTTAACAGTGTTAGCATTCCTCAGTAAAGACTAAGAGGGTGCTGCTACCAGCCAGCGAGCTGCTAGTAGCGCTTAATGATTACAATCAGGAATGATACTGCTAAAAACATTTCAGTGAAACTGTCAAACTGTCAGGCTATCTTTTAGGTGTGGGCTGTGAAGAGACATTTCACATGTCAAAGATATGTTACACGTCTTGTCTTGTTCTCCAGCACTGGTCTCAATTACAAATCCTCATCCAAGAATTTCTTATTAACTTTGCAAGTTTATTCTTTTTTTCTCCCTCCTTGGCCGAATAAATGACTTATGTTGACAAGAGCCAGGAGGAAATACTGTAACCCGAACTCCTCGTCTCTCTTCACCTACTGCCCTGCCTCCGGAGCAGTGACAGACCAGGCAGATATTTCACACATTACATACGTCAAGTAAAACCTTTCCCTCTCCGATGCCACATCCTTCAGTTAAACAGTTACTTCAGGAGACTCGCTCAAACACTCAGAGAGCGCACACACACACACACACACACACACACACACACACACACACACACACACACGTACACACACACACACACACACACACACACACACACACACACACACACACACACACACACACACACACACACACACACACACACACACACACACCACACAGTTACACTTAGGAGCAAGCACACCCCCTTCTTGTGAACCTCTGCAATGCAAAGCTCCATATAAGGGCATGTTGATGATGTAATGGTCCATAGGCAGGGAGCACATCCCTTATTGTTTGGTCTGACTGCAGGAATGCCCACATTACAGCTACTAAGAGAGTGAGACACTCACAGAGAGGAAGAGTTGAGGGTCGGGTGTTGTACGGCAAGATAATGAGCTTATGGCAGTGAAGCTGGGAAAGTCTTTGGCACAGGTAGGCAACATTGAACATTACTACAAGAATGTGATTTTGTGAGGGGAAAACTTTCCAAACTTTTAAAAGAGTTTTTGATTTCTTGATTGGCTTGGAGACGTACAGATGTTCAGGGTAGCATCATTTCAGGCTGGACTTCTTGTGTACTTTGCAATGCTGTAAAGTTTCATGGTGTGTATTTTTAATAGTACTTCTATTTGGCTTTAGAGTTAATTTGTTTTGTGTAGTTACTTCAGAAACGTCTGAGGATCACACTTTTAAAACAACTCGTCTAAGATGTTAATAAAACAGTCAACAAAGTTAAAGTCCTAAAGTAACTATTTGTATTAAACAGAATGAAAGAAAGCTTTAAATTCTTTAAAAAAATGTATTTGATTATATGTAAACTGTAGTGGGAACTTCATTAATAGATTGTATGATGATCGGTTTAACTTCATATTTAATGAAACATATCGATAAAGAAATGCTGAAATACATTTTAATTCATTATTCAAGAAACTGAAGGAGCAGCTATTCTAACATGCTGAGGAGTCAGACTCAGTGATCTGCCATCGCACACTTCACTAAAATATTAACCATTAGACCGCAATGAGGCTCAGTCTTTGTCGGAAAGTGATGTTAAGGATGTCACATTTATGGCCCTGCAAATTTACAACGCTTGGATTTGTCAAGATAACATAATTATAGAAATACTGACGACTTAGTTTCGCATGCACATGATACCAAAAGTTAATAACACAAGGATAATAGCATCTAGTGTGTACAGCAGAGTGAAAAGAAAGTGTAGAGCTACAGTATAGCAGACATTAATTACATATTCTGTGTACATACTATATGATAAATATATACTGTATGACAATCCCATTATCTTTATGACAGAACCAAAGAGGCATTTAGTATTTGAAGGTATCAAGTACTTTTAATGGCTTGTGATCAGATGAATTCTTGTCTTCCTCGATTGAATGTGGTTGTGGAATCCAAGATGACTTTATTTCAAAGTGACACAAGAAAATAATGCTGTGATTACTGCTAACATGAACGTTTATTACATTAATGACACTGATATTAATGAAAGTCCAGCAGGATAGTCACATCTAGGTCACTTTTGGTATCACAGCACTCCATTAAGCATATTACCACCACGAGAAAGTTGATAAATATCAGAGCTTCATATTTTACACTTGTTGATTGCACTCTGGGGGCATATCACTTAGCCTGTGTGGACTTAAAATGCAGTCAAGGCCCTCCATCAATCAGCGTCCTCCCTTCAAACTCTGTCCCACACGAGTCTCTTTTAAAGCGGAGGTGGCCGTGTGTGTATGCGCAGGATATATCAGTCTGTACATACATGACCTAATCACTTGTGGTTAGGAAATGGCACAGCAGCTCTGACATATGGAACGTGTAACACAGCTTTAAGCAGAGGGTGAGCCACAGTTTCCAGCTTTGGGAGCCATGTAAAGAGAGGGAACCCCTCTGTAAAGCTGTTATGGTGTTTGTAGTTGTGACTACTTTGAAGGCTTGGCTGACCGCTCCCAACTGGATGCTTCATTTTCTTTTTTTGATGGCATTTATGTTAACTTACTAAAATATATTTGCAACAAAGCCAGAAACAGTACTGTAAAGTCAAGATACCCCACTTTAGCACCCCAACCAACCAAATGACTCCTATTTTTCCATGACACATTAAAGACCAGCAGTGGTCAGGCATCTGTTTTTAGGGGAAACCAGTTTGAAATTGGTTCCTATTGCAAAGGTTGTGCAGGCTGCAGAGTGGGTGGTAAGGTGTCTTGTAACATTGATAGCCATGAAACTGTTATGTCACCAGCTTTATGTGCAGCACTTTACAATTTATTCCTCCAAAATAATGTTCTTTCAAGCTGTACGGATGTCTGCATAAAAGGGCTGCTGTCTAACAACGCTGAGATAAAACACGATGGGGATGGAAATGTGGACAAATGCTATGTAGATCAGTAATATTTATGTGTTCGCTGAACGCACATGGCAACTGTTTCTACTGACTTATATTAGATGGTGAAAGCTGGTCAGTTGAGCTACTACTACTTAAAGTGTGGTTGGTCTCCAGCAGTACTTAAGGGTCAGCTGCAGGATAATACTGTTCACCAGAGGTCACTCCATCTATTGTCCCTCCAACTACATGCAGACTTCCAAGTCAGAATGTCTAAATTATATCTAATGGTCTCAGATGTGGCACTGTTGGCCAAATATACTTATCTATGTGTGTGTCCTTGATGAGGAATACTCAGGAACAACTGATCTACATTGGGAATAGAGCAATATACTCCCATAATGGGCTAGAAGTGATTTCACTCGTGTGAGGCAAGCTGGGTATTTTGGGCATAGGAGCCATGCAGTTTGCTCTCAAAGGATTTGCCTTTATTAGCGCAAAGTGCCTTTGCATGCAGTATACAGGATTAATAAGGACTTAGTATTTTAAAACGGAGTGATAGGCAGAGTTTCCAGTCCTTCTGGGAAACTAAGTGCATTTCTCTTTCTATTTCGGCTGATGACATCACTAGAAAAACAGTGGGGACTGAGATAAGAGATTGAATAAACAGTGATTACAGGCGACATGCTACTTCCAAGAGAGACGTCGGCTTGTTTTAGGAGACTTTCTCTTAGCAACTTAGTGTTTCTATATACACAATCCATTTGAAGAAAATCACATTTTTCAACACATGTATGTTTCTAGATAAGGAGTGCATAATTATTTGCACAACACTCTTATCCAGAGTCCTTGAAAAAAAGTGCGAAAGATGATTAACATATTTTATCAACACTTCAAGCAGCCAGAATGTAACAAGGGCAAACTTTAAAGTCAACAAAGCTAGACAGAAAAACAGCCTGAAATACTCAGACCTTAAAGGGCTCTACAAAAAATACAAAATGTGACACAATGTTAGTCGATGATCCTTTAGATTTATTACCAGTTATTTTACTTACATTAAAAGTAGTAATACAACAAGGAAGAAACACTTAACACAAAGTAAAAGTTCTGCATTCAAACTTTTTGTGTAGTAAAATAATATGTTTATATTCATATGTATCATCAAATATATTTAAAATCCTTAAAGTACCAAAAATAATTTATCCAGAATAATACATATTAAATTATTAGATTATAATTATTAATGCATTTAATGTCGCAGCTAGCAGGGGCTAACATTAAAATCTTTGATCCGCTTGGTAGCCGTACTTATAATAATAGATCATACTTTATTAGTTGATTGTATTTTGTATTTATAGTCTAAATCTGCAATGTAACTACAAAATAAAGCGGATAAAATTATAAAATGTGGTAGAGTAGAACTTTAAAGTGACATGAAATGAAAAAGTTATTAAAAGGTAATATTGAGTAAAAGTACTTTCTATCATTTCACAATGTTAACAACTAGTAACCTGCATCATTTTGTCCCCAAAATACTCTGACTATAGCCCGGTTGAATGACACATCCTTTATTTTATATTCAGTTTTAACACGATATAGTTCACATAAAAACCTTTTACAGCATAATTCATAATGAATAATAATAGTGTATTTGCTTCTTGAAACGTGGCCACAAACCATCATCTCCAAATCCACCCAAACCACATTATAATGAATTCGTATGCATATCCTTATAATATTTTATTGAGTGTTGTTTGGTCTGGATCTAATTACAACACACCGATCCAATCACATGTGTCCCCCTACCCGCTCCCACCCTGTAGCAGCTACTGAAGAAAGAAATGACATACACTTTACTGCTGAGAAGTGACCCGCCCTACCACACTTACATCATGGCCCACAACCCAAGTGTAGATGTGGAATTAGTGATCCCTGAGAGTGTGTGTTTGTGTGTGTGGGGGGATTTCTGTATAAACTCTGTGGGACTGTAATTGCCCTTGGAAGCACGGGGAATTCCTTTAAATGTATAAGAAAAAAAACAGGGAGGGTAGGTGGTGGTGGTTTTGGTAAGGGGGAGGAGGGTTGGTAGTCGAGGAACCCCTTAATTAAAAGATTGTTCCATGCCAGTGGGCCATCTGTGTGGAAATGCCTGGCAGCTGCACACACAGCAGTCATAACATATCTTCCCTTGGGGCTGTAGGCACTTTGGCCTGGTGATATATGCATGTGCCAGACACACTGACCCCAGCTTCGCTCTGTACTTAAAACACTGCAACTGCGTCCAATTGCACATGTGCAATGCACCGTTAGATAATTTGAGTATTTTGTGTCCCACCTGGGTTTTGCATGTAGAAATGAGAGATAGAAGTATTTGTGGAAATATAATTATCACATAATCTCCCCTTAGTAATTGATTTAGTTTGTAGTGTTTCATTTCATCTTTAAAGAGCTGTAGACTATCCACAGATGCTCCTCAAAGTATTGCTTATTGTTTTACTGATTTGATTGTGTCTTTGCCTTCATGTGCAGTAAATTTGTATTTATTAAGCATCTAATGATGATACTCTACACTTGAATACATAGTTTGTTAGTTTATGTATGTTACGATGCAAGATGCACTGAAACAACTGCAGCAGATTACCATTAAACAGCAGCAACATCCTGGTCAGAAACATTTTTTACAATATTCATTTTCAGAGGTCAACATCAACATTTGGCTACATCTCACTTCTTTCCCATTAATTCCCACAGGACTTAATAGGCCATATGGTACACCTTCAAATACTATGGAAACTTTTTGAAATTCACTGATTGTTAAACTCAAGGTCCAGTATTTACAGCAGTAACTCAGGTTTCCAGACCATAGGAGAATTAGTTGGCAACAGGGGAACAAAAAAAGTGTAACCACAGGTATTTCAGACTACCAACCTGAGAGAGTTAGGGTAATGTTTTTTATGATGTGTTAAATTTTCCATGACATTAAAACTTTAGTCTTCCTCAGAAATGCAGGGAAAATAACAGTGTTTATGATGTGTCAGTGTTTGGAGAAGTGGGCCCAATGGGTAATGACAGTGGGGGTGTAGAGTTTCTTTCGCACCTTTCATCTATAACATAAGCAAAATAAAAATAAAGGAGTGATATTTTAGGTTTATTTTTATTAAGGGATGTAAGCAGATTATACAATCAATGCAGCATTTTTCAATGTTTCTTATATAACATAGCCTCCCATTGCCCAGGAGGTAATTTACTGGAATTGAAAAATTAAAAAAGTAAAGTTGCAGAAATCCAGTGTACCTAATAGGAAATGCAACTGCAGGGGAAAAGTTATAAAAAAAACAACTGATATTCACATTATAATCTATTTTATGTACTTTCTATATGCAAGTTCTGAAATGGATTGCTCAAAGATCATGTTTGCCTTGTTTTTATCTTTTACAGGTTGAAGCTGTTAATTGATCAAGATAAGGCCTACCAAGAAAGAAAGGACGAAGAGAACAATAAAAAGGTCACAAGTCTAAAGGAGGAGCTGACAAAACTCAAGTCATTTGCGTTGATGGTTGTGGATGAACAGCAGCGTCTCACTGAGCAGCTGAAACAACAAACAACTAAGGTCCAAGAACTGAGTGCCAGTGCTTCACAAGCCCAGGAGGAGCTGAGCTCAGCTAATGCCCATCTGCAGGAAGAGGAGCAAAAGGTCTTTCGCTTGGAGGCTGAGCTGCGCGACCAAACTGGTCGATACCATCAGGAGCAAGACGCCATGACTGCCAAATTGACCAGTGAGGATGCCCAAAACAGGCAGCTGCGCCAGAAACTGTCATCTCTCAGCAGGCAGCTTGATGAACTGGAGGAGACCAACAAGACCCTGCGCAGAGCTGAGGAAGAACTGCAGGAGCTGAGGGACAAAATTAGCCGTGGTGAGTGTGGAAACTCTAGCCTCATGTCTGAGCTTGAAGAGTTGCGGAAAAGGGTACTTGAAATGGAGGGAAAGGATGAAGAGTTGATCAGAATGGAGGACCACTGCAGGGACCTCAACAAAAAACTGGAGAAAGAGGCCAATCAGAGCCGGAGCCTGAAAGCTGAAGTTGATAAGCTGAACCACAGAATTATGGACTTAGAGAAATTAGAGGATGCATTCAGCAAGAGCAAACAAGAATGTGGTTCCCTCAAAAGTAACCTGGAGAAGGAGAGGACGGTGTCAAAGGTTCTCACCAGTGAGCTGGAAGTCTTGAAAGTCAGAGTCAAAGAACTGGAGGCTGCTGAAAGCCAATTGGGGAAGACCGAGCAGACACTGAAGGAAGATCTCACCAAGTTAAAGACCCTGACAGTCATGCTGGTGGATGAGAGGAAGGCGATGGCAGAGAAGCTAAAGCAAATGGAGAATAAGGTGCAGAACAGCACTGGCAAACTTCAGGCTGAACAGGATAAAGTTACATCAGTCACAGAGAAGCTAATTGAGGAGAGCAAGAAAGCACTGAGGTCAAAGGCTGAGCTGGAGGAGAAAATGTGCAGCGCTACAAAGGAAAGGGATGACTTGAAGGCCAAGTTGAGGGATGAGGAGGAAAAGAGCAATGAATTGGAGTCCAAGATCAATATGATGAAGAAAAGGTTGCAGTCGCTAGAGAACATAGAAAGGGAACACCTGAGAAACAAAGCTAAAGAGGAGCACATCAAAACACCCATTGCTAACCGCTTCCAACAAGAAGACAACAAAGTCAAGGATTTGACACAGGAGGTTGAACGCCTCCGACGCAAATTAAAGGACATGAAGGTAGTAGAAGGTGACCCCTTAAAAACAGAGGAGTTTGAATCACTGGAGAAAAGATTCACCAATGAACAAGAGAAGGCTAAAGCCTTGATGGAAGAGCTGGAAATATCCAGAAAAGAGCTTTCCAAGTACCAACTAGCTGAAAAGAAAGAGTGCAACCAAGAGCATGTTCTTTATAAACGCTTGAAGGAGGAGGAGGCAAAGTCTAGTCATTTGACCAGAGAGGTAGCAGCTCTGAAAGAGAAGATCCATGAATACATGGGAACAGAAGAGTCCATTTGCCGCATGAAAACTGACCACTCTACGCTGCAAAGAAAACTGACCCAGCAGGAGGTCAGAAACAAAGAACTAGCCAGAGAAATGGAAACACTCACGAGAGAGCTTGAGAGATACAGACGCTTTAGCAAAAGTCTTCGCCCTGGCATGAATGGAAGGCGCTTTTCAGACCTTCATGTTTCTACCAAGGAAGTTCAGACAGAGCCCCTTGACCTCATGTCTCCCAACTTTAAGACAATGGCACCACTGGAACGCGCTGTGGTTAACGGGAAGCTGTACGACGAGAGCGAACCTGAAGATAATGCAAACTACAGCAACGAGCTTCAGCTCACCAAATGCAGTCCCTCGCTCATCAATAATGTAAATAATCTCAACAACAACATGAGAAGAGCGCGAGTCCCATTCCTTAAAAACAAAGACACACCCCATCAGGCGAATGGTAAAGTGCAACCTCGGCAGAATGGCAACCACGTTCAGCCTGGAGATGTTGTGTTAACCCACAGTCCTGGACAGCCTCTGCACATTAAAGTGACGCCTGACCACGGACATAACACAGCAATGCTAGAGATAACCAGCCCGACCACAGAAAACACCCAGTCATTCACCAGCACTGCTGTCATACCGACAAGTGGGGGTCCACCCAAACAGAGAATTACCATCATTCAGAACGCTTCCATATCCCCTACTGCAAAATCCATTTCCCCAACAACGAAATCTAAAGGTTCCCCAATATCTGACGAACCGTGTTCACCAGACAGGTCCCTTTCCCCTTTCACTATGGCTACATACTCGAGGGCAATGACTCCAGACTCTTGTGGCTCTGTAACACCAGACAGAGCCATGTCCCCTATACAAATTGTGTCAGTCACAACAGGCACCCCTGACCGCTCCCTCTCCACGGAGCCAGTAGAGGTTGTTGGAGGGCACGCCGTCTTTCGTGTGACCCCGGAAAGGCAAACCAACTGGCAGATCCAGAGGTCTAACAGCTCTGGGCCAAATGTCATCACCACAGAGGACAACAAAATCCACATTCACTTAGGGAGCCCCTTCATTCAGAGCATCAGCACTCCAACGCAAACAATAAGTCCATGCCACACACCTGGACTCCAGGAGCAAAGGACTCAGGTGCTTGCAAATTGCAGTACTCCTACTGTCAAGGGCCACAGCAAAATCACAAGTAGCATCATGATTAAGCCCACCTCCACCCCAATCCAAAGGCCATCACAAATTACAGTAAGTAATGCCTATGACTGACCTGATAACCCCCAAAAACCCTCCATCCCATCCTTCGTTTCTGAATCCTGCCCATGAGATCCAATTCAACCATAGACCCTTATACCCCAACTCTATATCCTGATACATTTACATGTCTGTTTTACTTGATTTATGACCTTAAACTGGGGTCTGAATGTTTTCTTTTTATTTTGGTTGGTTTGCGTGGTTCTGTGTGATTAAGTTCAAACAATTGTTTGCCTGCATGAGAAAACAGTACTATTTGAAAGCACTAGAAAATTTGATTTAATTTGACATAACACCAGGTTTTAACTTATGTGCACTTACTGTATTGTACTCAGTGGCCAATTTGCCATGTAGTCAGACTATTCACACTGATGTATCATACCAGTTTTTATACTTCATATTACACATACTGCATTATGATTAAGTTGTTTGGTTTTCTGAGAATTAAAGTGTGCAAAAAGAAGTGTTATGTTTTATAGTTTGTCATCCATGCTTGCCAATTTCATTTATTCACTAAATCCAGCATGTTTTGAATGTGTAAAATTAAAAGTAATCTGAGGAAAATGCGATTAGATTGAAATCAGTTGTTTGATTTGATTTTTGGTGCATGCAGTAACTTTTAACACAAGCATTTATGTTACACAGTCTGTAGTCAAAAGATTATAATTAACTTTCTCACATTTGAACATAAAGACTGTCCTTTGTTAGACCTAATTAAATAATACCCAAGTGGAAGAGTTGTCTGAAAAACCTTTGTGCTTATACTTGACCAGATTACAAGACAAAAAAAACCTCTGAGATTCGCACATGTTTGCTTGCTTTAGTTAAAATCATGGGCTGATGTCATAGTTTCTTCCTACATCCAGAGCACAGCAGTCACCGAGAATGAAAACCAGCATGATGTGAACTCTTAAATGATACAACGGAAACTCTGCCTTAAACCTTTAAACCTCAGAGTGGTGCTCCATACAGCTGTTGTTGGAGGTGAATCTATTTTAAAAAGTGCAATTTGTAAAATTATAGTTGCTCTTCTCCAGTAATTACTGAAACATGGATACAATTCAGTGGACCATGAAAACATTAAAGACATCTAAAAACTTTAAGTTATCTTCTTACTTGAATGCACCACAGTGTAAAGGGTGTTCACAAGATTTCAAACTCTCATATAAAGTGATCAATTCAGACAAACTAAATTAGCAGCAGATCAAGACAGTGGTTATTAAGGCTATACTTTCAGTTTATCCTGACAATCATTCACCCAACTGAAGTGTCCTAAAATCCAATTTTTCAGTGTTGGAAATCTGTTAGTGCTGGCGCCCCATGTACTAAGGCTGACTCCTTGCTGCAGTGACCACAGGTTTGAATCAGGCCTGTGACCCTTTGCTGCGTAGCCCCTCTCTCTTTGCCCCTTTTTCTGTCGCTCTTCAGCTGTTCTATTAATTAAAAGGCTAAAACCCCCCAAAATCTATTAAAACAAAAAACTGCCCTTGGTTGCCCATTTCTGAGAGTGCGGCCACCCAATATTACACCCCAGGAAACACACTGTAAACATTAAAACCTGATACAATGTCTGGGTAACGTATTTGCTGATAGCTTAACCTCAGTGGTCTCAGTTATCTTGCTATTCATTGGGTAGTAACCCGAAACGTCTGTTTTATTTTGCTTTCTCCCATGAATCATGTCTTTTGAAATGAGTCATCAGCACAACTTACGAACGCTTCTCCGTGTATACGCATTCTTCTACATGTGGTTTTACGTGCCCACAGTGGAAACGTTACCGCATACGTGCGATTCGTTTAAATTAAATCTTCACCGAAGGTCAGAACGAGATGATGAGCGGATGGAGACTGAAAGTCAGGAATGGAAGGGATGTGGGAGAGGAAGAGAGAGGATACAGTGGGGAGGATGTGGGATGATTCTATCTGGTGCGGTACATTCATTAATGTCATGTTTCACTATACAGCTAATGCTTAAAAAAAAAAAAAAAAAAAAAAATTGCAGTACTTTCTGTAATATCTGAATCAAAGTAAGTAAGAGTACAGTAAGTAATGAAAATGTAATGGGGCCATTAACTGTGAGAACCTGAAGCCTGATGTACAAATATGTACTCTACCGGTACTTCACATGCATTACAGATAAGCAACCTTACATTTCAGACAAAAGGTTCTTTGTGCACTTATCTTTGAAAACCAACTAATCCATCTAAAATGCAAAGACTGAATGCAGAGCAAGTTAATATGCACTATCCGGGGATTGAGGGTGGCAGGCCCAAGTCTTGCTGGTATTACAGTATATCACAAGAAAAACTGGTGTTCTTTGCTTCAAACTCATCCAGAATGCTTATTAACTCAACATCTAGCCAATATAGTGTCAAACGTGTCAGCAGATTGTCATATTTGAGAATAACTGTCACTGTATTTCAGGTTAAAAGACAGATTTCCTTCCTCCTTTACCAAAAACTTCCAAAGATCACAGACCAAAAAAAAAAAAGAGAGCTTGAATTAGATGCAACATTACTCATTAACACTACACAACAAGCAGACGGGTACCTTTGTGGCAGAGCTGATAAATTCTCCAAAATAATATAAACCATACAAGTCCTCAGTGTCATTTAGATGGCACAAGACAACTGTTGTAGGAAAAGTGGCGAACCCTACCCAAACATGCACACACACAACCCAGTGTGACAACGAGGAGATGATTAAATCAAGCATTAAATTGAATGAGTGTGAAGGAGCGCAGCTGGAGAAACTGGATCCAAACCAGTCTGGGCACGATGAAATGAAGCAGGGGCTAAACAAGATGCTATTCATTAGACGACTACTTGAGAAAGCATCCAACAGCTGGGTTTGCTGTCTGCGACCTCAATTACCCCCTGACTCACTTCAGACTTAGTTGATTCATAAGCTGAACTCATCTGGTTCAGCCAAGGAAGACACATCTCCAAATGGTATCCCTGCCAGACTGATAAAATGAGTATCAAGTGACACGCTGGAAGCCAGAGGGTATTTCATAGAAAAGCCTCCAGTGATGGTTGCTTCTGTTGGCTGAGAACAAAGTTGTAATCACACTAAACTCACAATGATGCTGATTACCAGCAACATTTTTTGGGTGAAACAAAACATCAAAAACACCAAACACAGTGATGTAATTTTAAACAATCAGCTACTGATGTGAATCAACTGTAGCCAAGAGTCTGATTACCACGCTGCACGACAAGAAAGACAAGTTGCGTATCACGCAGCAGGCGAGAGCGGATTTCCTCGTTTTCACCCACAATGATAATAATCGCAGAGGAATTTTCTCACCTTGATCAACAAGCACAATAAATCAGGGCAGGACAATAAAGAAGTGCTACGAGGGCTTTCTAGAAAACAAAAGGCTTCACACTGTGTGTGAGGGTAGACACTGTGAAAGTAGCCTCTCTCACACACCAAAACAAACCTAATGTTTGGTTGCCATGGAAACAGCAGCGCAGGCATCGCAGAGCATGAGGCAGAGGAAGTACTTAGTTGAACTCCTGCTGCACCGCTGATATACGAGAGAACAAAGCCGCACATTAAGGCCTCTTTCCATGTAAAATCAACAGCACTCCCATGACGTGGAGCCCATACAGATTTTCTGGCCCATTAGCTCTGTTGAAGCATAAGCCCTACTTATTCTGAAATTTATACCCCGTATGAATATTTAAGGACACAGTTCACTGCAGTTTTTTGTTAATTTTCAAAACCTCAAGCCACACATGAACATATCCAAGTGACTTTCTCAAGCGAGGACAGTGGGTGTGATGAAACTCATGGAAATACTGTAAAGTTTCAGTCTCACTCAGCTAAAGAAATGTAGAAACACTAGAGGTAGCTTCAATTTCTGACTCTAATTAACACTGCAGTTCTAAAGGAGCTCTGTTTCAAAGAGCTTTATGTTTTGAAACAGCCATTAGGGACACATATCTGAAATGCTGCAGTAAGATGAATTTAAATGGATTATTTGAGGTGGTGTAGAAGGGCAAGCACATTTTGCAAAACGCAATTACTTTCTGCGAATGTAGGTGCTGAGAAAAAAGGAGCACCAAGCTGTGACAATGTCACTATTTTCAGAGTAATGTAGTCTCTAGAGGAGGCAAATTATCAGCTTGAAAAGTAGTAGAGAGACTCAGACATCTGACTGTTCATCTGTATGGATCCTCTGAGATTTTAAATATTTATAGAGCTGATTTAGAAATACAGAAACAAATACAACATAAAACAACTGCATCCTGCTCACAAGTACACAAAACATACAAGAAATGAACGATGAGCGTCTGTGTGTCAGTATTCTAGCTGTTGCTGAGGTTACTCATAATTGTGGAAACATATCAGAGTCACTGTAAACAGGATACGACTCCTACTGTACAAGAACTGATCCAAAGGCGATGCACCTCAGCATCCTGGCACGTTGCGGCGAATGTAAACAGACTGACTGATTAAAAAGTGATTGCACAGTAAGCGGAGCAGTAAGTTGTTTAAGAATCTGAGAAATGTGATGTTTCCCATGATATTTCCTTTTCTTGTTTGCAGATTGTGCTGCTAAAGCCAAACACTGGTTTCTAAGCAACAAACTCAACACTGTTATTAATAATCGGAGAAACTGGGACTATATTAGGGATAACAAGGAAAAAGGGTTTTCCATCTGCATGACACAAATCTCTGCCATCAGGAGTTTTTCATACAGTAAATAAAACATTTCTAGGGCTTCAACTATTCATTAACTATTTCAACTGTTTTCTCAAATAATTGATTAATCATTTTGTCTATAAAATGTCAAAAAATAGCAAAACAATTTCTGCCCTCTATTTTTTATTTAATTATTAAAATATGAAATCACTTTCAGCTTTACGGGTTTACCATTATTAGAACTTACAGGGCACTGATATAAAAAACATACCACAGAAAAAGTAATTAACAATACATATGTCACATGACAATGTAAGAATATGCAACATTGCTGAAAGGATGTTTTGCATTTCCATAGTGGTAGCCAAGGCTGGGAACATTTGATTAAACAATTAAAATTATATTCAATGACAGAACTGAAAGACTAAATTGTCTCATATCTAATTATTTTGACCATCAAAAACTGAAAAAGAAAGCTTCTTTTCTTCCAAAAGGAAATCTTTTGGGGACAAAGAGCAGCAGTCATGCAGTAAAACTTCAATAAAATATGATTTGATATCACCTAGTGGCCATTATTGATATTGCATCACATCTCAACCGAGCTACTGGAAACAATTCAGTCCAAATTATGGTCATAATCTGGTCAAAACCCTCTCTCCTGTATATCCTTTTTTCTCTCCACTTCTCCCTCATTGGTCTCAGCACAGTATTTAAAACTACAGTAGATATATACATATATAAAACAACTCTTGGTCAGACTTCATTGTTTTCTTTTTCCACAGATCCCTCTAGAAGCATTGCGTCGACCAGGACCTACGAGAATCCCCAAACCGAAAGGCTACAGCTCCCAGAAAGGGACAAACAGCACAGCGGCAAACGTGGGACAGCAGAACAAGAGTCAGTCGACACAGAGTCACCTCGCCACTGGCAAAGAGCAGCACACACACATACCAGCAGCGCACAACAACAACAACAACAACCCACATCTAATGAACCGCAGACTGTGACCGAGCTTTTAGTACATTTCACTAAAAACATCCTCGTAGTTACTAAATATGTCTAAAAATATAAAATAGAAAGCGCAAAAGAAAAATAACTGTGAAAACTGTCAAAGTACTGCTTTATTCTACCATTTCATGATTACCTAATCCTCATCTGTGGTGCTCCAAGACTGCAACATGCAACTGAGTTTTGTGTATTATGTTCAATGTGTACACACTGTATTAGTTGTAAATAAACTTACAGAATAGTTTAGAAAGTAGTTTCTATGTTCATTTCATATTTACTGTCACAGATTTGTGTGAAGATGTCACTGTGATCATAATAAATTAAAATCAAGGGTAATAATAGAATATTAAATATGTTACATGGTTATGTTGTTGAAAGAAAATTAATGTTTCTTTGTATTGTTAGCATTTCTATTGATTATGGATTGGTTTAATTACTATATCTGTTGAGACATACAGATGATCACAGCCATTTATCCATTTCTAGGGATGGAACACATGGATATTTTTTGAATAAATGGCAATAATGTACATAAGTGTATAAGTGATGTGTTGTAATGCAGCTCCTTGATAGTGATAATCTTTAAAATGTGACATTTGTGTTATTTTTGGTTATCAATAAAGACTTTTTATACCTGGAACTAGAGAAATGTCTCTGATCTGATTATAAAAACAATATGAACTATAGAAAATATCTTTACCTTGATGCTTTATATTGATAGAAATATATAAATATAATTATGAAAATCAAAGCGATTTTAACATTTTTGTAAAATAAAAGTTGAAAAAGAATTTGAAAAGAATTTTCCTATGTCAATAATTTGGAAATATAAGTGGTGCAAACAACAACAAAAGATCTCTGAATATGATATTTGTAAGGTAATATGACTGACATAAGAGCTGACATTTAAAGGGGTGATTGTCAAAGAGGAATGCGACCTGTGATGCTAGGACTGTCTGTAGCTAATGTTACTAGTTTCATTGGTTTTTAACTGGTTTCTCAGTTTGCAGCAGGCATGGAGGGTTTAGCACACAGACAAACACAGTCCAAACCACTTTCTAATACAATACAACACTCTAATAAAAACTAACAAAACTACTTTTTACTTTCAGCTATTACAGGTTACAGTGCAACTAGATCTTAGATTTTAATCAACATCAATCATGTTTCTTTAAAGCCTTTTTAGGCCTTTAATTGGATAGTGACAGATGTAGATAGACAGGAAACTTAGAGGAGAGAGAGAGAGAGAGAGAGAGAGAGAGCGGATGGCGAGCAGCAAAGGGCCACGGGTTGGAAGTGAAGCCGGGTCGTTGCGGTACAGACGCAGCATTAGCACATGGGGTGCGCTCTACGAGGTGAGCTACCAGGTATGTTTAGGTATTATGTATATCAAAATATGCGTGTATAAACAATGTTTATTTTAACAATTGGTAGAGGGGGTTAAACATATCTAGCTGTCTTTGAGTTAGTGAGTGACGCATTCTGTATGAGGAAGTTGTAAGAAGTATAAAAACATAGCAACTGAGATACTGGTTGCCATAATACACTGAAGCAGCTAATTAAAAGCAGAACTGGGCAAAATGGGCAAATGTTGCAAAAACAAAAAAATGACTATTCCCTTATGCTGACTAAATGATTACTTTAGGAATTTTTTAGTGAACACTCAGAACACCATTTAAACTGTGGCAGGAGTTGCTATGTATTTACATCATATCATGATGTGGGACAGTGATCACCTCTTCAGATTCCCTGATCTTTTCTTTGAACTTTTCAACATAAAAAAGGACCAACAGTGGTGTCCAAACCTCTTCTCGCCGGTGTATCGTCACTGATGTCCTGTCAGAGCAGAGGTTATGGCTGAACGCAGCACGGACAGGAAGTGCTCTCTCTCTTCACCTCTTTCTGTGGCACAAACCCAGGAACGACAAGGACCCTCCAGGACAAAGGCATGACTCACATCTACAGAGAAAGACAAAGATATTCCTGTAACTGAACTGATCAGACTTTAATGATCACACACTGAACATTATAAAAGCTGTGCTGTTCAGTTCATATTTTATTCTTTATACAGTAAAACCTCACAGCGTGTATGTGTGATCTCTCTGACAGCCAGGCTGGCGAGAGCCACAGAGGCCAGGAAAGTGTGTGCACTCCGGTGAGCCAGCGTGAAAGGTGTGTGATAGACATTTCGCCGCGTCAACACCAAAGCATCGTTGAACAGGAACAGGCCCACATCAGACACCTGCTCATACGTCCTGATCACACACACACACACACACACACACACACACACACACACACACACACACACACACACACACACACACACACACACACACACACACACACACACACACACACACACACACACACACACAAACACAGAATGGTTAGATACAAAAGCCTGAATCAACTAAAATATGAGTAAATATAGATTTGACAAACTAAAAAACTAATCAGTTTGGCATGTAAGCTTGGTAGAAACTATTACAAATCTACTGAGTCAAAGATTATTTCTGGATATAAACTAATAGAAATCACCATTCTGACCACATCATTATATCAACAGGAATAATTCATGTTACCTGAGAGAGTCTGGAATCCGTTCATCAGGGCTCCTGAGCAAAGCAGCATCCTGAGTTATCACCAGCTGCCTGTTTCCTTCACTGAGGTTCTACACACACACACACACACACACACACACACACACACACACACACACACACACACACACACACACACACACACACACACACACACACACACACACACACACACACACACACACACACACACACACACACACACACACACACACACACACACCTTCAACATTTAAGTTTTATTTGTTGTTTTTGAGAGTGTGACAGACAACAGAGAAGTGAAGAGAAAGAGAGGTGTGTTTTTACCGGACAGCCTTGGATCATCTCCTGCGTTTCCTCCATCAGCCTGTCTCTCTCTGAGTTACGCTTTAACTGAAACAGAAGAAACCATCTGTGTATCAGTCGCACTAAACAGAGAAATACTACAGACTCCACATTCAAACTCATCACGAGGTACCGACTCAACGCGTTGTACCTTCTGTATGAATTCTCTGAATCGTAGGAGGGTGTTGAGGGCAGAGGAGAGGTGTGTGTGGTCAGGATGACCGGGGTGTGTGTGTAGAGACAGAGCTTGAAGCAGAGTCACATACTCCTGTATTCTCCACACTGGACACAGCAGCAGCTCCTGTAGGCTTCACACACACATACAAACATATGTGTAAACACTACAGTTTAATGAATTCACAGTTTATTTTAGCCAGGTGTGGATAACTGCCCTGGAAATAAACACCAGATATATATATATATATATGTGTGCTGTTACCTCAGCATGTGTGTTGCAAGAGTTCGGTCCACTCTCTTCAGGAAAGCCCGAAATGGAGGTTTTGTCTCCCTGCACTGGCAAAAATACACAACATTAAATTAAACCTTCGGTTTAATAAGCCAGGGGTGCTGTGTGTTTGATTATTACAGTTCTAGGAAAAGAAGAGTCGATGTCTTTCAAACTGATATATCTGACAAATATCTGCATAAACCCAGTGCACACTGACACACTAGAACTACTTTAGTTAGCTTCAGGTGCCTCATGCATGACCACAAACACACTGTCTGACTTTACCTTGTCGATGGCACAGAGGGCAGTGGTGTAGTTGTTGAGGTAGTTGGTGTACACTCTCAGTTTTGAGCACAGTTTTACAAACACATCTCCAACACACTGCTGTGCACCCCACTGCTGCAGCCTGGCCTGTAGGTCTACCTGAAACACCCTGTAACAAACACACACACACTCTATCATGTCCACACAGAGGCATGCAAACCAGACAGTATCACATTAATATTTGTGTATGTGTGTACCTGTTGAGCTCCAGTATTTGTGTGACAGGGGTGAGGATAATGTGGATGTCAGCGTAGCTCAGAATGGCTCTGTTGGAGTTCAGGGCAGCTGTAAGAGGCTCCTGGTACACCTTCAGCACAAGACGAAGGACAGGTTAAGATTAAATGCCTCAGACACAACACTTATGGGGTTGGGGGTTCCTCTGAAAACATTCTCCTCAAATCAGATTCTAATAACCACTCTAATAATCCACTAGAAAAGTGGGAGAAACTTGCAGGCCATGCAGCTGCAGAACTATAATTCATTTAATATCTAAAACACCTTGATTACAAAGGTATTATATAAACTCCCTATGGTTTGCAAAAAGGGCCCACTTATCAGTGGCAGTTTTCTGGAGCACATTAGCCAATATTCATTCAGTTTATAAGTCTGATTAGACTTCATGTTGAGTGGAACCGCACCTGAAACAACGGCCTCTCAGCAGCTCAACATGTGATATTGTTACTAAATTTCCTGAATGAAAGACAGTTTTATTATTAATGTAATGTTATGTTATAGTCTAGCAATTACCTTCAGCACAGCGCCCAGTCTCCTCAGATAAATACACTCGCTGTGATGCAGCTCTCTGGCAACTGCACCTCTCCAATCTAACGCTGTCTATTGAGAGAAAGAAAGAAATTGGTTGTTAGGATGAAGCGTGCTCCTTCAACCGTCTCTGAATGGACAAAGCACACACACCTGCGGTGGCTCAGATATCCGACTGATGCATGTCTGAGAGCCATGTGGTGCCCCTTTGTTTTTCAACTTGTCTTCGCCACTACTCTCTTCTCTCTCCTTCTCCTCACTCCATTTTGTCAGGAAGACAGCAAGAAACTCCAAAGGTCTTGTCTGACGATGAGAGAGAACCTGACAAAGGATTATCTCATTTATTTTCCGCCCTTGTGTATTACAAAAACTTCTTTACAATAATTCTTACCTCTTCCTGTCTTGTGAGAGCAACAAATCCCTCCATCAGAGCCTCATTTAGCTCTTTGGACACACAAAGCTCCTCAAGGCAGAGTTTCTCCCACAGAAAAAGACCTATAAACATATCAACAGATTTTACAGAAGGTTTTCAGGACACAGAGTATGCAGGCATTTGTTTAAACCTGCCATGGATCCAGCTGTGTTTAAATCTACATGTATGTGAAACCCACCCAGAGCTCGGCCCCGGGCCTGGAGGCCAACCTGCTGTAGCTGTGGCCCCAGGCCACCTCTCAGCTCCCCCAGAGCCTCCTCCATCCACTGAGCCTGTCTGCACCAGCCCTGCAGGACGCTCTCACAAACAAACTGTAGTGCCGGCTGCTTGTTCGAGAGGCCGGTGCACACACTGCCGTCAGACCACTCACTCAGGACTGGGAGAAGGAAACAAAAACATATTTCTTGTGGCATTGTACACTTGGTGGTTGTTTGTATTAATAAAGCTAAAAACATTCATTGTATTTGGGTTGCTACTGGTCTATGAACTGGACCAAATATACTGTGTCGTGGATTTGTGTATTGTGTCTTGTGCTTTTGTGCATTTGTTGTATCGTGTTTTATTGTTTTGATTGTTTTGACCGATCACCAATTGCGGCCACCAATAACTGCGGTCACAAACACATACTCTGCATTTCCTGTGGCTTCTTCACAATAAAAGCCATCCCTTGTTTTGCGAGTTGAACTATTTAAAAGTAAAGCAGTCCAACTGACACTAATGAGATGTATTACGCTGGATTACAAGTATGCGTGGGATGGCATTTTAAAGCCAGTGTGGGAATATTGGACCACACCACTAACAATAAAATGATTGAATCAACAGCTATTGCATTGAAGCGTTTCAAGAAAGTCACGACATCCCATTGAGCCAAGAATCACATCAGGCGCCTGCTGGCTTAGAGGTGTTAGTGGTAGTTTTGAGGTCACACAGAGCATATTCTTAAGCTGGGGGATGCTAAACATTTATCAGTTGAGTCAATCTTGTCCATGGGTGACTCACTGTTCTGGAAACTTCCGGTGGCAAGACCCATTGGCGCCCGAACCTCCAGACCAGTAAGAGTAGTGAGAGTCTGGATGAGAGCCACTCCTGACGCTGAGGAAGAGAGAGAGAAAGCGAGAGAGAAAGCGAGAGACAGGAAGTTAGTGAGACAGATGCAGAGACAGAAATATAGATTCCAGAGAAGTGTGTGTACTAACATCTGGGTCTCTACCTACCAGATGCTGCCAGCGGGGAGAAGATGTCAATCCCACCTCCCTCCTCAGTTGGTGCCACCCAACCACACAGTTTTTCCCAGAATTCTCTTTGGTCGGGGGTCAGAAGAGTCTTCTCTGACAGGCTACTACCTGAAGGGTCAACGTTAAAACAAAGTGAATCAGTAAACCCAAAAAATAAGATTCCCTAAGTCAACCTTTCAGAAAGATTTTAAACTGTTTGAGCTACATGCATTTTCAACTCGGTCTGGTTTGAAAGGTTAGTTGACAGACTTGTGAATGCTTTATGGCATGAAGTAAACACAACTACACTACAAACTGTGACTATGTAAATTAATCATACCTGCCACAGTGCATTGTGTATGTATCTAAATATTAGGAAGAGTTTTAAATTTGTTATACAAAAAAGCTGTATGTTATGAAAGTTCAAAACTTGACAGTTTCTTTCTTGAACAATCAAATTAAAACCAGGGTTCACTGATTTGAACTGAGTGTGGGGAGTCCATACCTAATGTAAAATTAATGTAAGATTTATGATAGTTAGTCTTGGGCCAACTCTTAGCCAGGGGACGAGGATAGCCATGGACTTAAAAATGTCCCATCATAATACAATAAGCCATGAAATGGTTTCAGCAGATGTTCTTCACAGTATCCTGAGAGATAAACTTCTAACACTGGAGGCTCCAGTTGGACTGGAACACAGCCTGGCAGAATTCCCACACATTAAGATACACAGGATTATTAATTCTCACTGTGAAGCAGATGGATTTCCTCTGTTCCTCCTGGAGCTAGTAGGCCCAGCCTCTGAGCTCTCTGCCCAGAAACCGCCCTCTCCGCCTGGGTTAACAGAGCTGAGAGAGTCCCTCTGTGATCATACAGAACCACAATCACTCCTGCCCTCACACCACTCAGCAGCAGCTAGATTGAGCACATGGAGAAAGAGAAAGAGCAGACAGGGAGAAATATTCAACGTTCATCTTCCCGCTGTGCTTTTTTGTTTTTGTTTTACACACTATTTTCTTCGTCATTGACTGATAGACTGTTTCTTTATTTTTCTTTTACCTCATAGGCAGGAATCCTATCGGAAATCAGCAGTAAGAGGGCAGGAGTGGGCAGATGGATGGGTGAGGCTGTGTGTGACAGTGCAGGTCTGTAAGTAAAGGAGGACAGCGCTCTGCTGGCTTTGTTCAGTCTTTCACTGGAAGAGAGGATGGAGGTTTGGTTAGCATTCACATCACAAATTTAGTGCAGAAAAAAAAACATTAAAAAGGAATATTTCGGCATTTTGGGAAATATGCTTATTTGCTTTCTAGTAGAGAGTTGAATTAGAATTAGGCTGGAATTGGAGGGAAACATCTAGCCTGTCACAAGCAGTCGAGTTGGGCTTTTCAATGGCAGATGCAGATATACAGAAAGCAGGGCAGTCGATGGCTGACACATAACACTGATATCAAAACAAAGAAAAGTCTTGTAGCCTATAATTACATTATTCCATGCACATTAAAATTTTATAGACATTCTTATCTAACTCTACCTATTAATGAAATAGAAAAATACAATGGGGTACGCTTTCAGAAAGGACAGCGAGGTACAGTATGTCATCAGATCATTCAACTGCATTATTCTGTACATTATAACGTAATGTATATTTAACACAAGCCAGTAACGATTTTAGATCATATTTGCTGTAATTTAAGAAAAAATTGTTAACATTTAGGAAAGACTATGGTAATTGGGGAAATTGAGGCAAACATTTACAGCAGGTTGCATTAGAGCTGTAGTACAGAGCTTGAAACTAACATTTTCTCTTCAGCCACACTGACAACGTTGCCTGCAGATGTGTCTTTTCTTTCTTTATCGGCCTTCTGAGCACAGGCATTGGCTGATGCTTATTATCTCAAAATGCCAGACAATTAGCCCTCTATCAATCTACCTGGCTCTGTTAAAAGTTTACAAAAAATGCACCTCTAAAGCTCCCTAATTAAAAAAGAAACATGGACTGCATTTAAAAACAGCAGCGCTTTTGTCCAAAGGCTTTACAAATTGCTTTTAATTCACTTACACACCGAGGGAGCTGTCCTGATCAATGAGAGCAATTTGGGATTCAGTGTCTCGCTCAAGGATTTATTACAGAGCTCTTATATTTTGCTGTATTATATTATACAGTAACCTCAATGCGTTTAATCTTAAAAAGACAGGTAACTAATATCACTCAAGGTAAGTGAGAGTTTATGGAGACAATCACCTGCTAGGGCTGGAGGTCTGGACTCTGTCCCAGCTCTGAGCTGCAGTCATGGGCTGTCCCCTGTCCTGGCTAAGACAGAGGCTGGGAGAGCCAACAGTCCGTGCAGGCCAGGAGAGAGAGGGCCAAGAGCTAAATGTTAGTCCAGAGCTGGACCTCCCTGTCTGGACACTTCCACCTCTGGCTCCTTCTGGTTTTGTGTAGCTGCCCCAAGCTCTCCTGGTTCTCATAGATAGTCCTGTAAATATGACACATATAAATACAAAGGGGTGCTGTTACTATCATTTCAAGAGCTTTTTGTCTTTTTTGATTTCTCTTTTCCACTCACTCTTCTCCTCCTGCAGTTTGTCTCTGATCATCTGCCTGATCCTCCTCTCCTTCCTCTTCTCTTCCTCCTCCTCCGTCGTCCCCATACTTTGTTGGTTGAGGGTCCCATACTGCTCGGCCGCCTCCCGGGGTGAAAGCCAGTCCAAAGTGGAGACGCAGGAGACATAGTGGTTCTTCCACGCTCCGTATTCTTT
Source organism: Dicentrarchus labrax (assembly GCF_905237075.1). Taxonomy (NCBI): domain Eukaryota; kingdom Metazoa; phylum Chordata; class Actinopteri; family Moronidae; genus Dicentrarchus; species Dicentrarchus labrax. The sequence goes on along the minus strand of NW_026136716.1, from coordinate 5,715,899 downwards.
GTCTCCTGGAGTGTAGGGAAGGAACCAGCCTCTTCTGATGCACCGGCTGGCCCAGATACAGTCCTGGGCAGACAGAGACAGATAGAAGAAAATTAATCAATAGCCCCAGAGTAAAAGTAAAATATCTCTCCTCTGGGCCTCTCACCTGCTCAGCAAGAACCCTCCAGTGCCAGCTGACTTGGGCGGCAGAGCAGAGGTCACGAGGGGACAGAAATGACATCACATACAGGGACAGGAACCGTGGCAGCACCGCCGTGAAGTCCACTTGAGTCACAGGAACAGTCTCGATCAGCAAATCCCTACAGTACCTGCTCAGATTGCCAGAGCATTTCATTTTAAAGGCTGTAGGCTTAGTGTGTTAGATTATCCCAAACAACAAATTAACTCTTCATTGTTATGACACAGGAAAAAAAGGGAGGTTTACTTGAGCTGTGACTTGGTGCAGCGTGTGAGCAGTGAGTCCAACAGGTGTTTCCTCTGTCTGTCAGTCCACAGGTCAAACCAGTGGAGCACAAGGTTCATCCTCTCCTCAAACAACTGGGAGTAAATGGGAGAAAGGACACCAACAAACTTCATACAGTCTGTGAAAAGCATACGAAAGGTGACCCTCATTGCCTGAGAGTCTGGCTGCTCTTCCAAAAGCTACAAAACTGGCTTCCAAAACACTGATGAAGGCCATAGAAAAAGCTAAACTCCAGATAATTTATAAAAAAAAAGGACAAAAGAGTAAGACTGATGATGTGATAATGGCTGAAAACCTCGGGCTAATGGGGCCATTAGTGAAAGAATCAAGTCAGCCTTTTTGTGCTCTTTGCAATTTATTGTTGAATGATGTTAATTTATTTTTTTTCTTTTATTCAGGACACCTTGTAGTTTTTACTATGCAGTGGAATTTTATGAGGACTCAGAGTTTGGATTGAGTCTTTCCACTCACAATGTTAAGAAAACAAAAAGATGGGAGATCTGCTTTTACATGGTTACAGTTATTATTACACACACACACACACATATATACACACACATATGTAGACGCTAAAGACCTTTATGAATAAACTGATAACCTCCACATAGATTCAGCTAGTTCCTCACAATAATGTTGAAAATGAATGCTTGTAAGTTTGTATGCAGGACATTAACATTAGGTGCTGCTGTCTGCTTTCAATCTCTGCGGATGCTCAGATTGTAAAGTGACTATATGGGGTTAAATCCTTCAGAAAGAGCTCAGGTGAGGTAAGAGAGGAAACCCCCTTACTGTGAATGACACTTTCCCACTACATGAAGTCGTACAATAAGTTACAATGTGACTTTACCAGTATACAATGTTGTTTAAATGACAAATTAACGAATTTACCGTCGCAATGTTTGTCTGTGGTTGCGTGCGCAGTCCACTGGCAGCGTACTGGGGGGGGCTTTGCACACCTGTTCCCAATCAGGTTAACTGGCCAATGAACGGAACCCAGAGTGTTTGTGTTACTGCAGGTTAGCCTCACTGACAGCACGGGGAATCGAGGTTATTGTAAGGTTTATATACGCAATGCGTCAACACCCCCACAATACGGCTGTAGAACAGTACCATTTCAAAATAAAAGTATTTTATGCTACAGTCTCATATTTGACGCACAGTCATAAAAAGGTCATTCCTGCCATCTGGTGGCTATTAATTATCATTCCAGAAACCTTCCAGAGCAGGTTCTGCTTTGTTTGCTGGTCTGACCTGCAGGTTGCTCGTCTTGTTGTTCAGCGGGGTCCAGGTGCTGAAGCGGGTTTGGGAGCGCAGTCTGTGGACCTGCTGCGGGTCATAGTCTGTCCCGCTGAGCTGCCACCGCTTCACCGAGTGCAGGTTGGCCTGCATGTTGCTCACACGGGGAGAGCCGCTTTGAGAAAAACGCTGCTATTTCTGCTTAAATCCGTCAACTCTGATTTCCTGTCAGATTTTGCTCTCTAACAACAGCGGCGGGCTGCCATTGTGCTGCTCACTGCTCCCAGACCAGTAACCTTAGAGACGCGTCAACAAAAGGATGAGCGCATTCCTTCACAGCAGCACATCAATAAATAACAGGATGGGTTCAAGTCTGTGACCAGGAACCAAACAGCAGCACAGACAAAAGGCAACAGTATTGTAAATGTATGTGAGAATAGTCTAATCAATAATCTGTTATATGATTTATAAGAAACATTCATATTATGATGCAGTTCATTAAAAAAAGACTCTTTAAATATGTTGTTTCAAGAACATTTATATGCAAATGAATGCAAAAAAAAATGATGCATCTGACTGTGGGTTAACTTAACTAATGCAAGAACAAAAGTTATTTTATTCTCATTTTGGCATACATTTCTCTTTTCCCTCAATTATTCCCACAATAAACTGAGTCCTCTGTCAACATTATTTCCCACTGAATGGTTTAAAACACTCATGGTAGCCAAGAGATTCAGACCACACATTTATTAAGTGAATAAAAACAGTTAAAACACTTCAAAATAGTCCCACATCCCCCCCCAAACAACACTGGTTAAAATAAGTCACAAAATAAAGTAGGATTTACAATCAAAGCAGCATCAAATGATTATCTTAAAACACAGAATCCAAACCTCATTCCATGTGAGTCCATTAAAAAGGTTAAAACCGATAAGGCAAAAATGATTAAATCAAAGAAATTAAGGCATGGTTGTGACGTCGACATTTGGATCAATCTTTTCCAGCGTCTAACTAACACACCGGGGAATAATGTGCAGTGTGTCCCGCGTTTTGAATGGATATGTGCAAATATATTCAACACTAAGCAAGGTGCTGGAGACGACATCAGGCTACTCACACGGAGCAAGAAACCACTAACTGGGGTCACTGCTTAGTTTTTTGTTTACCCGTAACACGCAGCTCACTGTACGTTGTATTATTGTTTTGGCCGATTTGAATGAATTTAACTACAGTTTAAATCTAATCAGGGAATATTTATAGGTTTTTATTGTCTCAAAGACAAGATCTACGATTGTGTTGAGAAACAATTCTAAACATATTTTCTGTTTCTATATTCTGTTTAGCTCTGGGTCTTTTGTTTGACATTACAGACACGGATTGATTTTATGATGATAGATAAGACAAAGTGCAACAGAATGAGTTTTTATATATATATATATATATATATATATATAATATATATATATATATCTTAAAAAATTGCTAAAAGGAGTAAGTTAGGAGTCAGTTCACTTTTAACAAAGACCCATAAACACACACCGACAGACCTGTGAATTGTGAGTGCGTCATATAAATATCACTTTGGTTAGCAATGTATTGCAAATCTATACTGTTGGGAAATTAGTGAACTGACACAAACTTGACTTTAAAACAGGCCACAACAGGGATACACCGATGCCGATATATATATATATATATATAAACTGTAATGTAAGTCAGATCATCTTATAGATCTTAATACTTCCTCTATGTAACGCACACTATAATAATATAATATCATACATAATATATTGTCTTTAGGCTGTCAGTGCATCCCTGTTAGGACATCTTACAATACATCCATCCACCCTGTACAGACAGGGAACGCTGGTGAACAGCTTGGTTGCTATTTATGCCATAATACTTAAAAGTGCCTCAAGTTTGCTTCAACTCCACCTTATCCTTTGCAGCCCATCTAGGTGGCATAAAACAAACAGCCCGAGTCAGATGGGGGTTCAGATGAGAGGAGAGATTTCACACGCTGGCAGTCCTCGGGATCTCTTGGGAGTCGGCTAGGTTCAGTTTCTGACTGGAGATGCAGAGTCAAGAAATAAACACAGGCCAGGATGTGACGTTGGACGGATGGGAGACTTAAAGACAAAGAAGTTTTACTTTCATTTTAAAGCCTCCAAAAGGCAAATCAAAACAGGAAAGATGCCTGGAGACTGGTGAATGTTAAGATATATACCCCCCAAAAAAAAGGATACATAGAAGAACTCAGCTCCTCAAGCTGCGGAGAAAAAGAAAGTTTTGATCTTATTATACATTTTCAATCACTGTAAAGGAAGCTAACTAAACTCTTAAAGCGCTTTAACACTTCAGGAATAAGCAGCTAAATACTTGCTGGTATGTCGAGCAGTTACACCACATCAGTGCACAGCTTTATCCAGGACGACAACGCGCTGTGTCAGCCTCATTTCAGGAGGAATATCCAACAAAAGCTCACAATATTTGAAAAGTTATGCAATCACAGTCTTACATTAAGAAGTAATTTGTCCATGTTGGTGTCGCAGGCCATTTTCCTCTGGTCCTCAGGCATTTCGTCCACCTCGCCATAGAGGTCAAAGTGCAAACGCGCCAGCTTCTCCTGCATCTCTCTCACATGCTCCATCTGGCCAATGGAGCACTCATTACCTGACACAGAGGAGAGGAAGTAAAACACATGTACAGGAGGCTCCAGCTGATGTTTGTTTATTATCACTATCTTGCTCTTACACTTTCTAAAGTTGTTGTTTTCATATTAAAACATTTGTGGGAGAGAGAGTGTGTGTGTGTGTGTGTTGTGTGTGTGTGTGTTGTTACCAAATGCTTGCAGTTTCCCTGAGTGGAAGTCATTGAGGAGACTGAGCAGGCCATTCTCCATCTCCTGCACATCTGAAACATCTGTCAGAAAGGAGTGCTGGATGGTGGGTGCTGCCTGGCCTTGGCTCTGATTAGCTTTAGCACCCAAACCCAGATGATGTTTGGATTTATCTCGAACCGCCCTGGAAAAAGAGAGAGAGACAACACAAAACAGTCAGGGAAAAGAGCTCCTGATAATCAGATCTAACGAGAAAACTCTAATTATTTTGAGCTATTACCGGTAAAATAATCATTATTGAACAGTTTCTACCTCCGACTCTTGCTCTTTTGGCTCGAGTGAGTTCCCATGTTATGGCTGTAGCCGACATGCCGTCCCCCGGCGGAGGCGCCTGTTTTCCGGCCAGAGCCACCGGTCGGAGCCGCAGTGCTATTGGAGGTCCTGGGACTCTTTCTCTTTAGCTTTCGCTCCTCCATAACTTCATGTTACGGTGCCGCCCGACACTGCAGACACCAAGCACAAACAGACAGCGCTGTAACTCACCGCAGAAACCCTGTGACAGGTATTAAAGCTGGCGTTAGCTTACGAGCTAGCTGGTCGGCTAATCTTCAGCCTGACAACCGCAAACAGACGCCGATGAACACATTCACTCACATCTGTTGCTAAGCTGTCCGTGTGTCCTCCGTGGCACTGACAGATAGTCCACACGGTGCGAAAGTGCGTGAAAACATGAACATTTGCGTGTGTACTCCGCAGGCTAGTTAGCTAGCCCGTAACTCTTAAAAACTTCCTGTTTTGGTGGGACGCATCGGGCCCATTCCAAACATGTACGCTTCACTCCTACGTTGTACACTAAACTACAGTATGTCGTCTAAGTTCATATAGTGATGCCATTCAAATATTATTAACATTTGGAAAAGCATTAAAATGCTTATTTAGTATTAAAAGTGTACCTTAACTTCATCAAAGTTTCTCTCCTACTCTGCGTAGTGTCCTTCAGAGGCCCCTTAATCACGAATTGGAACTGGGCCCAACGTCGACTGTTTTCTATTAACAGTTTAGTTTTTTTTTTTATGCAGGAAAATGATTTAAAATCTGGTAAATAATACGAATTTACTAAGAAATGCATTGTAAGGAATCCCTTCTCACACTTTTACAAGACGCGTTTTAATGTTTTTTTAAATTTTATTTCTTAATTTAATCCATTTAAAATCGTTATTATACTTTATATATGTGTTTTCTGTTGTAATGAACATAAGGGCACGTTTTAAGAGGCCTGTTTGAACTTTATTATTAAAGTTAATTTTAAAAAGGTCTCTAATTCTTTCTTCTTTTTCTCTCTTAAAAAAAAATAACTGGCAACAATATATCAAAGAAATAGTCAACAGACTGTCCTTATTTCGGTGTCAGTCTCCTAAAAAGACTCAGCTGTAGACATCATCAAGCAGAGTCTTCAAGTCCTAGTTTGTTATATAAAAATGTTGAAAAAGCACATTTCAAAAAGGTTTTTACCTTTAAAATCGACACACCTGAACTGTGACTGAGTTGTAGTTACAAGAACAAACCACAAGGGGGAGATAAGTGAACATCCAATAATGATCCCGCACTCTCCCTCTTCTTAATTATTGTATATATAGATGATAAACGTGCAGAAAAGGGGCATTTTGTACAGTTGAATTAACTGTGCATGCTTTTATGCTAAACATAAATTAATCAATCATCAAAATACTGAATTCCTGAGCATCATTCAAACTTGAATCAGTGCACACCAAATCTTTTGCACTGAATGAGGATTAAAGTCTGTGTGTTTTGGTGTCTGTAGGTGATGCTTTTCCAGTCAGAGTCTTGAATAGCTGCACAAATAGCTGATTTTATTCACTTTTTATGAACACCAAAGGGAAACATTTCTCTCATTTTCAGTGTTTGCAATTGCATTGCTGTCCCTTGTTGGTATTTACAAGATGGCCTTTATAAGACACTCTTGAGGGAAAAAAAGCATTAGAAAGCATCAGATAAATGCTTAATCTGTCACAGAAAATTAATTTCAGTGTGCAGCTAAAAGCTCTGACTTCCTGTTGAGGGGTCCAGAGAAAAAAAAAAAAAAAAGAGTTCCCCAATGAGCATGTCTAACAGATTAATTATTAAAAATCATGTTTCTCATGTGCAGTGGCAGAAGTCTTGAACCACATACCAGTAGTCTCATCATATGGAGACCAGTTCATAGAGTGTCCATAATTCTTGGATCTATAGCGTCAGGAAATGATGCAACAGTGGAGGTGTGTGCAGCCTCTTTACTGCCAATAAGTTCAATTTAAATAGTAGAATTTAAATTTATTTCAGTGGATTTAAAAAAAAAAAAAAAAAGCCTCTGGTACAATGCTGATAGCTGTTGCTTTAGATTGAGAAGGACACCGGTTTAAACCCTCTGCAATCATCAATCATCAGTCTGCAGGTCAGGTGAACTTTCCTGCATTTACCCACAATGCATGCCTGGATTAGGTTTCGTCATCTGTGTGTGTGAACGCGACTAAATAGGGAATTGGCGGTCCAGTTAGAAAATCACTGTAATTTTCCACAGTTTGGTCAGTTGGGCCTTTTATTTGAGCAATATTTCAATCAATATCTAATTTATCTAATATTTTTACTCTTTAATTATTAACAAATAATTCTAAGCGTGGTTTATCGAACTCTAATTGTGATTGTTGTTAATTTAGTCATGAAAGATGTCAAAGTTCAGACTTTTTCATTCTTGATTTCTGCTTCAAACTCTGAAAAGGCAACCTGTCATCGGTCCTTCACTCGGTTAAGTCAGCTGGTTGCCAATACTTAAAAATGACCGGCGTGAACCTGAAATGTTCGGTTATTTTTAGGACAGTACTGTGACCAATGAACAATCGAAAAAGTGAAAAAGTTCCACAATTTTGGGACTCATGCCGGCAGATAATTTTCTTTCTCTCTCTCCCTCCTACCCTTTTCTGCTTTGTGAGCTCATATGTGTGTGTTTTTTTTTTTTTTTGTGTGTGTGTGTGTGTGTGTGTTTGAGTGTGTGTTTGCTGCGTGACAGTGGCTGAGTGAGGTGAACCAGGATAAAAATGTTACAGATGAACACATTTAGACTGCCGCGTCCACACAGCCATTAACTTTGTGGATGTACACACACACACACACACACACACACACAGAAACACACACACCTATCTCTCACACGTAATTGCTGTGTAGGTGCTGTTTGGAGAGCTAGCTACTAGTTACAGCCAGTTCATTCTTTTCTCGTGTGCACGGCTGCTTGAATTATGCATTGGATTGTAAATGAATGACAACTCGTTTAATTACACACTCCGTCTTACTGCTAATTCTAAGTTACATGCCTTTCTAATGCTGCATCATTCCAGCATTTTAACAGACTCGCTGTAGCCACTGAAAACACCAAAAGTGATTTAGAAATCACCTAAAATACCTGTGCAATTTTATAAAGATAAATAAAAGCTTCTGTTTTTGTCTGTAAATAATAATTGTATTATTTCACACTGAAATTAAATATGTTAAAGTCTTTCTCTCTGAGGACCCATAATCGTTGTATCAGTCGGAGAATGAAAGGGTGAAGGTATTGTTTCTATTCCCGTGCATCCCTGTTCAATACTGTACATCCCCCAGTGTGACAGGACCATCGGGGGACAATTGTAGACACTGGGTGTGTACGCAGCTCTATTGGGAATTAGGGTTAAGCAGAGGGTTTCAAGTGTGTGTGTGTGTGTGTGTGTGTGTGTGTGTGTGTGTTTTCATCACAGCAGCTGTGACCCAGAATAAGACGTGTCTTTATCCCTTCACATTCCTCATATACCCCTCCCACACACACACACACACACACACACACACACACACACACACACACACAGTGTACAGACACACTGACGTGAGTGTTTCTGAATTAATAACTTTCTCAGTCTACTGTGTGATTTTATATGTATATAATATATGTGTATGGGAGCCAGAAGTCCTTGTCTTGCATTTGTCCCCCACACAAGGACAAGGAGCAAGAGACTGGCTGGGATGAATGGGGGATGTGAGTGAGAGAAGAAAAAGAATAAAAGATAGAAAATGGAAAAAAATTAAATCAGTATACCTTTATATCAATGTGAAAAGGCTTTTTTGGATCTGTATGCCTCACTGACTTCTATAAAACATTACTGATCGTAATTTAGATGTGTAATTTTACATGTAGTGATGTGAAATGTTTCACCACATGTAATTTTACAGTACATTTAACGTTTAACTATCTTACACACCAAACAAATGAAAACAAACACTGCCACATGAGATGACGGAGCTACAGTAACGTTAAGCAGTGATGTCTGTTGTACTGTTTTAAAGGAGCTATATTTAAGAATGTTAGTTTAAAATATTCCACAATTAAATTATCAGCAGAATTTGAATAAATAACAGTTTTGATGTGACGTCAATGACATTTATGGATTGTGTCGCAGAGATATCTACGGAAGTTAGCATACTAGTCGGCTAGTCCCGGCCCGTCCTGTCTCGTAATACCACTTTGTACCTCAAGAGGAGACAGTGAGCGACTGTAGCTTCCAGTCTGTCATCCTCATGAGAGGATGAAAAAGTAGAAACCACATTCTGCTGTAAACAAAGAAATGATATGAATAAAAGAAAAAGAGCTGAAGTTTGATGCTGAAATCACATTTCTTCTGAACTAGTGAGTAAACAGCTGTTAATGCTAACGTTCGCTGTTTGTTCAAAGAAAGAAAGACTTTCGGGAGGGACTGGACATTTGAGTGAGTATGAATTCAACAGGTGGACACTTCCTAAATATAACTGCTTTAAATGTTTGATTTACTCAAACAGGCAGTGACTAGTCTAAAATACATCACACTTGGCACCTTTTATGTGACAGTGCCACAAACACAGTGAGTGGTACAGTATGTGCACCTGATAATGGAGAGTTAACTCCTTTAAATCAACGTTGATTTGCATAAAGCAATAAATTAAAAGGATAAAATTGATTTTGCAGCTTCCTGCGTTAATGATGTTTGGGAGCCTCTGCAGTTTCATAGTGCAACACACTGAAGCCACTGGCTGTCTGGGAGGAAGGAATCAGTCTGAGAACTTATGGAGACTGGTCAGCTGCATTGGAAAATATATACATTTGTAGTTAGTTAACTAATATGCACCAAAGTGACCACCATTCTAACAAGTCTAGATCAGCTTTTAGCCATCTCTATTTGTTATAGAATTAGTGATGCTTTTTTGTTCTAGCACAAGTTAATATAAAACTCATCCAACACTAGGTCTTGGAAAACTTGAGGATGAAAAACACTGTAATAAAATACTTCAATAAGCAGTATACTATATAAGATTTGGGCCAAAAAGTGAGAATTGAAAGGCAGACATGTTAGAACTCACCAAGTAATCATTGCGTCTCTATTATCTAATCAAACTCTTCTGCCACTCTACATATCTTCGTGTCTCCTCTCTAACTTTTGTCCCCCTCTCATTCAATTCCCTGTCTCCTCCCCCCTCTCCCACTCGCCTCTTCCTGTCCTCCTCTCACCACTCTGTAGAGGGTCCAAGTGACATTTGGCTGTCCCCTGCCTCGAGGGGGTCCAGGAGATGCAGACGTTTTTGGCAGGCAGGCACAGGGATGCCTAGGGGTCCTGACGGGGACTCCTGGACTAGGAAGAGAAAAAAAGTACACATCATAAAATGCACCCGCAGTCAGAAACACACATACGCTCTCGGGGTGCACATGCATAAGCAAACAATTGCACAAACAGAGAAGAGCTAACACAGACACACACTGACACATGTAAATGTGTATGTGCACAAACACTCATGCACCTACCAATCAAACACACGTAATGAAGACACAGTGGATGGTAAATGTGAGAAGGCGAGGGAAGCTGCCCCCATGGAAAGGTTTGGAAAACAGTAAATAAACTGGGATTTGAATTTAAATTGCTAAACTACTGAGCTTCAAGATGACTGGCTGGCTTCATTCCCTGTCCTCTTTACTATCACTACTTCATTTATTACGGCTTTTTATGTTGTAGTAAAATCATTTGTGGGACTGATGCAAGAATACATTTTTTAAATCATTTTTTCATACTGTACAAATGTCAAGGTAAAGTTTAAAATAACATTCAAATCCTTTTACCAATGAAATTCCATGCTGTAGGTAAACTATAAGGAATAAGGAGTTTCTTAACCTTGAGGTCAGGACCCAAAACAATGGATCACTTGCTGCAACAGTGAAGACTGAAACACTGGTTGTTTGATTTACTTTATATAGAAATATAACATAAAATATATAATATATATAAAAATTGAATAATTCCCTCCACACTTTGGAAAATGTAAAGAATTAAGTATTTAAACTCACGTGACAGTCTGAAAGTTTCTAATTGCTACGCTCATTAAACCTTTGAAGCAGAATTTGTTATACTACACAATAAGGCCATTTTAAACTGTCTCTAAAATATATTTTCCTATGAATTCTTATAATAATACAATCTTTCCTTGGGGATTTTAACTTTGCACAGATAATAACAAATGACCGTTGGGCGGTATACATCTTTCATTCAACAGTTTCAGTGTCTATATCCGTAGAATTTGTCACAGACATGAAAAAAATATACATTTTAAACTCAACACTTGTATCTGTTAGAGATTAAAAGCTCTCTTGCATTTCTGAGGACAGAATCAATTCATATGTTAACAGTTATTTATCACAGGCAAAGAAAGGAAGCGCTCTCGTTGTGGTCACCACAGGCGTGCGAGCCGCAGCTGTTTATCGAGGAAGGCGTCACGCACTGGCAGTAGGCAGTGTGGACGAACCGTAAACTCACTTCTTTCTAACTCCAGACCCCCAGATTTTTTTTTGCCGCAAATTAGTGTGCTGCCACAAATTATTCTGACTCTTGAGGTAATTTATCAGACTGTGCAGCTCCCTCTGGAGACACAGGAGGCTTTCTACAACTTCTTTCACAAATGAGGAAGTACTAGAAACCTTTCTTTTTTTTGCTGCCAAAAACCTAAAACATCACTTCCTGCGCATCGGAGGTGTTCATAAACATCCATGAACCAACATGAAAGCAGCAAAATAAGGATTCATTTGTGTGAAATGAATGCCAAAGGAAGCCAAAATGAGGACTTAGGTGGTGTGACTGTCCTCATCTCCCACCACTCATGTCCCTCTGAGATCACACATCTGTCTTTTTTCTCTCTCCACTCTCCTCTGTCTCCCGGGGTCTCTTCAGAGAGATAATACGCTGGTCATCGGGGGAGCGACAGAGAGAGGGGAGATGGAGATGCAGGGCTAATTGCGGGGTGCCGGAGCTCGTCGGCGCGGCACTGCCCGCTGTTTTTGGCTCAGCCATAATTACCTGGTATCCGCAGATGTTTCACGCCATTGTTGTACACCCAGACAGAGAGCAAGGGATGGATAGATGGACGGAGAGAGGTGGGGAGACATAAAGAGGGAGAGACAGGGGCCGGGTCTCCCTGCCAGCTGCAAACTTCTGCACACACGCAAAGAAAACAGCGAGCAGACGCTTTCTCTCTCCATTCATCCATCTATCTTTTTACCCATTCTTTTATTCATCTTTTTCAATCCATTATCAAACCAACCCTTTTATATTTGCACCTTGAGTGTTGATAGGTGATAATTCTTTGTATGTGTGTGTGTGTGTGTGGGGGGGGGCAGCCTTCCCACTGAGGCAGAACAAAGTAGCGTAATAACTCAGACACTGAGCTGACCCTCTCTGCTGCTCTCAAGTACACTTAATGGAGGTGTGTGTGTTAGCATGCATGTGCATCTTTGTGTGTCTGTCTGTTATGCTTGTGCATGTGTGCCTCCGTATGTGTGTGTGTTCAAATAGCTGATCCCCTCCAGGGGTGAATTGTTATGGATGCTGTTCTGTTGAAATTACTGTTATTTGTTTCCTTTAAAACAAGCTAATTGCAGCATAGCGGATTGCTCTGTGTGTGTGTGTGTGTGTGTGCGCGCATCAATTTATTTGCTTTCTTGTTTATTGTTTGTTTGTGTTGCATAGCGGACCCCTCCAATTTCTTTAGCATGGACACATTTTCACTCCGGCGTCAAATCTCATTCTGCTGCAGCTGTTGGGCAGTAATTTGACTTTTTAGCCAATTTTCTTTGTTTTCAAAGCTAAATTCTGCTGCTCAGTGAAAAGGAAAGGAAATGATCTGCACACAAACTGTATTACAAACAATAAATGTCAGCCAGCGGAAAAGATTCATTAACTTTTGATGCTTTTACTGAACAAGAAAAAAAAGCACTGTTCTTAAAAGTCATTTAATCATTAGCTCAACAATAATGTCTTTTTCTAGTATTTTATTTGCAAATTAACTCTTTTTAAAAATACTACAGCAACTATACAGATACTCAACAGTTAATCTGACTAGCTGATCACTTAATAAAGAGTTGATTCACCGGGAATCGAAAGAAAATATGCATGCAGATAGTTGGTTTTGTTTGTGCATATTTTAGATTTCTGCCTCCACCTCATTACAAGGGAGGTGCATCGACTGTAGTATTTAGTATATTAAACATTGTAAAACAAGAGTAAGAGTCTATAGCCACGCTAGCAGCTCTGCTGGTATTTATTATGTTCACTGTCTTTGTAGCCTGTTAGCATGCTAACATTTGCTAATTAGCACAAAGTACAGCTGAGGCTGATGGGAATGGTATTAGTTTTTAAAAAGTAAAATAAAAAAAGTACTGGACAAACTGAAATTTTAGCCTGAAGATGAAAAGTCAGAGGATCACCAAAGCTAATTCATCGACAATCTGTGTACCAAAATGTATTGTAATCCAATAGTTGACAAGATCATTTATGTAAAATCAAAAATGTCAACATCCAATAGTTTTTGTTTCAGTTTGGATCAAAGTGGTTGACTGACTGACAGACCAGCAGGGAGATAAACTTAACAGCAAAAATGTCTTGTTTTTGTATTAGGAGCCAACACATCGGTATTGGTGCAATACTAATCTGATTAAGCAGACCATGATGGTATGAATGGTAATGGATTGGTACTTGATATCGAGCTATCAGAATCAGCATCAGTATCAGGAAAGATGGATGATACACACAACTACAGAACTAAGACTCCAGTTGTAATGAACAGAAACGATCCTTTACTTAGCGTGGACTTAAAGAGTGAAAGTAAATGCACTACAAAACCTAAATAAAAATTGGAAAATGTATATTAAATATCCAAAATGAGTCAAACAGTATCAAGCAGATGCAGTGTGTATATACAGTATGAATGTGTGAGTGATTGCAACCGGCTGGGAAAGCAAGAAAGAAGAAAGTGTGCCCATGCTGGTGTTAAGTGGGACATTTCAGACAGACAGGCCATCCTCTCACAGGCACCCTTGTCTGCCAGGCAGGTAAGCCAGTCTCTCTCTCTCTCTCTCTCTCTCTCTCTCTCTCTCTCAAACACACACAAACACACACACACACACACACACACACACACACACACACACCTCTGCCAGCTCCTTCACGTCCCCCTGTGCCAGGTATGTCTACGTCCCGTCTTTGTGTGCGAATGAAAGCGCGGCAGATCTGACGAGGAAGAAAATCACACACACACACACACACACACACACACACACACACACAGGCGGCATTCTCACGGGGGGAAGAGGAGGGACGAGAGGAGGAGAGGGAGAAGAAGAGGTGGCCTCGCCTTCCCTCTCATCCCTCAATCCAACACTTCTCCTCCTTTCGTTTGGTTCCATTCATTCGTCAGTTCTTTCCGTTTTGTGCTGTTCCATGTGCTGCTGCTCTGTCTGTCTGTCTCTGCCTCCGCTCTTCTCCTGTCCTCCCTTTCTTTGCGCTCCATCCTTTTTCTCCCCCATCGCATCGCTCTCTTTCTTTCCCATCCATCCTCTCTTTCTCCTCGCTTCGTTACAGTTTCCAAGTGCTTGGACGGGGGCTTACTGCTCCGGTCACTGCTCAGGGAGTACGGTGAGCTAAAGTAGGCTCGGTGTAGAAGAACATCACACACACACACACACACACACACACACACACACACACACACACACACACACACATACTTGAACAAACAAACAGAAACGGGCCCTTTCTCTTGCTCCAATTTCAATTGTGTCTTGTTTGCTACCTGCATATGTCTCTACCTTCTCCAGATCCCAAAGCTTATCTGTACACACAGCCTAGAAAGCATTATGAGAACTGGTCTGACATCATACGTATCCAAACACCAAGCGTTCAGAGATAAGCGTCCCTGCTCCTATCTCAATCAGTTACTCAGCACTCCGAGCCAAGCAAAGTTCAGCGCGACAGAACTGCACTGAAGTTCAAACCAGCAGAAGAGAATTCGCTCTGTTATTCTTGCATCTGCCAATATAAAACTTCCTGTGGCCTTGAGGTGAGCAGAGGCAATATGTAAGATTTGTAATACACTGTGGCACAAAAACATCTTAATGTGTGTGTGGTGTGAGTTCTGCACAATTAAACTGGTACTGCCAAATCTGACAGCCACCAAGCTTTATTGCTTTATCCACAAGAAAGGGAATGGATCCCCGGTAAACTTGAAATGCAAAAGTTAAACAGCCTTCATTATTGTGGCTATGCAAAACTGACTGACTGCACAAGATCAAATAATCCCACTACTATGAGCACAACACATGAACCTCTCCACAAACACATCTGGCTCCCCGATTAAACCTGTAATCACTCAATGTTCATTCGTTTATTTTGTGCTTTATTTCTTCCACTCCTGGTGATAATTCTCCACGCTTTGGCTACACTGTTGTTTTCCTCTTCCCACTGGACACTGCGTACCTGCGTACTTGCAACAAATGCATGGACGCAGATGATTGGCACAGTCAGAGAAAGAGAGGAAGAGTGACATTTCTGAATAAATAACATTTGAAAATAGCCAAACTCAAAACCAAGCCAACCTTCGAGCAAACAAACCCAACCCAGACAGTTTAAGACCCATCAGGAATCCCCATTTAATCAAACTTGTGATAAAAACTGGCTTTTTGAGCTGCTAAGTGCTCCACTGTGTTCACCAGCCAGTAGGTAACTCTGTCCATCTACCGTCTGCTTGGCAGGTATCCGGAAAACCAAAACAATGAGCTGAAAGACACTAAAGCTAAAATAAAAAACGTAACGGAGGACCACAGACTGCCCTCATTTTTTGTACAAACAAAACTTAAGCTATCAGAATAATTTCAAAGATGACTAATCACACAACAATTTACAGACCATCACCAAAACTGACCATTTCTATCTATTTGTAAGTTTAATCCAAATGGAGCCCAATTCATGTCTACGCCCAAAACATTTTACAAGTTCAATTACTAAAACAAATAAAACAAATAAGTGAACAATCAGAATAAGCAGAGACAGAAATATTTCAGCACCACTATTCTGTATTGTGATATATTCCTTATCTTAATAGACATTTGTTTGGATCTCTGCAATAGTTTAGTACTTTGAACTTTAGTTTTGTGTCAGTTACAGGCCACCATAGATAAAGGGAGAGGTCATTTTTAATTGACACCAATTTATTGAACAAAGGCTGTATCTGATATCAATTGACGAGGGTTTCTGTCTTTTCAAGATCAGTTCTTCTTCTGCTTATATTTCCAACCTCTCCCTTTTGTTTTTGTCATCAATATCCTCGCCATCCTCCTGTTACTCATCTTCATCATCACCTTCATCATTGCATATTGATTCTGTCGTAGCTCTCCAGGCGTTCACTGACCTTTCATATGAGGTGCTCGTTCTTCAAGACTTCAAGAGGTGAGAATGATTGATGTCTAATCTTTGATATCCTCTGAAGATGTGTGTGTGCATGTGTGTACGGTGTGTGTTTGTATATGGGTGCGTGTGTGTGGGTTGGTTGCTTAGGACCTCCTATAGTTAAGGAACCAAAGGTCCTCAGGGTATTAGAGCAGGAGATCAGGGAGTCAGCTCACACACACACACACACACACACACATTGTGCACATTGTGGTGTCTCAGCGACCTCTTGGTGAGTTCAGTGGCAAGGCGTGGTGAGAGTAGTCGTTTGAACCTGCAGATCTTAAAGATCACACTCACACTGACAACCACACACGGATTAATGCTAAAAGAAGGAAACAGTTGAACCTTTTTTGTGCTCATGGGGGTTCAGGGGTTGGACTGGTGGAAGGAAAGCAGGGGGAAACTGAAACAGAGACCTGTAGGTAGCCAGTTAGTTTGAGAGAGACATGTTTTGGGGATGAGGATAAGAAAAGGGGAGACAGAGAGAAAAAATAGTGAGTAGTGGTTGGAAAGAGAAAATGTCCGACCATAAAGTAATGTTTCAACTTTCTAGCTGTAATTTCTTCTGTCTAAAACATGAAAGCTGCATCCAATCAACATCGTTTGATAAAGGCTCTGTTCCAATTCTGCAGGTTAAGTGTAGTTATAAATGTAAATGTGATTTTTAATGAGGTTTTCTTACTTCTGGAACACAACTCTGAAGTTACGGTTTCACTTGAGCTCTCTATAGGTCCTAACTGCCCCTAGCAACTGCTAGTGCAACCTTCATGCTAACTAAATATAATGTCTACAAGACACTCTATTGATTGGTCACGACAAAACAAAAAAACCCAAAGCAAAATATCCCTAAACTATCTAATAAGAAATCAGCTGAATAAGTTGCTCAGAAACATGGAAACTCTATGGAACTGTCAAGCTCAAAACAAAGGAAAATCTGAATAATGGTGCAATTTCTAGCACTTTCAGCTCTTTTTCCTGTTAAGTTAGTCACCATTCCAGTAGTTCTACAGTAGATATTGTCACTGATATGATCAGGAGTCATTTAGAGAGATTTGGAGAAATATAAACCAAATGGAGACCCATGAAGCTCTTGCCTGGCTGTTTGTTTACAATGCACTGGGAGAAATGTATACACATATGTTCTACGCAGGTTAAAAACATTTTTAGTATGCTTTTAACTGACAAAATTCCCATTTTATCAGTTTTAGTTGTTATCAAATTGCCTTAGTTTGATCCATTCATACCTTTTATCACTTATCAGAGAAATGTGCTTTTGTTGAAAGTAGATATTTTCTACATTCTCCCCTTTCGGCTGATAATGCATCAAGAAGTAACTAATACTCCGAGTGGCTTTTGACACACTGGGAAATATGATAACATTAGCGTGACATTAGTTAACACTGCGTGAGGAAAGAATAGGTGGACAAGCAAAGAAAGTAAACGAGTGCAAAAAAACAAGGACGAGAGAACGAATGTCAGAGTTATGTAAAAGAAATGAAGAAAGAGGAAGGGTAGTGAGGAAGAGGGGAGAGATGAAGGAAAAGAGAGGAGTCTTTAATGTGCGTGGGTCTTGTAAGGTCAGACGGGAGCTGGGGAGGGGGGGAAAGGTTACAGGAAAGGTTACCATTATTTATTTAATCACTGATCCATCACACGCAGCACCCTCCCTCTCACATATACACACTTATTATCTTCCACTCACCTTTTTTTTCTCCATCACACACACTTGCGTAACAGCTTCATCTTTTGTCAGATAAAAAAAAAAAAACACACAAGATGAAGGAGACAGAAGAACGATTTCTGCCTTAAAAGTACCCGAAGCAGAGTAGTTTTTTGGGAGGTTTTATCAAAAAGTGCAGTAAATATAATGCTGTCAAAACATCAAGAGGCAATAATATTATTTATTCTGCAAATCTGGTTGATCACATCAACACCCAAACCACTTTAACACGCCCATACTGGCAACAATACTGATCATCCAGATTATCAGATTGGTGCATGAGTGAAGTCATGAATAGGAGACTTGTTTTTAAATCCTACAGCAACCCAATAAAAGCTTTACAACACAGTGACTGTGTCCATAGAAGACAGACAAGACTGCATCTTATGATGGTTAGTAAGTAAGGGTCTTTTTGAGCTGTAGAGGTGACATTTTACATGCTCTCAATGCATGTGTTTGGATTATGCTCATGTTATTACATAAAATTACACTTGAATATAATTAGTAGCTTATTCATATACAACTATAGTTACTAAACGTGTTAAGTTTTAAGAGTTGAAATAAAACACCCAACCATTTTTTTGTCATCAGTACTATGGGGGTTGTGATTTGTGAGGATTATGGGAATTGTCGGCAAGTTTGGATTTTGTCTTTGACCTGATCTTTGATCTTGTTTTTTGGCGGAAGTATAATGACAAAATTGTTATTGTTTACATTGCAGCCAACAGAATGCTTTAGGAGCTTTTGTTGTCTACAAACTGACATATTGAGGACATTTGGGAAAGTCCATCACAAACATTGTTTCCACTACATTCATCCATCAGTTTTTCATGTTATTATTGGTAACAAATCAGGGTTTTCTTCCCTGTAGTTGCATTTACAATGCTGGATCTGTTCTTTAAGACATCTCGTAACTACACTATTGAACTTGAACTCGAACTTAGTTGGACAACTGCAGAAACTCCCAGTGACTACGACTGTTACCACAAATGTATTTTGTGAACTTTCCAAGGTATTTTTGGCTTAATTCCCTATTGGATTTCTAACCCTACCTGATACTGACATGAGCGGCGGATTTTCTGGAACGTGTAAAGAGGCACAGGAAGACTAAAGAGAATAGGAGAGTGGTGCATCGCCTGTGCATGCAAAAGAACACTCATGAAATATGGAAGACTTTGGAATAGTCAATGTAATTAATGTTAGCGCTGAAACAAAATGTCCACCCCTGCTGTCATATCGCTTGTTTCGCCCGCGCACACACACACACACACACACACACACACACACACACACACACACACACACACACACACACACACACACACACACACACACACACACACATCTTATCCAGAAGAGACAGAGGGCTGGGTAGATGGATGGAAAGGATGATGGGAGGATGAAAGTGCCACACTCGTTTTTTTCAGCCTTCTGTGGCGGAGAATGCCCCGAGGCAAGATTTAACAGAGGAAAGAGATAGAGAGAGGAAGTAAAGGATAGAAAAAAGGGACGCAAAAAAAGGGAGGTGTCTCAGTGACAATGCCAACCCCATCACTATCACCTCCCCCGCTCAATCCCTCCATGTCTCCCTCTCTCTGCTTCGTTCTCAGTTGCCTTGCTTGGGGCCTCACTAGCCCTTTGCAGGGTGCGACCTTGGTGGTCACTGAGCTGGTGTGAACATGCAAGAAACCGGCCATATGGGTGAGACAGAGCGAGAAATAGATGTAGAGATTCAAGGAGAGAGCCATCTAATCCTTGATTTGTCTTCTCCCCACTTCCTCTCTCTCACATACACACACCGTCTGGGCTACATATGTGCTCCTTCACCCCTATCTCTTGGCCTGGGCTGGGGCCAGTGCCCCTGCCACCTTACCCAGGGCAAGGGCTGCATATGTTGGGAAGGTGGGTACGACAGAGGGGGGAGATGGGCTGGGTGGGCAGCAGATGGCTGAGCCCTAAGGCCTCCGCTGGTGTGGCCGGTGGTGAGTGTGTATGCATGTGGTGGGGGTGGGAGGAAGGTGTGTGTGTATGTGCGTTGGAGGTGTGTGTGGGTAGGTGTGTGTGTGTCTGTGTGTGTGTGTGTGTGTGTGTGTGTGTGTGTGTGTGTGTGTGTGTGTGTGTGTGTGTGTGTGTGTGTGTGTGTGTGTGTGTGTGTATGCAGGTTTTCTGCTTGGAAGGGTGGATGGAGAAGCACCAGTGCAGAAGAACTTCTTCTGGTCACAGTGAGAGAAAAGAGGAAGAGGAAAGAGACAGAAGGAAAGGAGGGATGGAGAAAGTGAAAGTGTAGATGAATCCAACACAGCTAAAGAGCGAGAAGCGCTACCTGTCTTTACCTGGGTGCTTTTAATTCTGAAAATCATCACCTTCATTATCTTCACACACATTGCGGGACAGCAGATCTAAACCTATCTGATACTGTATACTTTGATTCTTTTTGACAGCTCGTCACTCTTAAATATTTGTGTAAGATAATTTATGATTTTATATCAGTGGTTTCTCTAATTTCTTCAGTCTAAGGTTCTTCAAAATTACATTTACAACTAGATTTTTATCATTTACTGCTTCACAATAAAGATTAACAGTCTTCTTACAATATGGGTGGTATCTGAATCTCGACCTGAGCCATTTGAACGAAAAAAAAAACGAAAACCAAAAATGTAATGAATACATTTTGGATACATTAACAACAATCTATTTGCCACATACAACAACATACAACCAGAATCTTTCTCTAACCTAAAAGTTATAAACTTTAAGATTTTAGTCTTGTCTCTCTGTGATTATTGGCGGTAATGACAAATGTATTTAATCCCACACGTGTCCCAGAATTCTGTTCTTAAGAACTGATGACCAATCGTGGCAGCAAACGCATTTACTGTCAGAAGAACAGTTCATGAATCCAGTGCAGCCAAACACACTATGAGCTGAGATGATTTATTGTGTAATACTGATTAAGGAGGAAGACTAATGAACTCTTGATTTAATGTCGTCTTCCAGATTATGTACAATTTGGGGATCCACTGGTTTATGTTTAACAGGATCACATTTAATATATGCATGTTTTGTTTCCTGTTAATCCCTTGGGTGTAACTCCGTAATTTAATTCTATGTACAAATGGCGGACTCTGTCAGTGATTATGAAAACTACAATATAGAATAGGTCATTTCAAATGCAAATAAATACAGTGGGTATTGATGAAAATGGATTATTAGCAAAAAAAAAGAGAGGTTTGATAGAATGAAAATTGTATGGATTGTAGCTTTAACCAAGGGGTTGCATAAACATGTTTTGATATTAGGACATTTTGAAAACAGAAGTAAGTAGATTGCTCTATTTGAAGCAATAATCTCTGGAATAAGAGGATTTATTAAACATTACTTAAGTTTTCTTAATCATCAATTATTTACGAGTGTTTTGCTTGTCTTGTATGATAAAGCCTCCTAAGGTTGATGGTGTAGGTGAAAAATGTCCTTAATATTCTAGTGTGTGTTTCTTGAACATTTGCATTCATTCATGCAGGCATGCAGACGTATTGTCCGAGGGTATGTCTGTGTGAGTGTGTGTGCATGTGCGTGTGTTGAATATGTGTGTATATGGCCTCTGGCACCCTGTCTCCTCTCTGCCCTCCAAGGAGGCGAGAGGAAACGTCCACGCTGCCCTTCCTCACATATGCGAAGGAGACATGGAGAGAAAGGGAGGCAGAAGATATCAGTTTTGTCCTTCATCTCTCCCACAATCCCCCTCTGCTGCTCCATTACAGACGAGGAGAGTGTCCCGAAGACGCTCGCAGGTATGACACAGCTGCCACGCTCTGAATCACTCACACATACACACACACACCTTGCAGGTATGGGCCAGTTGCCATGCTCTAGATAATTGGCTGTTGAGGGTGCAGCTTGTTAGCCAGCCACAGCTGACATGCCAGACACACACACACACACACACACACACACACACACACACACACACACACACACACACACACACACACAGATGCTAGTTTAAAGAGCCAAGAACTGAACGGAGAGCAACCAAGAATGCAGTGATGACTCAATCTTTCTTCAGGCTCCGTCTTTCTCTATTTCTTTCTCTCCTGGCATTTGATCTCTTTCTCCGAATCTCCTCGTCCCTCTTTCACATTTTTTCTATCTTTATCACTTCTGTATGTTCTCTCTCTCTCTCTCTCTCTCTCTCTCTCTCTCTCTCTCTCTCTCAGACAGATGGGTCGGCCTGCTGCTCCTGATGTTTCTATTAAAATGACATTACCAACCATAAAAAAACTTGCATTGGATCGTCCAACAGCCCATTCATAACCATTTAGCCCGCACCTGTTTGCTAGAAAGGTGTCTATGCATCATCTATGTGCGTTTGTGTGCAACTGAGACTCGACTGTACCGTACTGAACTCACACCTTTATCACCCGCACACACCCATAGACACACACACACACACACCCCACAGACTCCCAGAAGGTCATCCCCTCGGAGAATGTCTGTTTGAAGTAAGGACCTCTGTCGCGAGCTGCTGGAGGCCTGAATCACTGTCAGCTGTGTCTGGATTTTTACATATCTATGCATATGTGTGTTTGTGTGTGTGTTTTATATTGATGAATATTTGAGTAGCCTCCATTTCTGATGAAGCCACAAGAGTGTAAAAAATGGGAAGTTCTGTTCCACTTACTTTATGTGGACTTCCATATCTTCTGTAAGTCAGCTCATGAAAGAGTGTGTGTGTGTGTGTGTGTGTGTGTGTGTGTGTGTGTGTGTGTGTGTAAACTAAGCACCACAGGCTGTGGTTCTCCATGCCTCCTGGTAATGGATACTAATGGCCCTGGGCAGGCCTCCATGGAGCAGGGGGGTAGATTTGTCTGTTTGACCCCATCCTGCTGCCCTCACCCTGGGAGGGGAGGGCCTGAGGGGTGGGAAGCCCTGTGGGGGTCTGGGTCACCATCAGCATGCATAACAATCAACATAAACTCACACTGTTAGCTGTGTAAGCAACAGTAAAGGCACGCAGGCTCACATCACACACACTGCAAGGTTAAAAAAGCTTCTGAGATGAGAGAACAGGGTATGACTGTTTCAAGTAGTCTGAAAATATCAATGTTAAAGTACTTCATATAGATAAAGTGTTTTTATATAATCTTTGTATGATCTTGTGCATTCAACAGTGTATTCAAAGCATGCTTTCTAAAAGGCACTTCTTACAAAAAGAAGCTCAGCTTGTTGGAGAGTGTCATTCCATCAATAAAACTGTGAGGGATGTGCAGATATGTACTGTAAACACATGTCACTTTGGTAGGTATCTCTGCTGCTGCATCCTTTTTAAAGTGGCCACTTGTTTTATTCATGGCACGCCTTTTAAAACCTAGGGCCCCTTTAGAAGTGCACAGCACAAAGGGCTTTCGAGGGGCTAAATGCGCTGATGTGAACTGTCCCATAGAACTTAAATCTGTATGTGTCAATGGAGGATCAGTTAGCTTGATTTGAAAAATGAGTTTTTCAAGTCATTTAAGTCATGTTTTTGGTGCCTAGGTGTGTTTCAGATTTGGATTCTGCAACCTGGGAATGAGAACAGGCTGTGAAGTGTGTAGGAGAAACTACTGTAGCCTGTCTACAGCCAGTGTTTGGTTTGTCCATTCTGGGCTACTGTAATGGCAGTTCAACATGGCGGACTCCGTGGAAGGCGACCTGCACCCTCTGTAGATAAAAATGGCTCATTCTAAGGTAACGAAAACACAACGATTCCAACATTCAAGTGATTATACATTAATGAAAACATACCTATGAATATCATATTCCATTTATACCAATAGATCCTCCTAGATGTTACACACTAGACCTTTAAATATTTGATTGCTCCGTTTTGACAACTGGATGCAAAGGGATGGGATTCTCCTTGTAAAACAATTTAACAATGGACTAATTTGTCTAGAATAAGAGGAGAGTATGTGACAGTGTTGGAAAGGTTTTTAAGATCCACTGTGCACTTGTCACATGGCGCTGATTAAAGCTGTAAGGTAAAGTGCAGTAAAGTGACATTTTGTTTTCTGTGCCTGTAAAGGTTTTGTAGAGCAACCGACCTCCAAGCCAAAAGTAGCAAAATCTGCTCTTCCTTTTTCTCCATCTATCTCCAAGTAGGTGAATGTCAAAAGGAGGGGAGCGGTTCAGGTAAACAGGGCTCTCAGGGGAGAAGTGACCTTTAGGTTCGCAGTCAGGGGGGACAAAAAGGGGAGGGAGAGGGAAGGGAGGGAGGCCAAGTGGAGAGAACAAGGTTGAGTGCAGGGAAAGTGGAGGAATGAAAAGGCATAAAACAAGAAGCAAGGGAGGGGAAGAAGGGACAAGAGAGAAAGAAAAAAATGAGCCTGCTGACTTCAGCTTCAGAAATACATAAAATATAAGGCAATGTTATTACGAGTGAGTCCCTGTTTAGTTTGTGCAATGTGCAAAGAAACGTAGCAAAGTGCCAAAAAAGTCATGAAGAAGAGACTGCAACAATCCGACAACTGTTTTACTCACTTTAAATGCTCAAAGTAAATTGTGCAGTTCTGGCTTGAATCTTCTTGATAGTCACAACTTATAGTGAAGCGGAATCCCTTCCAATGTCTCCCATGGGAACTTATTTTGGAAAAAATATGTAAATATGTACACTAGCCAGCAGTTAGAAAAAACAGTATACACAAGTGTAAAAAGATAGCTTTTTCTACACAGTTTTGTGTGAAACCGCTCAGTGACATCTCTCGTCTCACACAATATACACCAGAACATGGCCGTCACCATGGCTGGTATTAAAGGAGGTGAAAATCACTACAAGTCTGCAGCTATGAAACTCGGAGAGTTAGTCGGTTCCGTAGGAGCTAACACGGCTCGACGCAGTTCCAGTGAGTGTTTTGACTTCACTTATGCAACTTTTTGCTGTGTAGACTTTCTAAATACTTATTTTCACAGTCTTACACTTACAGTTTTACGTCAAACTGTGACTTTCTTGATTTAAAAAATCATCTTTGAAACTGACAAACCTCATATGCGTAATTCATGGCACAATGCACAATTCAAAGGGTCCTCTCTAGGAGGCCTGTCTTTAGTATTTAATGACATTTAACATACCAAACTCATAGTATAAGCATGATTTCTCAGAAAAGTAGCTGTTGTGTTTTTTGTGCTGAGTAACACTGAAATAAAATTAAACCTTTGAAATAGATAACTTAACACCTCCATCCCATTATCTGGTATATGAAAGGCATGGATGTTTTTCAAATCCGTTTCTTCAAGATGACTGTAGACCAGAAAGTTGGGCGCATCATTTTTGCCATCTGCTCACAGCAGGGAAGGGTGTGTGTCTTAACTCATCAGTAAAGTTATGTTCAGATCGATGTCTCCTCTCCACAGGTAACTGCCACTACGCATAGGGCTGACTCTCCTCAGGAGGCTCAGTGTGGTAATGTTCAAGGGAGAACTAAAGTGACAGATTCTCTCTTTTTGAGCGCTCTATTCCCATCTCTTCCTTTTCCTTGCGTCTCATCTGGCAGTGAAACTTTTTCTTCTTGCCTCGCTACCTTTTCTCCACGTTTCCTCCTTCTTGCACTTCTGTCCCTGACTCCTGTTCTCTCTCTGTCTCTCTGCCCCTCTGTCTCCCAGCGTGGCAGACAGACACCAGTAGCCCTAGGGAAGTGCTTCACTGTGGGAAGGAGCCTTGGCTTTAAGTGGCTCTAAGTGGCTCTCGCTGTTTGTCTCTTTAGTTGTTTATTTTCTCCTTCGCTCGCCCCGGGCAGGGAGGAGAGAGGGACACTTAGCGGTAGGGAAAAACACAGCGTGGCCAGGCAGGGAGGTTTAATACTGCTTAGTAGCCTGCAGAGTTTACTTGTGAGGGAGGCACAGAGAGACAAAGTGCAAGTGTGTGTAAGTTTATTATTGCAGTCTGTGTGTGTGTGTGTCATTTTATCATTAGAAATGCTATAAAGATGTCAGAGGGCTTGTGCGCATTTTACTATGTTTTTGTAATTATAGTGTGTGTGCACGTGTGTGTGTGTGTTTGTATTGACAAAGCCGAAAGGTCCAGGTATGACCTTCTAAGATGACATTATTTGCCATTGATTTGCCTCAGTTTCATATTTTGTCTCACTGGGACTACTGTACCGACAATTGCTCTCTATTGTTCAGTTTTTAAAGACAAACAGCTACTTAACGTTTCCGCATGAAAGAGGTGAAACTGTTGTGTTTTTTGGTCAATGCCTCAAATCAGGCCTGAAAATTTAAACCTGACCCGTACTAAAAGCCAAGCGTCTTTGTTCAAACTCAACCCAAAATACCAACAATGTATTTTAAGAGCTCAAACCAAGCTAAGGCCAAAATGTTAATAATTTATGGGTAGCCGCCAATGGCACTGGGATTAACTACTGCTTTTGAAAAAATATCAAGTGTGATTTTATCTGGCTACTGTTCACTGGAGAAGTCAGACAAAAGACAGTTGAATGATTGCAGAGTTTGTTGTGTTACCAATTAAAAATACTGTGCACGGTAAATATAATGTTGCACTATATCCATTAAATCAACATTTAAATATCTTGAGGTTCTATTTCAGGGACTTTTGTTTTATTGAGCGCAACTTGGATATATTTAAAGTTTGTAGAAAATTTCAGAGACGTTATTATGACTTCGATGTTAAAGGCAGAAGTCTTGGAAGTAGAAAAATGGTACAGTAACACCCACAAGTGTATCATCCTGTGTTTCAGTCCAATTGTTGAGCTAATATAATATCTTTATTTGAAATTGGCCCTACTTTTTGGACAAACATCTGCGTTGAGTGCAGTTTACAGGAGCTAGATTGGAATTTGTCAGTAATATTATTCTCTCTCAGACTGTCAGTGTGATGTACACGCTGTACTTTCTGTAGGATCTTCGACAGGCGTGGGAGCTTTTAGATAAATCCTTTGACGTTCTGGAGGATCTAAATTCGGTTTTATTGACATAAGGGAAGTGGATGTCTTTTTAAAGTCGCGATAATAGCGTTTTTGTACACTTTGGGGAAGTGTAACAAGCTAAAACATTGTCTTATTACCACCCTATAAGGTTGTTGAGCAAATTTGGTAACAGATCCTTCAGAAACTCTTTCTGTGGCTTCTGGAAGTTGTAAATCCGATATTCACCTTCTTTATAGCTCTGTTTTAGTCTCTATCAACTCCTGCGGGAAATATCTAGCTCTTTAGCTGCTAAATGCTCTAGCTAGTTGCAAACTTTGTCTGACTACTGTTTGGTGGCTGCCAGGCGGTGTATAGTCAGTTTATCAGATCGTTTTCGCTGAAAACAGCTGGAAATAAGGCTGAAGAGAACAATTCAGTGTTGTTGAGCCGAAAACACTAAAACACTTCGTAGAGCTGAGGGGAAGCCTATGCCTTATCTGGATCTGTCTGTGGTGCTGATTATCCCTCCCCACAGACAGGGCTCGCTAATGTTTAGTAACTTGCCCTGATTCATACTAACGAATCATTTCCTATGGAACTTTAACCAAGCACGAGAAGAGGAGAAGAATTGACTCTGACACAACATGTAGAGTAGAGTAGATAATAAGGATAAATGATAAAAGGATTACAAATGTGAACTGAAGCAGGTGTTCTTTGGGTTCACCAAGTAAAACAAAGGCACTTTCTATCACATACAATCTGTGGCCATAATAAAGGAAGCTTTCCATCATCCACATCCACGTAGATGCCCATATAAAATATCTTAACTGGCTTCACAGACAGAGGCGAAAATGAGTTTCAACAGAAAATAACTTGTCTGTTTGTTGGCATGAGTTTGTGTTGTTTAAAGATTAAGGCAAATAGGAGTTTAATTCCTCTAAGTGGTATACAAGCATGAGCTGTGAATTCATGCAAACTGCCAGCGAGCATGTGTTTAGAAATGTGTGTGTGTGTGTGTTTCCAAGAACCTAAGCGAGTGCATCTTACTGTGTAATGTGTGCAAGGCCAGGCAGATGTACGGAGAGAAATTACCGCTCTCTTAAATACTCACCTAACCTCACACACAAACACACACACACACCTCGCAAATGAACACTTCCACATCGTAATGAGGATTACCTGCATGGCCTCACATTGCACTTCTCGTCCCCTTGCAAACACACACACTTGCTCATCTGTCCTTGTTCCATCCTCCCCCCCAACACTCTTTCTTGTTCTCATCCTTGTTTTCTCTCTCTCTCTCTCTGCCCCCCCGCACACACATACACAGAAAAGCGCATACACACACACACACACACACACACACACACACACACACACACACCCCTCCAGTGTCCTAGCTGTCTCAACTTGAGCAGCAAATGAACACAATTAGCCACGGCTCCACAAACACACACTGGGGTATTGTTTTGCTCACACTCACTCAGACCTTAATCTGGTGTTCCAGAGGGACCTTGTGTGTGCGTGTGTGTGAGAAAGAGTGTGTGCGAGTGTGTGTGTGTGACTGAAGGCAGTCGAGGGGAAGCTTTGCAGAGCCCAGCTGACAGAAGGGGCTTCCAGGCCTTTTTCCCCTCAGAGGGCTTCCACGACGATGTTTAACTCCTCGCGCCTTAGTCCTTGCTGTGCTCGCCTCAGTACCCCCCCCTCTACACACACATTCACACACACTCTTTGAGCAATTGGCCCATTCGGCTTGAATTCATTTCAAACACGCACACACACACTCACACACACACACACACACACACACACACACACAGCCACAGCCTTCGGTCAGAGCCAGATGTTACGGGGTGAACAAAGGCATTCAGTCACAAGTTACTGTTCTCAACAGCAGGTTGAGCCTCAGGTCATTATTAGCACACACACACACACACACTCCTTCACACACACACTGAGCAGTGGACCTACTCACTACATTGAACATCCACTGACTGCGCTTGTCGTTTCTTCCCCTTGAGCAAGTGCGTGTGTCGCCTGCCTAATTAGACAGCAGGTATCTGCCTGACAAGATTTCTTGCAAGAACACCTACACAAGTGGGTGCCTAATGACTGCACTTTAAGATGCCTCCCAGGCCTTTCCAGAGGAGGCGGGTGCCTTCGCAGCCAGCGCTCTAACTCAGTGGCTCGAGGCCAGTCGCCGCAGTCACACCAGCAGCCTGTGGCGTCGAGCGTTTAGCATCAATGCTAAACAACTAAAGCACAATCCCAGTCCTGAGTTTAAGATGCACAATGGCTTCTGGTAACGCCAAAAAACCCTAAATGTTCTTCGAGCTGCTAATATGCCTTTATGGCAGATGGTTGGAATCATAAAGAATGGATTGGAGCCGCTGATAGCACCATGAATGCATCACTTGCAACCACTAACTACCCTCTCTCAAGGTCCAATTCACCAAATATATTGCACTAATTTAATGATGATGTTACAGCACATACACGCCCTTAAAGTTTGTGTGTTTTTTCCCTTGTTTCTTGTCTGTTAAATGTTAATTTTCTGTCGTGGTCGCCAGTAATATTTGTTCAACCGTGGTCTCTGTTTTTCTTTTTTTAGTATCATTCCCCCAACAGTGAAGATCAGGTACAGGTACTGTAAAAATGTGTGTGATGACCCCTACAGTTACAGTTAGCACCAACTCTCTGAAAACGCAATTTAACTAGGTGTGGCTATTAGCGCTGGTGTTGAATTGGACTTTTTTTGCAGTGAGGCTCATTTGCATAGAAAGGGGATAATTTTTCAAAAATGTATGCATGTTACCAAATTAAAAAAAGTAATGCCATCTGCCTGACAGCGCAGTAACATTCCACGCTTTGCGGATGCTTTGCAAATGACACGGTTTCTTTTTGTCTTATTTGTGCAAGTTTAGCTGCCGCAAAAAAGCCTTGCAATCATTTTGTGAGTTTGCAATATTGTGATATTGATCAGGGCTGAGATGAGAGAGAGCTTTTGTTTAGTTTTTAAAATATACATTGTGACTTTGTGAAGGAGAAATATATTTACAGGAACAAACCTGCCTGGCTGAATTTCAGAATTGAAAGACAAATTTGAATTGACAATTTAATGATCTTGAAAACATAAGAACATATACATATGCATAGTTCATTTTTGCTGCATCTGCCTGAAAAATAATTACAAAAAAGTAACAAAGTTTCAAATGCAACTGTTCCAATTTAGATGAAACGCTTTATTTTCATAGTGAGGTCTTTCTCTGTTCTCCTGTGAGTGACAATGAGAGGAGCTGAACCCTGTGAAGGACCACAGTGGCATTTGGAGTGGACACACACACACACACACCTACACACAGACACACCTACACACACACACACACACACACACACACACACACACACACACACACACACACACAATGTCATTATCATCGCTGCATCGAGCCAGAGCTCAATCTCAAAGTGCACCAGATGTGCTCGCTCGTGCAGTTATTCCAGCAAAGACATTGGCTCAGATGTACTTATATTTGTGTGTGTGTGTGTGTACATACGGTCTTGTTAGAGCTGTAAATGTCTTCCATTTGAGCTGCTGGCTGACCTTCTAGCTCCCGGTTTTCATGTTTAGCCTTTCTCAGTGTTCTCACCTTTCCTGCCAAGTTAACTGTAGCCTCTCCATCTCTCTCCATCTTTCTCTCGCTCTCATCTCAATAACATATCTGGGTGCTGCTGTGAGCTGCTGTGAGCATCCGCTATTTTATCATTTATTCATTTTCCTGCCATTATTTAATTTTTTTTTTTTAACATTTATGGGCTAAATCACTCACTAAAGGATATATAAAAATCAATAAAATGATGGGAGATCGAGGCAAGTGGAAAGGAAGAGCAAAGGGTTTTGGATGGTGACTGCACATACCAAAACAAAACATCATGTCATAAAAGCTTCTCACACACACAGATGCTAACATATAGTATAAATATGGAAATGTATATTTCCTGTATAACAAAGTATGTTGAGTTCCGGTGCACACAAACACGCACACACACACATATTGGACCTTTGGTTAACGTGTCCGTCAGTCATGTCACCTCCCCGCTCCCTTTACTTCACATGACAGTAGTGCCAGCTTTGTTTGGGTAAATTGCTGCCGAGCCATTTGCATATGTCTGTTCTGTGCTTACAAGTTCACATTGTTTTTAATCGGAAAAATATGCTAATGTGAGGGGAACATGTGTGTGGTTGTGCTCGAGCCTTACTCCGGTATGTGTGTGTCACCCTAGTAATAATAGCACAAGGTGAGGGTGACAGAGGTGAGAGCATGTGTCGCATTAATACTCACTGCAACTATTATGTCCATTTGCATTAGTCCATATGCTGCTGAGCTGAAGTGCTGCCCTAAGATCAGATCCTCTGTCTAAATGACACCATTAATGTATATTTGAAATGGTTGTTTTGGTGAATGGAGAGTGGAGAGGATTGCAAAACATAAAATTCCGACCGGGCGATGTGATTAGCTGTGAGAAATTCCCAGAGTGCCACTGGGTGTTGGTGGAGGGAGGGAGTTGACCCTGCATCAGCACCTACGTGACCTATGTGTTAACTGGAGATTACAGTGTATTAGTCAGGGTAAACAATAGTTATCCTGCAGGCTGTCACCACTGCCGATTTAAAAAACAAAGAAACAAAAACGGTGCATTTATCAGTAGGGACACTGCTGAGAAAGACAAGGAAAAGAAGGGAATTAAGTGATGAACAGTCATGACATTTAACATGTTTGCTACTGGGATCTTTTCAAACTCGCTACCTGTAATGATCTTTGTAATGACCCCCCACTGCACCTCAACAATAGGAATAATCTTGCATTTTTGTGTCTTCCTATCCAAATCGCACTGAATGTAAACCACACACTATTTCAAGGCTGGCACTAAGAAAAACTTCTTTTATCCTGATGGCCGGTCCTTTTCGATAAAAACATTGAATGTATTCAATTCACAAAAACTGGAGGTGTAAAAAGACATGATATGACGAATGTGACCTTGAACACTTCCGCTCAAGAATTTTAAAGACTTTTCTAAATACGTTTCTGTCATTTACTCTCTTTTTCATTTATAAATGCTCAAGTAAAAGAGCCATTTCACAGCTAAATGCTTGTATGTGTGTTTCCTTGCTTTTCTCTCCCCTCCACTCAATCCTTGTATTCTCTCTCTGTTAAAGTGTCTCTTTTCCCCTCTTCTGTGCTCCTGCCTCCAATTAAATGCGTAGGCGTTTTATCCTA
This sequence comes from Dicentrarchus labrax, assembly GCF_905237075.1. Lineage (NCBI taxonomy): Eukaryota > Metazoa > Chordata > Actinopteri > Moronidae > Dicentrarchus > Dicentrarchus labrax. Next base: position 5,683,640 of record NW_026136716.1, on the reverse strand, counting down.
TGATTAGTATCTTGGTTGTTCAGTGGGCAGGCTCATTATCTATGCGCCCCGTTAGTAAAAGCCTTAACGATGCCTAACGAGACGTCTAATCAGACTGGTTTTAGCCACAAAGGGCTAATTGCAGCTGTTGCTTCTGTCCTCCGTCGAGGCTGAGAGAGGCAACAGGAAAACCTGTTTGGATTGTTGGGTAATTTCAAAAATGCACACACACAAAACACACAATAAAAATACAAATGCACACAGCATTATTGGTGTTTCAGTGTGATGGGTGCGCGCGTGTGTGTGAGTTTCACAGAGGGGAGTCTCTCTGTGTCTACTTGTCATCACAGAGCTGCAGGTTTGACATGATGGGATGACGAAAATGAGAGAGTGCCTCAGGTAGCTACACACACACACACACACACACACACACACACACACACACACACACACACACACACACACACACACACACACACAACATACAGCCCTCAGCTCTAAAAGGGTTTAGCATATAAATACCTAACTGGGCAGTAGTACAAGTAAGCACAATGGAGTTCTGAATGTGTGTGTGTGTGTGTGTGTGTGTGTGTGTGTGTGTGTGTGTGTGTGTGTGCATGTGTTCAGATCTCTTTGTTGATGTTCTCTCTGATTCTGTGCCAGCTTCACATCCATCTGTCTCCATGACACACACACACACACACACACACACACACACACACACACACACACACACGTACAGGTAATGAGTTTTATTTTGTAAATTTAAAACCCAAACCAATATTAAAAATGTGATTTTTTTTGTTTTGTTAGTATTGTTGTGAGAAGCATCCTGACACATTTGAGCAGTTAGAGTGTTTCTTTCTAGTTGCCAAATTAATTCTCTCAACTTTCCTCTTTATAGAAAAGCTCCAAAACCACAACACACTTAAACATGGATCCAAACACACAACATCCACAGATACAGATTTCAATTCAAATCAGATTTGCTTGTTCAAGCATTCATTCTTAGTGAACCAATCAACCTGTACTACATTAAGGATGTGACGCTACACTGACAGTGGTCACTGGTTTTAAGAGTATAGCTCACCGGTCTGCTTGAATGTGAATTTTGATGCTGTTTTAATAATTTGGTGCATAAATAAATGTGTGATTAAAGAATATTGAGGCTAAATGGGAAGAAGTGTATAACTGAAATTCACTGCTACAACCTGTAAAGTATTAAATAATAGCAGTTTAGTATATATATATATTAACTTAAGGATATCTTTGGAAATACAGCAAATAATCTAACAAACAGAAAAAACAGAACTATTTTATTTATTCATAATAAGTCATAATATCCCAAATTCCTCTGATGCACAATTCAACATGTCTCCTCCTGACGTCACGAAACGTGTTCAGTAAATGACCTGCATTTATATTTGGATTTGAATACATTCCTCTGCACTCATGTTTCTCACGAAACATACAACTTAACAGGGTTTTATTCCTAAATATATCTATATTAAAACATGTTTTTTCTTAATATTTGATGCTATATTTGAAAACATTAACACATATCTCTTTATTGTTCTTTTTATTTGATCAATTTTTATACATTTTTATGCTTAAAGACAAAAAAAAGCAAAACACATTTTAGGAATATTGGTGATATGTATTTTAATTTGGAATTTGAATGGAAGCATTTTCAGTGCATCATCTTATTTTAGTGCATTTGTACACAGATGACAAATTCAATGCTTTCCACAATAAACAATTAAAATAATGACTTTTATTTGCACAGTAGTGACCCTTCAGCTGTGACTACTCTGCCATGAATTACTGCACATATTTGCAGCATTTTACACCAGCATCTTTATCACTTGTGTCCCTTGTTAGTATTTGTCTTCTTTTACTATATTTCAGTGCCTGTTGAATTGTTTTGTGCAGGTTGTAGTCACTGTGTTTGACCAGTAGGTGGGGACATGTTCAGTCATCCCACCTCCCCCTGTTTCTCCACCCAGCATTGGTCTACTTTTATACAATAAAACTTGGGTGGATTTCATTACAATCACCTTAATCAAAAGGATTCTCATCATCAGTAAGGTTAGAAATAGGCATCATTTTTAAAATGTGAAATCCTTTCTACAAACTATACAATGGGCGGAAGATAGTTTCTCTTGGTTAGAGTTAAATGTGCTAATGTTTTTAACTCATTCTATGAGTCAGTTTTGTTATTTCTCACTTCTTTCGTCTTTCGGTCCATCTCTCCTGAGGCTCTACTGGAGTGTATTTAATTTGCCCTGCCTGAGAGCGTTTGTGTGTGTGTGTGTGTGTGTGTGTGTGTGTGTGTGTGTGTGTGTGTGTGTGTTTGGATGTGTTTTTGTGTGTGTGTGCATGCGCAGACTTCAGTGGGTCCTCTTTTGTTCAGTTCAGTAAGTATGTCTATGTGTGTGTTGACCTGATAATCTGTGTGCTTTATAGAGTGCTGTTCACACATCGGTCTCCACTCTGATCCCAAACCCAAACACAGCTCCCCCCCTTCCCCCCTTATCAACACCCCCCCCACACACACACACACACACACACATACACAGCCATAGTATCCCTCCATCCTGTTATTACTAAATCACTCTTTTCCTCCATCCTACTTTTTTCGGTTTTGGGTGACAGTGAGACGGCGCTTTGGCTGAACGGACAACAGTAAACTAAATGATTCGATTCATTTTGATTCACAAAGAATTTGATTTATGACGGTGAATAATCTCTGTCTTTCTTTCTGTATTAATTTTCATAGCCTCACCTGCTTCTCTCTCTCCCTGTCTCTCCTCCTATTTTCCCTGGAGCCCAGTTGTGCTGATCACACACTGAATCCTACACAGATCCCAAACTCAAACACAGATTCTTTATCAGAGAACACACTCCCTCATAATCCCTGGATAACTGCACCTGTGAGTGTGTGTGGTTTATGTGTGTCTCCTGTGTTGAATACAGCGCTGTAGACATTATAATGTGAAGAAAAGCAGATTTACTGTAGGGGTTTACTCAGACTTTTCCTTTTCAATATATTCACTTACAACATTGAATATGTGATGTTAATGCACCTGCCTGCACCAGTTGTAAAACCCAGTGTAAATGTAGTGCCAATATAAGCCTGATATCAGTTTCTAAAGGTTTCACTACGGTCTTTAAATGTCTTGTTTTGGCAGTCCAAAACCCAAAGTCAGTCAGTTTAATATGACATAAAACAGAGAATAGCAGTAACATGTTCTGCCATTTTTGCATGAAAAGTTACTTTAGCAAATTATTGATTATCAAAAATGTTGAAAATGATCTAACTGTTGATCGATTTATCGCTTCGTCAACTAATTGTTGCCACTCTACTATAGTGTGGTACAAGATAGTACCCAAGATAGCCCCATTAGGGCAATAGACATAATCTAAATGTGTCCATAGAACTGTACCAACCAAATCATATCATTTAACAACAACTTTTTGGTGTAACGGCATGATGCAAGGGTACCATAACCCCACACTCCTTTCTATTACCTGCTGGTAAAGTTGGAATCTGAAAACCTAATCTTATTTTACCAGAGTGACTGTGGACAGTAGTATTACCAACACACTGAGCTCGATGTTATGAAAGCTATTCGGTGCCAAAGGTGTGTACGGTTTGCTTTAACACAACACAAAACTCGGTTTATACTTTTACAAATAAGAACTGAGCGAAGATGTGAACTAACAGCGGTGGAGAAAGATGACATGAGTCGATTCTCCACGACTCCATCTTCACAGCCCTCTAAAGCAAAAGTTCCATTTTCAGCTCGAACCAGGGGATTTTCAAGCGACGTTGATGAGGCAGAGTAGAAATAAATGTCTAATGATTAAATGGGGCGCACTGAGGTTTCCTTGTTGATGTCAATTACATCTTTAATTAGTGCATGTGTAATGTAAATACAGTCTGTTTTGATTGCTCCTGTGCCTCCTGTCCCACGGTAAAACAGATTTTCTCCCTCATTAGGCAGTCACTCCTTCAAGTGGCTCCGTCCCCAAGGACCTGCCCTGGACGAGCGTGTGTGTGTGTGTGTGTGTGTGTGTGTGTGTGTTTGTGTGTGTGAGATAGCGAAAGAAGAAAGGAGCATATGGATCCATATGGAAAAGTACTGTTAAGAAATGTAAAAAATTGTCACAAATTGTAGGGAAATTATATGGTTATGGTACAAAAAAAGGCACAAATTGTTCGACTTTTTAACAATTTAGCCTCTTTTCTTATTGACACACCTTTTTTATCCACCTCAGAAAACGTCAAAAAGCATGTAATCACCAACCTTCTTTTATGCATCCCCGTCTACGAACCTATTCTCTTCAGTCAAACTCTGACTGCTCCTGTAGCTGCTTTCATTGTTGAAGATGTCATTATTTATGTCTCATCATTATTCCTGTGGTCTTGTGTGAATGCCGAGGCACATAAAAGGAACAGGACTATTTGAATAAGTGAGGCTAAAATGTCCCTCAAACGCTGTGAAAAGACAGGATTTTGTTTTCTAAGAGTTAGAGCCTTTTATGTGGACACGACTGGACTGCGTGGTCGACGGCACTGTCTGCATGGGATGTAAGCGTGCAGGTGTGTGTGTGTGTGAGTTTGCCTCGGTGCAGGCTCGCAACATTGTGAACTATTTACAGCCTTTCAAAGAGACTGCCAATGAAAAGTTTTGTGGAAAGGTATAGCAGAAAGAAGAAGACAAGAGAAAGAGGGACATTGAGAATGAGAGACAGACCAATGCAAAAAAAGAGAGTTTCAAGAGAGATAGAAATGACGAGGAAAGGGAAACAGAGGGAGGAACAAGGCAAGTCAGCGAGAAAACAAGGGAGAAAATGAGGGAGAGATGCCATGTGTTGCACACCTGAGCCCTGAGAAAAGGAGGGAGAGTTCGGGGGGAGGAGGAGGAGGAGGAGGTGGAGGAGGAAAGAGGGGGGATGATGGGAGAGAATCAGTTCCACTACACGCTCATTACCACCTATTCATCTGGAAGACATCTCTGCACAGATCCAGAGCTGGCTAACCCAGCCGCGCTGGCTCTCAGTGTCCCAGTGTGTGTGTGTGTGTGTGTGTGTGTTCATGTATTTGTTTGTGTGTATGTATGTGTGCAGTGGGGGTGTATTAATGCATGTGTATGCCTTTATTTAGGTTTGCCTTTGTGTCATTCCCCCTATTCTTAATGAGATACATGGCTCCACAATGACCCATATGTACATTCTACTCCCTGTCCATGACTTATTTTCCCCCGCTCTTACTTTGAAGGCTGCGACAGTAATTAGAGCCACTCTAACACGAGAAACATAAGTGCTTGCATCTTCTTATGATAAAGATAGCTAATGTGTGCTTGTTGTATTACAAGGTCTCTAATTTAAAAAAAAAAGTAAAGGCAGCATTGAGCAGCAGCTTCTCAAGAAGAAGAGCCACTCACAGGCACAAATGGTCACGGACAACTGAGGGGGTCGAATGCATATATAAACATATGTCTATTAAATATTTTGCTTCCAGTGACCTTTAAAGCCACTCAAGTGAAGTTCCAAAGTTGGAGAACAATGTGAAATTCAGGGGATGGATGATGCCAAAAACTGATGACATATCATTATTTAGAATACAACCTGCTTTATTGCCTGATCACACCAGAGTGTTTCAGCAAAAGCTATTCACACCCTGACAAGACAGTAAATCAAGCCAATGTATTTGTACAATCTACTTCTGTCTCATGACTGCCATGCTGCCCTTTTTTGTTCACCTCCATCATGGCTGCTGCTGATGATCAGCCATTCTAGCTGGTGTGCCAATATCCACCGCTTCGTTCACTCCCGTCGCACTATCGTGGCTCCTTTCTCTGCTCTGCTATCTTTCAAGTGTTGGTATATTTCTGCTGGACCAACTCAAGTCTTTCAAGCTAAGCTAAAAATGTCTGATATTTCTTGCTGACAGATTTCAAATCGTTTTTTGATTTGACTGATCATTTGTTGTTTGTAAGTAAGCAGTGAGGGAATAAAGAAATAAAAAGGAGTGAGGGAGATAAAGAGAATATAGAATATTAAGGAAATCCAGATACCACATTATGCAGTAGTATAGTAATTAACTGAGTAAAGTACAGACATAAAGCATCTCTTTTCAGAGTCACTTATTCATTAACTTGTATTTACTTGCTGCACTGTTTAACTTCTCAATAGATGCAGGATACTTGGACATTTATGCTGCTTTTATCAACCAAAATCAAACTCATTCCATTTCATATCATCATATTTAAAAGTTGCACAAACACCTAGTTTAATATATTACAAAAGTTCTCAAAAACTCACAACACGATCAATCAAACCTTTGTTACACTTTGCAAATCTGTCTTTGTGCACTCTTGTCTGCCTGTTTATGTGTTGACATTCTTGTGTGTGCATCACCACCCATATGCACGTGCACATTTGTGTGTGTGCGTCGTACAGCTGGCAGCCTTGCAGACAGGTGGGCAGGCAGCACTTCCCTTCCAAAGAGTCGTAGCCTCACAAATGTTCCCTCCTTCCTCCCCCGGTTCTTCCCTCTCGCTCCTCCCCCGTGCTGCCTCCCTCCTCGTCTCGTTAGCTGCTGTTTTTTTTAATGTGCCGTCCCAATCTGGAGGGACATATGCAGTCGCACATTTCCCCCCTCGTTCAGGCTCCTAAGAAATTGTCCCACATAAACATTGCAAATTAGTGAGACCAAATGGCCTTTTATGAATTCTTCTGTTACCAAAACGACTTCAAATGGCTGCTTTTATTTTCTCTCTGATGTGCATCTGTTAAAGGAGATAAACCAGGAAACAACAACAGATTTTTGCATGTGAGCACATGCTAGAGATGAACAATATGTCTGCGTGTGCGTTCATAGATGTCTGAACCTCCGAACTTGATTGTGGGATTTTCTAATACATATATTTATTAGAAAAGAACAAAAGATGGTAAGTTCACAGTGACATTCCCAAATCGGGATGTTCCCGTCTGGATTCCAGCTATTGTGTCGGAGCGAGAGCCACACACAATGTCACCCCACCAGCTTGAGCATTTGTCCGTATGAGTCTGTGTGCACGTGTGTCTGTGTGTTACAGACTATCGTGCCAGAGCCCTCTGCCCCTCTCTCCATCTGCTGAAGCCCCCCAGGCTGGACCAAGGTCACTCCTCTCCTCTCCTTTACCATGGATGTGGGTCCGTGTGCACACTTTACTGCACATGCATTAGTGAGTGCGCACATACGTGTGTTAGTGTATGTGAGATATGGTTGAAAGAAACTGCTCCTTATAGTATTAATATTATTAGAGTTGATATTTAATAGTATTAACAAGGTTGCTGACTACTGGGATGGTTGTATCTAATGGTTTGGATCAGTTTTTCAAATGCTTCATAAAGCTTTAGTTTTTATTCACCCTGATGTGCCAGTTGGGTGGGACTTCCCAGTCACTTGGTAGCGCTGCAAATATATTTATGTATAGTGCTAAATAACATCAAATGTGACAAAGACCATATTGCTTCTTTAAGGAAAAATCAACGCAGCAAAGGACATAAAATATTTAAAAACTTTAAGCTCATTAATATTTTTCAGCCCATCCTACATATTTTTTAATTATCTTGTAATATTTTCGATTTTCGACTTTTTCTCTTGCTTTTCATTTTCTTATTTTGATATGCACAAAAACACAGTATGTGAAAATAAACCTGATTCTGACGAGCACTGTAATGCACTGTAGTTGCAATGTGACCTGTAAGTATTTATGCCTGCATTATCTGATGAATGGGAACATCACCTACAACAATTAGCAACATCTATAATGATCTGTGGGGAGTCAGTGAATAAAGGATTAAAAATAAAGGATACAATATTTTGTTCAAACAACCATGCCAGACAAGAAAAAAAAACAGCGTCTCTCTTCCTCAAATCTCTAGACAACACACACACACACACACACACACACACACACACACACACACACACACACACACTCAGCAGAAACCAAATATTGACAGAGCGCTGCTCCTTCTCTCGGTCTTAAGACGTGCTTTTCCCCTCCAGAGGGAACAGACCGGGCACACTGCCAGACACTGTAGTCCACTTAGCAGCTAATAGCTCACATAAGCACTGCACTCTCTCTCTCTCTCTCTCTCTCTCTCTCTCTCTCTCTCTCTCTCTCTCTCTCTCTCACACACACACACACACACACACACACACACACACACACACACACACTCTCACAAAGACACACAGACTATTACAGTATTAACACACACACACACACACACACACACACACACATAATTATTATACCAAAATAAACAAATAAGAGGTGCATTTTAGCAGCACTTTACTTGCGGGCATGGGGGATATAAAAGAAACATGTCTAATAAAGAGCAGGGACATGCTTTGACTTCAGAACTCATTTTCTAGCTGTCTTAGGTCCTCTTCACACGCAGATACATGACGCTTATATACGACGATAAGAGGGGAACAAAAGCAACGCACTTTGACACTGACATAATAAAAGAGCAGAGAACATACACTAAGATTTGTTGCTTACTGATTGTCTGTTTCACTATGACTGGTGTATCTCTGCCGCATCTCTTTAACAGTTGAACTCATCTCAACTTATTCAGACCGAGCTTTGTGGCAGAACAGCTTCCACATCCTGGTGATAAATGCTACTCATTTGAAAAGCCTTTCACCCTTTGTCAGACCTCTAATGTACAAACAGTGAACTTTCCTACTGTATAGTGCAGAGTCGTCCAGAAGGAAAAAGAAGAACCACCATAACAAAGCCACATTACTCTCAGAATCTGAATTCTTCTTTTATACAACTGGAAACTCATTTCAAGTCATTTTAATTTTCACATCCATCCATTTATCTCTTTATTATGATGTTTTTTCAGTAAAGCTATTGATGCATATACAGTTAACTGTCATTATTCATGTTATCTTGGTGTCTATTAACTGTCTAATTCTTATATTTGCTTTGTCTCAGCACCAGTTGTTGCATGTAAGTGCTTTTGATTCCCTACTGGTACCTGCAGTCTAGTCAACCTGCTCTTCTTTCATCAGTGATAAGAAACTGGAGAAGAGCCAGAGGTTGAGCTCTCTTTGTGTTTTGTAATTAATCTATTCAGCATACTAGCCACAAAGTAACAGCCTTTTTTGTCACATTGAGGTTATTAAAATAAGAAGAAACACTTGTAAAGGCTTCAAGTCAAAAAGTGTAGAGTGTAGAGTGTAGCAGGTAGCGTGAATGAGTTCTGGCTGTGTGTATGTTCCCTATATTACGTTTATATACAGTGTGTGTCTCAAGGTGAGAGTCCCTTATCTGCTGTGTCTTCAAGGTGTACTGTTGATTGGCTGATAGACACACACACACACACACACACACACACACACACACACACACACACACACACACACACACACACACACACACATGCATGTAAACGCAGTGTATGGTTGGAGAGTCTAAAGTCTGCTATTGAGAAACGCAGGCTGGCTCTGCAGGATCACACCTTTACTGGCAATCCTGATAAAAACACATTTTATGCTACCTTTTTGTACATACACTGAAATCAAACGCATAAAGCCCAGTACTCCTACGCCTCACTATACACAGCATAGCCACGCTGCAGAGCAGAAAGTGAAAAAGCTGACATATTCACACAGTATTATGATAACCTACAAGGTTATAACATCTTACAATCTAAGTCATGAATACTTTTATTTATAAATACAATGCAAAAGGGTTCAATTGGAAATATTGCAAAGATAGCATTTCCTCGCTTTCTGATCTTTTAGGAATTTTATGTAGACGGCTGCCATGTTCTCTGTGAAGAATTCTGTTAATTTACTCTGTTTCAATTCATAGTCAATTCTAATATTTTGATGAAAGCATCCACATATTTTGCAAGTTATCCAGGTAGGCATGGTGCATGAGCAAACTACTGTGTGTATTGAGGCTTACACACACACACACACACACACACACACACACACAGTTATCCATGTCATTAGGAGAGTTCCTACTTCCCTGTGTGCCTCCTTGCCCATAACTAAGGCTCCAGGCAGCTGTTGAACACCAAGCAAAGTCAAAAGGTGTCTGGTCCAGAGAAGGTGACTGACACACACACACACACACACTCACACACACACACACACACATACAGGATGATGTCCACTGTTCAGATGTTACAGATTCAGAAATATTTGGAGGTCACAACAAAAGATTTAAGAGCAAATCTGAGCGCTACTCAGTCTGTAATTGGATTTAAGCATGCAAGGGTATTGTGTAACTGCATCTGAGCAAGAGAGAGAGATTCTCAGCGTCGTAATGATCAAAGCTGCTTGCACTCACTTTTTTTTTCACAAGTCACGTGTTCAATTTTAACCTGGAAGTGCAGCGTCAATTTGTATTGTTCTGCTTTCAAAATAAAAGCCAGGATAGAAGCTCCGTGTTTGGTGTCTGTATGATCTTAAAAATCTAAATTCATTGTCACTAAATGACTAATTTGATGGCACGTGATGTAGTTTTCAAATCATTTTGAGAGTCAAAATAATGTAGTTACTAGTTATATATCAAAACAAAAGAAAACCTTTGTGAATGAGGCTAGTTGTCACCCGCCCTCATAAATCTAAGAAACCTGATATGAGGATGGTTGGGTTTACTGTAAGTCCATGTGGGATTAAAAAAACCCAAGGTTCAAACAAATAATAACAACAATATAATTATTATGGACTGTAGCTTCATTCAGAATGACAGCATTTTCAGAATAGGCGTGGCGCAAATCTGACATATCTGTAAAAATAAACGAGGGACGGGGATCTGTTGGATTGCCAGAATTCAATCTACGGTGCAGATTCACACACCCACAATAATGTAAATTATTGCCAATCGCTCCTTACAGAGTAGCAATATATTAAAAAATATATATACAAGACTCAGAATTTGTTTTGTGCTCTCTTAAATATGCTTCACTATACAATCAATATACTTATTATACACTGATCCTCCAACGCTGACTGTCAAACACAAATCTAGAAACTTGGACTCAAAAATACACACGCAGGCTCCAGCATAAAAACTTCCAGAAATGCACTAGTTTTACACACACACACACACACACACACACACACACACACACACACACACACACACACACACACACACACACACACACACACACACACACACTGCTCTGCATACAGAGAAATGTCACCTTACTCTTGCAAGCTGTTAGCCAAACACTTCCATGCCAAACCATCCTGCCCCACTGGAACGTAGAGCGCGGAAGTGTGTGTGCATGTATGTGTATGTGTGTGTGTGTGTGTGTGTGTGTGCGTGTGTGTATGCGTTGGACAGCTCTTTAAAGTAGAGAGTTGCCTGAGGCAGAGTAGGTTGAGCGGACGAAGACAGGCCGATAATGGAGGAGCATCTGTGTGCCAAGGACTGCACCTCAAAGTCACTCACACACACACATACACACATACAAGCACGAGTGCATACAAACAAGCACACACACATACATAACCACATGAAACACACACGGCCCCACACCATATACATTTTCTGTCCTTGTGTGGTTCTATTTATCATTTCTACATTTATCTAAAAGATTTTCCAAGATGTCTCTTTCTGAATTTTTCCATCTCTATCTCTCTGTCCCCTTTCTCTTTCTTTGTGTTTTCCCTCTTACCTCTTTTCCTCTCCCTCTCTCATTCTCTTCCTCCCCTCACTCTCTACACTCATGTCATATCTCCCTTCAATTTCACATATCTTGAATTAGCTGCAGATAGCCTTAAGTACCCCGCAGTCCACTTCAGATATGCCCTTATTCACAGATGGACAGATATAGCCTACAGTATGTGTGTGTGTGTGGGGTGGTGAAGAGGGCAGTGTTTTGGAGGGCACGCACACTAAAAGGGCTTAATGTGGAGTTGTACGTATAAAAAGGGCAATTGATGGTTACATAGTATCAGATCTTATGTAGGTTATAATTTTTCCCAGTGACAGTCTTTAGTGTTTATTCTAGACTCTGGTTTGCTACCTTGTCGTAGATTATATATTTTTTAAGGAAAAAGCACCATTATGCAAGCAAGAAAGTGTAAACAGATGTGGTAAATTCATATTTTAACAGATAATTATTTCATAACTAACATTTGCAGTTTATAGAAGTCACTTTGCTTCAGTTTGTACAGGAGAAAGAGCGCAGACAAACAACGTATTTTGTCATTTAATCTGGCTGACTTGGCCAAAACACCTGTTACTGCAAGTTTAACTTTAAAAGTTGATGGACAACGTATCGAACAGTTTTCAGAAGTAAAAATTCTCAGTGATGTGAGATCAATGTGTGATCAAGCCTCTTAAAATGATTCAAAAAGTTTCGACGTGATCCCACCACAATATTTTTTGTGGCAATGCAAACCAGCTTTAAATGGCAATAAATGTTGTTGTATGTAACACTGATCCAAACTAAACACTTTTCCCTATGAAAAAAGATTAAATAAGTAAATAAATACAATTCAAAGTTATTTTTCTTATTCATGTTCTTCTCAAACTTCTCTTGTTTGCGCTGATAAAAATTGTCCACAAAACAATGGATAAATATAATTTGTATTAAATTATTACTTCAGTCCAATAGTCTGCATAAGTGGACCGACTCCCATAAGGTTTGCATTAATCCACAAATCTGTAGAGTTTCAGTTCTGATGTGCAGATGAAATAAACGGCTTCCTGCCATAATTGCCCGTCTGTTAAACAGCTTCCTGTTTTGATTCAGGGAAATACATTTTACAGTGTGCGTCTCAGTTGGATGATGTGCTGCATGTTTATGTGCTGCCAAAGCGTTTCCAAGCACCTGCACTGTAGTAGACTCACTGCAGGACAGATTATCAGCCAAAAAACAGGTTTGATTTGCACAAATTGACTACCAGAGCTCATAATATTAGTTTTATTTCTAAAGAAAGCACATTTTGAAAATAGTGGTGTGAGTAAAAGTCAACCTCTTTGTGGGGATTTAGAGGAAGCTAGTAATTCACAGTCAGATAAGGTATAATTCCTAGATTCCTAACATTATAGGCAACCCAAATGTGAGTGCAGGGGTCCGGGTTAATGGTTTCTGTAACTCTATATTCTGACATCTAAGAAGCAAGGAAGCTGCTCAACTGATCATTTCAAGCAGGTTTTCCAAATCTCCAAATTTGGTGATCTTTCAGATAAATGCTCCTTTTAAGGCATAAGAAAAAATAAAACTTTGAGCTCAATAAAAGTTGTCAATTTGGAGATACATGGTTTCAGCAATAATCTGACGGACAATAACAACTATACTGCTGTGTGCTGACATTCAGTATCTCGCCAAAAAGTATCGAGGTATTGATGATGATTTTTTCTAGTTACATTGTGAATTATTTTGTCATTCTTGTAGATCAAACAAAAATAGATTTCTATTCTATATTTCTAAATATTTGAGCTATCAGAGCTTGAGCATGTTTCTACTCCCAAAGAAAACTGGAGCAACACAAAACCAGTAGCCTCAGTAGACCAGAATCCAATGTACCCATATGACATCAAAAGTTTTAGGAAATGCAGGAAAAGAGGTGAAGAAGTAGTAAATGAGGCGGGTTGAAGGGAGATGGCTCCAGAAAACCATTCGTGGAATACATTTAGCATCACATGATGATTTCCAACATCAAACATCTGAAGATTTTTTTTTTTTCCCCCTTTAAAACCTCTTAAATTCCCCCCGTGCTGCCAGTTACTGTATGGCACTTCACAACATGATATCTTCTGATTTACACGCTCGATGTATGTGCATGTGTGTGTATGGTAGTCTTACTGAGGGTGCCATCTTTACTCTGCCAGTTGGATTTTCCCCAATATGGCAATGGACAGTAAACACCTACACACACTGACACACAGTTCTCACTCCTCAGGTGTAGCCTCTAGGTTTGGAAGAGAGGCTTGTGAGGGAGAGTACAGGTCTCCTGAAGGGACATACAGTGCTCCTATTACGATAATACATCAAATACATACCACACACACACACACACACACACACACACACACACACACACACACACACACACAGAAAGATACCTAATTATAAGTTAAATTCAGCTTGTAGGATAGTATCGTTTTCACAATCCGTGCCAATATTGAGAATCGAAACATTTAGTCTTCATGTTCCTAATTTTTTCTTTCTATCTTGCACACACATGCAAATGACATACAATGACATTTTTGTGCAATTACAAATCTGAATCTCTTTATCTTCCCTCTCTTATACTCCTTTTTGCCCAACTCTGCTACGTCTTCTACATCTTTTTTATTCACCATTTCCCACAACATTGATTCCAGGAATAGATAACAGAATTTTTGCTCTCCTGCACATTGCTGGTCACTGTTGCATCATTTAGCAGACTTCTGCCATCGGTGTGCAGTGACAGGTGACCGCCTCGAGTCATATTAAAGAGTAACAATGATATAGCATGCTGAGCAGCTTCCAAGAGAAAGCATGGTATACAATCAAATGTTGCTTCAAAGACGTATAAATTTAACTTTGATTCAATGATTTACAACCTGCAACTTCACTGTTCACTACCTTCTTAGCACCACACAGACCAACCGACAAAGTTTGCAACTAGCATGTGAACATAGGGGAGCATTTAGCATCTACAGGGCCAAATGTATCCCCCAGGTGTTGATGGAGAACAAAAGAGAGCCCACAGGAGAGTGATTATTGGAATACTATGGACACAAATATAAGTGCAATGGGATGATAATGTTATTCTGTGTCTGCTGGATATGTAAATAAGCAACTAACATATCAACTTTATAAGGTGATAAAATGTTGATGTTGTGTTCACAGCTTGTTTCTGCTGCCAAGAGTGGCCAATAAATCAGTTATTGCAGGTTTCATAAGACTATTTCAGAATCCTTATTGTCAAATATTTATTGTTGTCTATTATAAATGTCATAGATCAGATTATTTTCCTATCATTTATAATGAATACAAGCCAATTAGGTCCTTAGCAAGCTATGTTACTCATCAGAAATCGTATAAAGATATGAAAAACAATCATAAAAGATTTGACTTGACCGCTGCAGCTAAACTAGAACCAGGTGGAGCTGTTCGCATTGCCTGCAATCAGCCGGGAAACACAGAACCATCAATTAAGTTTCTTGTCAACACACAATCTGCATATCCATTTAGATTTCCGTCAGTTGGTATTGTAGCTGTTACATCCTGTAACCAACATGTTGTTGTGTGTTTGCTCATTCTTGGTTTTCCTTCCCTACACTCATTCAGTTCAGTTATTTATTAATTTTACAAACACTCAAGAGGGTTGTGGGTATGTGAATTGATTTTGTGTGTGGTGTTTTGTGTGTGTGTGTGTGTGTGTGTGTGTGTGTGTCTTATAGATTAATTTTAGCCTCTGTCCTATAATTTACAATCTTTTCAGTGCTTTTATCCTTTTGCAGTTGATGGGAAAGATGCCCTGGTCACCTCTGGCCTCACTGTGTGTCTGTCTGTCAGTCTGTGCCTTTGGCTATAAGCGTGCCAGTACGAACACGTGTGTGTCATTGTCTCCTCCAGAGGAAAGCGGGGTGCGTACATTAATGACTGTTTTATGTTCCTTGCTATCTGAGTCTCTTTTATTCATGTTGGCCATGACGGCCTAATATCTGCCTGTCAAACAACTTCTATTCACTCCGCTAACAGACTGGAGACTGATACTTAAGACACAAAAAAACACACACCTACGTATAGGGCACTCATACCCTCCTCGTGGATTAGTGGGTGGTGAAGGAGCCACACTGGGCATTATGTACTGTTCTTGCTCCAATCAATTACTATTCATTTATTCCAAAGGAGTGACCGTGCCCTGATCTGAAGAGGTATTATAACTAGTGTGTGCCTTGCAGTTTATTCAAATCTTTTTAACAAAACTTTGTATATTTTTTATTCTCCTCCTACCTCTGTCACCTTCTCGGCTGTGTGTTCACTTATTTCTATTGTCTGTACCCATTTCTCCTCCTCCTCCCGGCCCTCTCTTTTGTTAGAATCTTCTAGTCTTTCTCCTGCTCTTTGATTACTTGCATCCCCCAATCCTCCCCTCTCATCACTCCGACCTTCCTACTTTCTTTTTCACATCTTCCAAATCATCCCTGGCTCATCCTTTAGGTCTCCCCTTGCTTCTCTTCTTTCCTACCGATCTACCTCACTAACTAATATTCCAACTGGCGCACTGTGAAAAATGATATTGCATTCTTGACTTTTAGTGCCACGTTCACACCTCATTTACACTTGGTATTAAAATGCAATCTGTATAGGGAAAAACACATGTTAATGCCACATCTGGAGGTCGTCTGGCTTGTACTGTGTGCAGATCTCAGGCAGGGAAGAGACACACCTCAAGAGCCAAAAGATGTGAAAAGCCAGTGGAAAATGACTGATATACAAGTTAAGCTAATCAGATGCTTGCTGTAGCCTTATACTGAATAGACGTCAATCTTCACATCTAACGCTCAGCAAGAAAGTTAATATATAATATAAAGTAAGCTAGAAGATACATCTCTTGGTGAGTAAGACATTTAAAAAAGGAAGCCTCACCCTAATTTTAAAATCTCATACATTTTCACCCCCTAAACTCCCACTGTCCCTTCTTTCTACTCCATTGTATCCATGTAAAGTACGTAGTAAAGCCTTGTAGTCCTAATAACATCCAATTTCAAGCCCTTCACATCCATTACTAACAATACTATTATCCCCCCTCCCCTCTGTGTCCCTCATACACGCACATTGCATTAGCCTTGGGAGAGAACAATATGTAGTAGTGACACTGGTCTAAATGGACTGCTTTGTGGTGTGTCTATGTGTTGGTATTGGGTGTCTATGTGAGAGTGATTACCCAGTTCATATTTAAAGAGACAATACATTTAAACATTGTAAAGTAAGTTGGTTTTAACAGTTATTAAACTGATCTGCACTAGTTTATTAGTTGGTATCAAGCTCAGTAGATGTTTTATGCCCATCAACAAGAAGGCCTCGGACACAGTTCTCGCATTAAGAAGTCTACACAGTCTACGTAGTAAAAAGGTTTAAACAAAAACTCACGTGTTCTTATCCTCATATTAAAGGGTTAAATGTTTTACAAAGCTACTTTTGAACCTAAAATCGGACTTAAAAAAGGTATGTGTGATACTGTAGAATAGATACAAGCCTACATGTAGCTGAGAAATGATGCGTGTTGCAGTGATCTTAAAGTCATACACATACAGAAGGTGTGATTTTTTTTACTTTTCATTTCACAAAGTCCTGATTAAGAGGAGAGACAAAAGGTAATTATCATAAATGAACAGCAAACAGACACCACACTTTTAACAGCTGTGCCCCCAAATTGCCCCTTTAAAAATGCTATTATTATATGAGGGGGTAAAACTGATACATCAAATGGATGCATTAGTGGAATAATCCAATTAATTGCATTGTGAAGCCATTTGGTTTTCAGGTGGAGAGGCTCCTGAGTGGTGCTCTGATGAAGAAATATTTGTGTGTATGAAAGGAATCAGCAGCACAGTCACTGTTTGAATTACACTTACACATACCAAACTGATTCACTGATTCATTAATGCATTACAAAGATTCCTCATGTGGCATTTAATATATCTAAAGATTATTTATAATCCTTAAGATTTTCATGAATTGACTTCTGGTTGGGTATGGTTGAGTAGACACACGTTAAGTCTCGCTCCCATATATTATTTTTGCTATAACCCTGTCATTTTACTTTAACTTAGCACCAAAATATGGCAACAAGATCAACCAAACAAGGCAAAAAAAAAAGAACAAATAATCAAATCAGACCCTTCTGGGGAAGCCCGGATTCTGAGAAAGACCACTGTGCAACCGGTGATCTTACTTTGCCTGCAGAAGGAGCATTAACTGTTTTCTTCAAGAAAGAGAAGTATAACTACGACCCGCTATCTCCTGACAAATTAGGACTTGCCTCCTGCCATTAAACCCGCCGTCAAAGCAGCATGACGGCCCTTTCATCGTCTGAGCTTGAGGAAACTCCGCTGGACATCTGCATGGAGTACACGCACATAAATCGCTACCTGAGGCAGTCTCAAGTAAGAGGCTGTGCAGAGACAGGTTAATAACACTTTTACTGTAACTTAAGCGCTATTTGTGTGTTTACCTGATTGCTCTGAGATTGATTTTGTTGTCTCACGCCGCAGCCTTTTCTTTGTGTTGCCACCATACACAAAGCTAGTGAACTGCATTTTATCAATTAAAAGACCAGTGCCACACCTGGGTCTTCTTATTTCTGTCACACACACCTTGCCATGTCCTGCATTTTATGTACAGACGTCGCTATGTCTGCAGAAAACTCAATAAAAAAGGTTTTTACCATTTATTTTTGATGCTATTAACATTTGTAAGCTATAGCTACATGTTGACACACAAGGGGTACACAGGAAATGATACATTCATATAATCCAGCGTTACTGTTTGTAACTTTATCTGACTGATAATTTCATATTTACTCTCTCTCTCTCTCTCTAAACTACTGCTAATGCAAACCAACTTTTCCTACTGCTGCCTTGAACTTGAGCTTTTTTGTGAAGCTGTAACAGGAAACTCAATGTATTTGTCACCAGACCATGATCGTTCATTAAAAATGCAACACAATGTCCACGTTTGGCAGTTTTCGGGCCATGAATGATTCTACTACTTTACCATTTTATTCAAATGGAACTGGACTGATCGGTCGCATTGACAAACAAGCTGCTCAGTAAGTATTAAACCTCCCTTCCTGCTTCCATCAGTAACCAGAGGTGTTGCTACATTAAATCTTCTGAATCTTCAGGATTCCTACTAAAAAAAAAAAACAAAAGCTTCCCACCAGCACTTGAATGCACTAACACAAGCCACTATGAGCATTATAATTAGTGGACTGTATGCCCTTTATGCACAAATGGCAGTAAACAACAGTAATAGATTAGGATTTGTCCAAAGACTCTTTTTCCCTCTTTCATCATCTTTCTTACAGCTTCCTCCTCATTTCTCGCTTAGTTTTTTAATCAAAACTCTATTTTACTAAATTGTACACCATCTCTCTCCTTTCTTCTTCGACCTTCCCTCCTCCATTTTTTTCGAAGCTACATAAGATCTCCCACCCCCCCTCCCCTCCCCCCCTCTTTCCCTTACTGCCCCCTTCCATTGTAAGAACCAACAAGTCTGCCAGACAGAAAGAGGTCAGACTTCTTATCCGAGCTTCATAATGGTTTCTGAAGAGCAGAGCACTGGGCATTGCAATAATTACCAAGCCATCGGACAATAGACGCTGCATAATCAGTATGGAGATGAATGCTGTCTGCCTGTCTGTCTGTGCCTCTCCTAAACAAACTAAACATTCACCATATTACTGTTTCCTTGGAGTATGTATTCATTTGTGGAGCTTTTCATTCTTTTTCTGTCTTGTGTTGTAATGCCGTTTTGCCAATCACCACTCAACCATGTTTCTCTTTTGCCCTCCTCTCCCTTCTTGTTCTGCCTCGCTACGACATTTTCCCAATGTCTACCAAACTTCTTTATCATTCTCAGTGTAACTGCATGACTGGCCGACAAAACACAAGCTTGCTTCAATTCACAGCAGGGTCAAGAGTTGCGTCTGTATTTGCGTGTCTGATTTGGTGCAGGGTCGAGAGCAGTATGCCACCACCTATTGGCCCAGAGACAGCAGCACTTACTCTTCCTCTTCAAACTCAATATTGCCCTTAAATTTCTCTTTCAAAATTAGTTTTCATACATATTCTGCACCTCTGTGTTCCAATGCTACTGAAGATATATCACACTTACATTTAGTGAATTATTCAAAACCATAAAGCCATGTCTCCCTGAAATGGCACCATTCTGCATAATGATTAATGTTCATTGGCAGTGTTAGTGTGAAGTTAATACATTGGAAGGACACCAAGGTTCAGAGTACCTTCAACACCGGATAGTTTATTGTATTTTATTATTTATAATTTTATTGAACTAAGGCCAATATCTTCCCTTAAACTTATAGCCATAGTTTCATGCACATGAATGTTATGAATATAAAAGAATCTTTTGTTTTAGTACAGTGTTTACTTTTACAGATAACTTCTGTTTATGTGAACTTTTTTTCATATTAAGTTCCTGTCATCACTCCTACCTGTAATAATAATATTGTACTTATTAAAGGGACATTGTGTAGTGTTTTAAGTATTTTATTAGCTAAAATCAATGTCTTCAGTCATAAATGTGTCACTAGCCTACCTGTCTAGGTAATCCACAACGCGTTTTCGTTCAGAGCCAGCGTCACGTGACTGAAACCAGCTATAACGGAGAAGGAGATCAGTGAGAGGCGCTTGTCACTGCCCTGGCACATTTGAAAGTCTGCACTGCACTTCAGTTTATAATGGAGGATCATACTTATGCCGAGCCACAGGAGAAGGAATCCTCGTCGCCAAAAAAGCGAAAAGGGGAATTAAAAAGGCAACGTGACCGAGGGTAAACATCGGGGTAGCTTTTCCCAGGTGGAAAGCGCTAATGAAGGAGAAAGACTTTCAAAGGGACGCTGAAGTTGCCTGCTTTCTCCTCGACAGGTAGGCTTCTTGGTACATAACGGCTACCGTAGTTGCAATACACATTTGAAAACGCGAGGCACTAGAGAGCACTGTTCGTTTGAATGCACAATACAATTTCACCGCTAGATGGGAGAAATTCCTACACAATGTCCCTTTAAGTAAAGTGCCAAGATGTGGGAAAGTGGAAACCACAAATCACTGAAAAGAAGAGAGACGAGGCGAAGGCAAGCGAGATGATTAGAAAGATTTTAGACAAACCTCAAGTTTAGCTAAACTAATTTGGGGCGAGAAAATGAAGGTGAAATTATTATGAATTTTGCATATGAACACAAGTTGTAGCAGTTTTCTATTATGGCTGCATCAAATGGAGACATTTGTGGTAGTAGTAACAATATCTGTAATGTACTTCTTAATGGTTGTGTTCTAAGTTGTCAGCTGCGTTGTTGTTTTGCTGTAACAGCAGCTGATGTTGCAAAAATTGGCGTAATGACTACCCTTGAGTTCATAGCGCGAACTAGTTGAGTTTGGTCTCATTGACGGTTTTACTGCTTCACTGGGGTCATTATTAGAGCTTCTGTCACACTTTTTTAGTACAGTTTCTGCAAATGTAACTGATACTAATTCTGGCTTTGAACCACTATTGTATACACACACACACACACACACACACACACACACACACACACACACACACACACACACACACACACACACACACACACACACACACACACACACACACACACACACTCACATATGCATGCACAGGTTTGTCTTTCAGGAAAGTGTAATTTGGGCACCGTCCAGCGCAGATGGCTTAGAGCAGAAAAGAGACTGAGGGAGGGGTGCACAGCCAGCATGACTTGAATATAATCAGGTCACAACTAAAATTTTAAGATTAATATTTTTAAAATACACTGCTGGAAGGTTTCATCATACAATAATGAAAGCTCTCGAACTTCCAAATCGTGACTTTATTTGGGTGTCTCACAAACCTAAACTAAGCACTGGTATTTTCTGCCACAATACAGAGTTAAGTATAACACTGCAATAGCTCTGTATGTGCTTTAAACATTTATATCTGACTGACTCCAAGACGTATCGCCATGTTCTGGATGCAGTGTCAGGTATAGCTGCGTTTCCACCCAAAGTACCCAAGACTTTTAGTCCCTTCAATTCTTAAAAGGGGGAGAGAATTTAAATTTTACACGACTAGTTAGACTTATTATCTTTTGCCAGAGACTATGGTGCTAGCTCCTTGAACTACAGGCGTACATGAAGGTTTAGCTACATCAAATGTGTCAAAAGAAATGCTGTAAATAACTTGGCAAGAAATGATCGTCTGTTGCAAGTGCTTCAAATTTTGGCATCCATAAAGGTAAAATTGTAACTATCATTAAGAAGTCATCTGTGTCCCTTTTGTAAGTATTTTTTTGTTGCAATTTTGTATTTTAAACCACAGGAGGTTATCAAATGCCAAGAGGGAAAAACAATTAACTTGTATTTTGTAAAAGAAAGTATGAGGGCTTGTTTTCTTTTGAGAGGAAAGGATGACACTAAACTTAAAAAGCAAAACAAATATGGTTAAATAAAAATAAAACTTTTTTTTTTTGGTACATTCCTTTTTTAAGGAACACACAAAAAACATATTTTTCCTGTCTCTTGTGGCATCAGAGAAGACTTTAATAAAGGATGACCTCCGTCCAAGCACAGGTTTCTTTCAAAGTGATTGAAGAGCAATTAAGGAATTTGTAAAGAAACACCATAAAAAAAGAATCTAGATTCAACTATTTAAAGTTAGACATCTTCCTTTAATGGAATCAGCAGTGAGGATAAAAAATTTAATTAGTTTTTTTTATTTTCCTGTTATTGGTGACTTTTGATTAGACTGCAACAATTTGCATAAAAGCACAGCTATGTCTGTTTAGGACCCAACCAAGGTCAGCACCTTTCTATTTATCTTCCACTGCAATTCTTTAAGGGATATTCACTGCTTTCAATTGTGAATTTGAAATGAACTTGAAGTTTCCTTGAATACCGCCGTTGGTACGGACAAAAAGTGTATTAATAGTGTGTTTATGTGAGGCGGGGAGGGGGAACGAAGATGTTATGACACACTCCTGAGGACACACACAGTTCTGATTACACGCAATCCCACACACTGACATACGGCCCATGCTTTAGTGGCAAGCCTATTTTTTTTTTTTCCTTTTTCGATTTGCATATGAGGTCGTTAATTTTCTCAAAGCCGCGGACTTAATGAGTGGATGGCTGAGAAGCTGAACGGGATGCAAATAATAACATTTGATAATGCAGAGCCACAAAAGAGGGGGAGAGGCCTCCCATTCACCGAGATGGGACTTGAGGTAAATATGCACAGTAATTATATATCAGCGCACTTTAATTATGAGGCTACGCGGGGAGCGAGAAAGAGAAAGATGGAAAGATAGACAGAAACACATTGAATTAGACGTAACAGCATATAAATTAAACATTTGAAATAAAGACACAACGAGGGAGAGGGAGAGTAAGAGTGGGCTAAGAGAGGAATTAGTGGAAAAACCAGAAAGTACGACAACGATTAGACATGGACAGCCACACTTTTGCAGATACATTATTTACCAACACACACACACAGTTCCACATACATACACAGCTTCACGTCATGAGCGAGTGTGTGTGTGTGATATCAACTCCATAACAAAGTAATCCCTCCAGTAAATGCCACTTATTAGAGATGAGCATCTTGAGTAAAAGACAAATCAATAAACTTAAACAAGCCTTTTGTATGTGTGTGTGTGTGTGTTTGGTTGTGAGTGTATATGTATTAGTGCCTTGATCTGTTGCTACCATTATAGTGTGGCTGCGGCTCAGTCAACAATAATTCATGTCCCGATAAAGGTGTCAAATGGTGTTAGTAATTAGTACAAAAACTGAATGTTGTGCAGGAAGGCCAAATATTAGATGCAGGCAGGGACTTTCATGTTTTTTGCTATGCACTTCACTGCCCGTTCTCATTCCCAGGTCGTCAAATACAGACACGAGCGGTGTTCAGTTAGCTGCAATCTGAAACTTCACCTCTAGATGCCACTAAAATATACCTGCTGCTCCTCAGATCAGAATAGATTCAGACACCACTAACAGTACAACAGCAAGAACTGACCCATCAAAACACGACTGTAATGCTCAAAACAGGAACGAGTCAACGTCATCATACATTCCTATGGTGCACATATATCAAATCTTACACAATGTTGCTTTAACTGCCTATTTTAATTGTAGCACAGCTAAATGCTACCTATTGGATGCAGAAACAGAAGTTAAAAGAAGTTTGTCAGGCTCAGCTGAAAGAAGCTGGAAGGTTTAGAGTGGAAGGAAAATACTGAGGTAAATGTGAACGCTCTATGAAAATGGAGATGATTAGTAGATCCAAATTTCTATGAATGAGAATTATCAGTTAAGACGGTGGCTATAATTACACCAAGACATGCTGTTGTACCAGTATTATGTTATTATTCCCATCAGTAGCTGGAAACAAACAGGCATTTCATCCAGTCATTCATTCATCATTTTTTCTTTGTTTGTATCAAAACATATTTGCTTGCTTTATATTGTTTTGTGTGTGTGTTAGGCCACGTGTGCATGCAAATTCATACTGTATGCACATATGGATATACAAAGATGCATCTACAGACACATATTTAAAGAAAGACATGACTATTCAACCATCTATCTCTGGACATTGCCACACTGGCATAGATTTTTTTCAAAAGCTCTTTACCTTCCCACAAGCACCTAAATATGCCAAAATATACAAGATTCACATGTTTTTGACAAACTTCAATGTGAGGGAGCACTTGTTTCGAGCATGTTTCAAGTGCTAATTTTCATACTGTACCGGCTTGAAATGAAACCAGAGAAAGCAGGAAAATGAAGAAAGAAAATGTAATTTAATGAAGGACGAACCAATGTCATCTGGTGGATCATATTTATTTAAGCCTATTTAAGTTGATCAAGTCATTAGGTGGTTTTGCCATACAGTTGCATACAGTTTCTTTGACGCTGTCTTTATAAGATTCAAGGTTTCTGCCATCAGTTGCATTCATTCAGCCACCGATGGCTGCTGACATTTTTAACTCTGTAATGACTGATCGGGAGAGGGACATTTGGCTTAAATAATACCTTTAAACACGCACTGAGGTACATACATGGCCACATGGCTATTTTGTGTTTGGCAGTCATCAGTCAGAAAAAGGGCAAGAAAAAAAGCAAGGATGGATGGATGGATGGAGAAATATAGGGAGAGAGAGCTCTTCAGAATAGGGATGAGGACGAGGATGAGGAGTGGGTATAGAGTGGACAGATGTGCTCTAATGTGTTTTGGCCAGATCTCTGCAAGGACAAAAACACGAGCGCGCACACACAAGTCAGTCAGCCAACATATCTATTATCTACTCCTTAATGTTAGTCTCTGGTGGAAGAAGGAAAAGAGTGTTATATCCTTCCTCTTGCTATACATTCTGTCGTTTTATATATAATATATATTTTGTTTGTCTGTTTTGATTTGTAGAAAATGTCACACTGCCATTCAGCCAGTCTTGATCATGTATGAATAACCCACATAAAACAAACATATACACACACGCACACACACAAATTCCCTGTTTACATGGAAAGAAACCTAATGTGTCATCCAACCGTCCGGTGCATCCTCTGCCGCTGATTTTAGCCAATCACACAATTAGAGAGCTGATGACCCATCTGTCCACATGATTGGCTGATGGATAGGCCTGAGTATGTGTGTACGTGCATGCGCTCATGTGTGCGTCTCAGTGTGAAACGGTCTGACGAGCCCCCAAACACATCTAGCCAGTGACAATTTTCTTTTGTTACCCGCAACCACCAACATTTTCAGAGAGAGACACAGGGCTAATGCAAGCCTGTGAACAACTTAATAGCACTTGAACCAGTTTGCCAACTTGGAGAAATGATTTCATTCAATTAGATAATTCTCCCCCTCTCCCTCTCTCGTTCATTCTCTTGTTCTCTGGAATGAGTCATTTGTGATATAATAGCCACATAATGGCTTGAAAGCGGGTTCGGCAGGAAAAAGACAGATGTAGGATGAATAAAAAAGCAAAGAGGGGAGGTAGAAGAGGCTCAGGAGTCAACATAGAGAAACCATATACGCTAGCATCATAAAAGAAAGTATTTCTATACATTGATACATGCATATAGGAAACACACATACTGTACACACACACACAGTGCTCTATTTGCTGTCTATTAACAGTGTGTGTTGCTGAGCGATAGGAGAGGCGATAGCATCTTCTCCGATGGTATCTGTTATCAAAGTACACGCGTCCTTCAGGCGTCCATCGTGCTATCGCCCCTCTCATCTCTCCTCTATCTCTCTTGCCATCCTCCTCCCTCACCTCCTCCCTCTTCACCTTGCCTCTCCGACGCTCCTCACTTCTTGCTCATCATCTATTTGTATTTCCATCGTCTTCCCTTCTCTTTTCCCCATTCATTTGTAGACCACGATTTATTTTTATTAGTGCAATATGTCTTTGCTCGCTACTTATTACTTTCTTCTTTAGTTGATATCAATTAAACCATCAGCCTGGGAGCTCAGTCAGGGTTTGCTATAGTGAATAACAGAGTTGTCTGAGGGACCATGTATCAATACAGATGGATGCCACTGACAGACATGGCTTAAGTCTGATTCATACTTCTGTGTCGAATTAACGCCGCGGGTACGGCATAGCCTCATACACTACGCTGTGAAATATGTAAACTTTGACTTATTTAGCTGCTGTTCGAGACACACGTTACTCTTAAGTTCAATCTAGGCTGAAAATGAAGCAGTGGCGGTTCCTAAAGGTTCATGAATATGCAAGGTATCTATTGTGAATGTCAGACCGAGAAGAAAAGATAGAACCTGAAAATATACCATTAGAAGAGGGTCATTTCAGACAGAAGAAATTAATATATTAGATGAGAAGCAGGTGAGTAGGACAATGACGACAGAAACCTGCAGATCAGTTGCGCAAATTACTTTTTTTACGTTTATTTTTATTTTCTTACTTAAACATTATCATGAATTTTACATGAAAAGTCACAAAATGTAAAAAAAACTATAAAACATTAAATAAAACGTGTAGTTCCTACGACATGTTCCCGAGATACAACGCTTTTGGCCTCCTACTAGCTGGAGGTCGCACTCATTATTCTATTGTGTCCAGTGTCTAAAAACAAACACCATGAACCTTGAGGAAAACTGACCAAAACTGTGCGCCGTTATTCCCCATGATGATCGTGCCCCGCTCCTCTCTCAGATGAGACAATAATCTGTAGAAACACTTTTGCCTTTACACGGCTGAAAGAATTTCATTAGTACTGAAATAACAGATATCTTCTCAATGTAGAAAATTAAAAACCTTGATAATGGAAAGTTTAGGATAAAGCGTTTTCAGCTCTCAAGCTGATGAAACACACGCTGTAATGAATTAGTCACCTCAGAAAGCTTCTTAGTAAACTAAATGAATTAATGAAATGACTACTATGAAGGTCACAACAGCTCCCTACTCCTCCCTTTACATGGCAGTAGGTTATACTTCTATATTCTTAAAGTTAATGTTAACTGCCTAAATGAAAAGAGAAACATCACTTTATTAGAATCTATACTGTCATACATTCAAGCAAAAGAACCTATTTTCTATTACTGTATTATAACTATTACAACAGAATTGTATTTTATTTTCTATGTTTGAACTTTGCTCCTCAGAGAACTTGACAGTCCTGAAACACACAACCAAACTCACACACTACCTTGTACCTCAGCGCTCAGACATGACACACACACACACACACACGCACACACACACTCTGAACTTAATTTCTAATCAATTTCTGCATTTTTCTTCAAGTGGTCTCTTCAGGTAAAAGGCTGAATTGGCCGATCGCTTCCATCAAGGATTTCTGCTAAGTACTGTACTCTGCTGAGAGGAGGAGAGGGGATGGACGTGGTGGAAGACAGCCTCTCTCTCTACCTCTTGTCTCACCCTGTCTTTCTCCCTTTCTTCATCACCTTTGCCCACACACACACACACACACACACACACACACACACACACACACACACACACACACACACACACACACACACCCATATGAAGCTCCTCCAGGAGGCAATCAAGCTCTCGTGGAGAGGTTGGAGTGGTTCATACGAACGTGGTGCTCTGAGTGGTTACTTGAGTCATGAGGTCATGTCTTCGCCTCCACCCTCCTCTCATTCCTAATCATCCTCATTACCCTATTTGTGCGTGTGTGTGTGTGTGTATATGCGCATCTAAATGGTTGTGTTTTCTTGCAAACAAAATATATACATGCATGTTTCTTTGTGTTTGCACGTATGCATGCATTTTCCTGTGAGCAATGCGTGTTTGCATATGAATACTGCAGGTGCAAGTGTGTGTGTGTGTGTGTGTGTGTGTGTGTGTGTGTGTGTGTGTGTGTGTGTTAGAAAAGCATCCTCAGAAAACCACCGAGGGCACAGAGGTGATGGAGGAAATGAGGGGAGAGGGAGAGGGGGAGAGATTAAGGAGGTGACGGGTGAGATGGTTGATGGGAAGGAAGGAGCGGGAGCGAGGAGAGGAGCGAGGGCAGGAGGAGACCAGGGGTGAGGAAGGGGCGTGAAGGAGGGATGCCGAGAGCGAGGAAGAGAGAGCTCTTGAGAGGAAGAGGGTGGTAATTACTTGAGTTCCTTCTCTGTCTGTCTCTTTGCTCTCTGAATGAGTTTTGTGAGTTTTGTGAGTCTGAAATGTGTCACAATGCACTGGTGAAGAAGAAAAACAATCAGATTTCATAACTGGTGGTTGTTTTAAGCACCTACTGTTTAGCTTTTCAAACGACTGCATTTACATTTAGTCATTCAGGCATCTCGGATGGATCAGATAGCTATCCAATCTCACAAAAGCGGAGTGTAAATGCATTGAAGAAATATTCGAGGCGGACTAAAATCGGATGCCTTCAAGCCAGATGCTGAAATAGTGTAAATGCACCATCTTTCTACATAATCTTTACTCCTCAGCCACTGCAACTACATCAGTAAGCAGTCTGTGGAAGCCCCACTCCCTTGTGATAATGTCTCCTGAATTGACACTGAAGTGACAGTTCAACCACTGAATAATACAAGAAATAATCAGTGGGTAAAGCCCTAACTTTTTTCACCAAACTTAGCAGCAATTACTTGTCAAACCGTGTATATCTAACAAACTTAGAGCCAAAAATCTGATCGTAGAGCCATTTAAGGCTGCTGCTGACAGTAATGATGTATGTGCTAACCTATGGCCATGCCCTTGTCAAAACACTACCACTGTACCAGCTGATGGATGGAGGGACAGGCAGGAGGATGAAGACAAAAGAAAGGATGGGCGGATAGAGAAGAGAGGAAGAGTGATGGATGGAGGTGGCGCTGAAAGCGTGAGATGGAATAATTGATGGAGAGGGACAGAGATCAGAAGGAGACGGCAGGTGTAGCAGATACTGGGGGTGTGTGCTGTGGTACGTGGCTTTCACTGAAGGGACAGACACCCCCAGTGCAACTGATATTTGTGTTTTGTGTGGAAGAGGGAAAATGTGTATGTTTGGGTGTGTGTTAAAGGGTCAAGAAGGTGTTGAACCCCAACACTCCTTTTTTGATGATAAATCGTTCTCTGATTCACAGCAGGAAGAACAAAAACCCCTCTCATCTGTCTTTCTCTCGCTGTTCCTCTTTCTCCTTTACGCTGCAGGATCCTGTTCTTTGACAATGGGCTAAAAAATGAAGACAAGAGGTGGCAAAGCTTCCAACTGGAGGAGCATCTTTCACAAAGGCAGGGGAGGCCAATGAGTCAGGAGTGGTTTTTTTGTTTTTTGTCGGTTTTATGCAATTCTCTTTTTTCAGTCTACAAACAGCAAACTGAGCCTGAATAAAGATGAAAACAGGTTTGTACAATGAATCTAATATAGAGTACATCTTATTTTTTGGTTTTATTATGTACTTTCTGGAGTTTTTGATGAAAATATATACAATAAGGAATACAGTGGCACTTCATTGGCTTTCATTGTGGCTGCAGAATGATGATAAACAATAAACAATATAGTCTACCTATAAGATATACCAAGGACCATAGCAATCTATTATCATGCAGACAGAAGGGACAAATAGATATTTTAGGACCACTAAAACACTCGCTTTTAAGTACAACACAAGTAAAAGGAAAATTGAATTCAGGGGCACAGGGGATATGTATAAGTATAGGCGAGTAAATTAGGGTTGCAAGTAATGATTTCCATTGAAGGCCAACATTGTTCTTTCCTTTTATATTTTTTTGATTAATCATAACCAGAGAGCAAGACTAAGAATCACACTGGCGGCTCTATCAGGCTGTAGGTTTAGCTAAATGATCATTTCAGCATGCTAACATGCTCAAAAAGGAACATTTTAACATGCTAATGTTTAGCAAGTTTTTAATGGTAACCAAATTATTTGAGCGTGCTGACATTTGCTGAACACTAACTACAGTTAAGGTTGATGGCAATGTCTAGATGTGCTGGAAAGTTAAGGAACCCTACTACAATTATTAACAGATACAGATGACTGTGTTGACAATCGTTAATGAATACATTTTTGTCAACTGATAAACCAATTAATGAGCTAATCGTTTCTGCACTAGAGTTAATAGTGTTTATGTTCCCAACACAGCTGGTTTAGTGATTCAAGCCGGCAAACTTCTTGAGGCAAGTGTGCTTATCCACACTTCATTTCTTCTCCATTAGTCCTCTATGGCATCTCCCTGGTGACCATCTCCAAACAATCATCCAGCCTGAGCAAGCATCTCCAAGACACATACATCCTGAGAGCTCCCTCTAGCTTCCTGTGTGGCAGATGAATGTTTTAGACGGGGTAGGGAATGTAAAGAGTTTGTTTAGGGGGTAGTGATTTTATGGTAGGGGGAGGACTGATCAGAATCTGGTCACAGGGTCCGATCAAAGGACCATTTGTGTTGAAGGCCTAAAACCTTCACATGTGATTTACAGCAGTATGTTGATAGGATGCCAGATGTGTTTTTGGTTGGATGTACTGAAAGGTGTATAAGGGAGAGCATTCTGGAAGTCAGGAGAGAACATCTATGCTGTGGTCTTCTCTCCATACTGCATGAGTAAATGAACTTGATTCATCATACTGGGTTCGTTATTCTTCAGAGAACTAGCAACTCTCAATATTATGGAAAAGATTCTCCTACACCTGTCTTTCCTCACACGTTCTTTTCTCTCTTGTTCGTCCTGTTCTGTTTCCTCCCTCGGGTTCTTTATCTCCATAAACTCTCTCTTTCTCAGTCTGTCGGTCACTGTAACATCCTCAGTGGCGTCCCAAGAGTATTTAATTTCACTGCGTGTGCTTGTGTTTGCTCTGCAGGGACATTCTTTGCAGCGTCAAGAGTGTCACCTTTTAAGAAGAACAGCAATCAAACAATGTTTCTCTCTTCTTCCACCCTCATCCCTCTCTCTTCTCATCTTTCCAGAGGATTAACCCATGTATTTGTTCTTCTCATCCTCTGCGACGCGCGCTTGTTCCCTCGTCTTTTATCCTCTCTTTCATGTCCTTCCCTTCTCCTGTCTTAGCAGCTGTCGTGTGTCATTTTTTCAAACCACTGTTGGCATTACAAAGTTATCAGCTCTTTTACAGTGTTTACTGTAGCGTGTGAAAGGAAACACGACATGAGTCAAAGCACCAAACGTGGTACAATTTTTCATGGATTTAAGCAAAAAACAAACCATACAGCTGTATGAGACAGCATATAATGTATAGAGCCATAGTGTAGAATTTGAGATTTATTACCTATTGTATTGCGTTGGCATGAGGCACAAGTTTTATGTGTGTGTCTTATACATGCTTTCATTTTCAAAAAAACACAATAGCGCAATACTTCTTATTGTGATATATTTGATCCTGTTGGTTGTAATTGTAATTTTCCATGAACACTAATTTTAAATCCATGTGGCTCCTCAAGGAATCATTGTTATTTTAAGGATACCTATGATATTTTACTACAAAAAAGCAATGGAAAAAAAGGACAAGGGCAGTTTCTGAGTGACAGAGTGAGTGAACAGGATCTCCAGTCCCCTTTGGATCATTACTGGATGCTTTTTAAACAATACCATTTCCAGAATTTTCCATAAAACAATAAGAAAGGAAACTCGACTCCTTTTCTATTTGACTTTCCAAGTCACTTGGAAGGCATTATTCCCCCGATCTCCAATTCCCACCGAGAATCACATTGTTCCAGCAAGTATAAATAGAAATCAAGAAAAAGTAAGTTGGAGACACAAACTTTTTTCCCCCTTTAAAGCTAATCCACTTTTTAAAAACCATCTTCGTCCATGGAGTCCAAAACGATGAGCCGGGGAATAAACTTCCACTAATGCTCTTCCATGTTTTCCTTCAAACGGGCCTTCAGTCGCAGTAAAAAGGACTTCTGTCTTGGCTGCCATTATGCCGTATAGACAGACAGTATGGCACTAGAAAGAGACATGTCAGAAACCATATGCTCGCTTGAATACAATGGCTGCCACGTAGCCGCGACTATCCTCAAGACGACACACGCAGTCACACACAAACACACACTCACTCAGGTGAAGGTATGAACACATACGTTCTCATCACATATCATATATAAAAACTAAAATCATATTTTTCTCTAGTGGAAGTCTTGTCATTCACAGAAATGTGTCCTCATATATCTTTCTTTCTCTCACATTTTCTGGCTCGCTCGCCCTTCTTTTCTTTCCTTTTCTTTTGCCCGTTTGTCTCTCTCCTCTGTTTCTGTGCCATGCAGTGAAAACAGGACGCATGTGATAGACCAGGAGGCTCCTCACTGTCCCTGGGCACTGCAAGGGTGTGTATGTGTGTGTGTGTGTGTGTGTGTGTGTGTGTGTTCACTTGTGTATGTGTGTTTCTCTTTACACATGTGTGTATGTGTCAGCAAGATAGATGGACACAGCTGTCAGCTTAACACTTCCTGTAGCCCCTCCATTGACCTTGTGTTAACCTGGAAGTATTTCTCAACACCATGGCCGAAGTCTTCCTGTTTGGAGCCGCTCCAGGGCTTAGCAGCTTGCCTGTCTCACGCACACACGTAGACACAAACAATTTCAAGGATGTGCCCGTTAGAAATCTTGTCTGCGGACCCTCAGAGGGAGAGAAAAAGGAAAACATGTCAAACACTATCAGACACACACTTTTTTTTGCTGCGTGTGTTTGACCTGTCTGCATCAGTACACAACCTAACCTAACCTTAACCCTCGCTATGATCACCTGACCCTGCTTTAGCCCTAAAAACCTCCTTACTTTTAAAACTCCACATCCTTATGAGGGAATTTAGATGCTGTAAAGTATCGTTCACACACACCTGCAGAGATTAAATCCATCAAAGTACATCCTTTCAGCTGGAGTGCCTGCTATTCCACATCTTCCGGATTGTTATGAAACCCTCTCTTCCCACTCTCCCATGAGCAAATGAATAAAAGAGCAACAATAAATGAATAACTAGTTGTATGAATAAAAACAAAAGGTGACGTGACCAATATGAATGGCCCTCCGGATACAATGCTGTGTGTGTGTTTTGTCTGCTCAAGTGTGTGCTGAATTCTTATGCGAATGGGATTTTATACATCTCAGTGTGTGTGTGTGTGTGTCTGTGTGTGTCCAGGGGGGCATGGGTGGAGTGCAGAGCTTCACTCGAGAGGCCTTGTTGGGCTTCGAGGCCTGGGGCTCGCCTGAAGGCACAGCCCGTCTGGAGGAGCCCTTGGCTGGGCAGCAGCTGAATAAAAGATGGGAGGGAAGTGTCAGTCTGGAAGGCCAGGAGCGCTGGGAGGCCCCACGCCTCAACGCTGAAGACAAACAGATGCTAGCTGAGACAGGAAAGACAGGAAGGAAGAAAAGGAGAATGACAAAAAGAAAGAAAAATTATTTCTATTTGTTGTATAACTCCCACTCGGACTGAGTGTGAAAAATATAAAGACGACCATACTGAGCTTGAACATGAACATTCAAATCTTCATTTATCAGTATGGAAGGAAGAAGCATTTATATGCTTTACTTATATAAACGTAGCAATGTAACAATTTAAAAACAGTCATTTACTACAAATACAATGTCTCCTTTTAAAATGGTATATAATTAAATTATCACTGATTTATTAACAGGATACCAATTTCAACTACTTAATGTAGCAGTAGGATCTTAATGAATGCATCATAAGTTACAAGCTGATCATTTTATTCCTGCAATTTCTTGTCTTGAAATGAACTAGTGACCGTAGCTGTAGTACAGTGGAGTAAAGTACAGCATTTCCCTCTAATTTATAGTGGAGTAGTTGTGGAAAGTGAAAAAGGACTTAAAAGGACCCCAAAACTGTGCTTAAAGCTTGCAACTAACTGAACACTGCTGACGTCTGTATTTTTGACGACCTGGGGATGAGAACAGGCTTCATCTACAGCCAGTATTTGGTTTGTCCGTTTTGGGCTCCAGTAAACATGGCGGTTCAATAAGGCGGACTCCATGGATGGCGACACATGGCGTCCGTAAAATAAAAAAAACAGCTGATTCTAAGGTAACAAAACCACGATTCTTATTTTCAGGTGAACATTTAACTTATTCATACATCTCACTATTATCATGTTCCCTCTATAGTCACAGGAATATTACCTCAGTTTAAATGCTTCCTGTTTGTTTCCTCCAACAGCCAGATTATAATCATTCTTGGCCTCCGTTCAAAATGTTCAATATTATTGTATGTAGAAGGTAAAACAATGGAATCAATGAACATTAAAAGTACAATAGTTGATTGTGCTACAGCAACTTATAATGGCCAAGACGTCAGCTGTAAACTTTAGCTTTGTTCACCTAAGAAACATTAGTCATTACATTACAGTGTCCATTTTAAATCCCTAATTTTCTCTGTACAGTGTAACCTTCTTTCTCTCTCTGTGCTGTAAAACGCAGCCGTATGAGTCGTAAGTGTGTGCTAATGAGTTGAATGTGTGGGCAGGGATGAGTACTGTATTTGTGTGTGTGTGTGTGTGTGTGTGTGTGTGTGCGCATGCAAGTGTTTTGCATTCGAATGGAATCTGAAGAGCCCCAATGTGTTTCACTAGCACTCTGCACAAACATAGCTAGTGTTTTATGGACAACTCTCACACCTTCTCAAGTGTCTGTGTGTGTGCAGGCATATGTGTGTGTGTGTTCAGAGACGTTATCAGCAATTTCAAGTAACAAGGATGTCGGTTGTTTTCATAAGGAGTGATGTCAATGCAAATTGTACTCTGTTGAGTAGCAGCCTTGGAGGATTTGTTACACAGCAGAGGAAATCTTGTTTAAAGGCAAATATAAAAGACAAAAGATTAAATATATATACTGAATATATTAGACCCTTTTCATTAAAGTTTACGTAGCATTTTTGGTGAAGCTATTTTAAGGGAAAGAAACCCTGGACAATCTAAACTAGGATAACGCTGACGTTCCTTTATTTTTCTTATTGTAAACATATGCTATGAAGAGACCCAAATCATGTCACATCACATCAGTATGTTAGTTTCAATACTTTCTGACTTCCTTAAGTAGTTTTTAGCCAACGTTACTCAAACACAAGTAAATAGTGCATGTGTTGTTGACTATTTTCAGGGCAGTGTATGTGTGACTGATGCAAAATAGGCTGCAGTGGTTCATGGTAATAAAGAAACATGTCACCCAGTACAACAGTGTGGCAATAGAGCGCTACAGCACAGAGGAATCAGTTCCCAACCTTGGAGACGTGAACCTCAACAAGGGATCCCCAGAAAATAAATGTATACTTGTAGATTATTGAATCATTTTACTTATCCAGGACCAGGATGGCCAGAAGCCTTCAACTACTGTATATCAGGGTTTAACTACAGAGATAGGAGGAGATACTTGTTATTCCGTTCAATTCACTGTTGGCTTTTGTATTTGGACGCAATTTGTTGACAAAAGGAAAAACGTAGTACATTGCCAGCCTTTTCATTTATGGTGTCAAGTATGAAAAGAGGATGGTCGACAGCAAGCAGGAGCACTTTTTTGAAGCCATATCATAAAGAGAATTAGACGACAATGTAATGCATTTAAAATAACTTGACCAAAGATCTGACTTTCATCCTCAGGATGTAAAAGTGAAATCAAGGATGAATGGAGAAAAGTACAACGCTGGAAATAATAACAAGAAGGGCAAACGACAGGAGAAAGCGATAGAGACAGAGGTGGAGGATTGAGCACGTACTGCGTTAGTTATCTCGGCCTCTCAGTGTTAGCTGATAGAATTGAAGTGTTTAGCATATATGCTAATCATTCACACAGGCACCGGATTATCACCGCGCTCTGCCAAGAGTGCTCTCCCTCCGCCCAATCCCTCCATCCATTCCTCACATCCACTCCTCTGCCGATACCTTCCTCTTTACCTTTACACTCAGAAATCTCTCTCTTTATCTTCTTCCTTTCTTTTCTCCATCCACATGTTTTCTCTTATGTCCTTTTCCATTTCTTTTTGCATCCTTCACCCTCTCTGTTCCCCCCTTTCCTTTCCTTCTTTCTGTCTCTGGCCCTCTGTCTCCCTCTGTTTTATCGATGAGCACTCTGGAAGACATGCTGTTCTGCAAGTCGAACAAGACAGCGAGAGTTTTACATCTGATGGACGCTCACACACACAGTGATCGGCTCAATGCAGGCTAATAATAGATGATTGGTCATCACGGGTGGCGAGCTGAGAAAAGCACACAGTAGGAGTTTATAAAAATGAATATATTAGAGAGTGAGAGAGGGATGGGTTCAGAGGTGGGGACAGAATGAGAAAGAGAGTCGTTGTTTTCAGCGCGGGGGGATCGAATTCAAGCTCCGAGGTTATCACGCTCATCCACAGTGGCCGCTGTGCAAATATTTTACTAAAGATTTCATGGCAACACACACAGACCGCACTCATGCTTGAGCTTTTTCTCTCTGTGGCCCTGACAACCCACCACCGCCACCTCCACCTCCACCACACACACACATCCAGGCCAAAGTCCTTTAAAAGCCACAGGATATCTTATGCTCTGTATCTGTCTACCCAGTCGATGTCATGGCTCCCATTTGTGGAAGCGATTTCAGGTCCTTAGCCAGATCAGTGCCCCGGGGCTTGGGTGGGTGGAGTGTGTGGGGGGTATTAATGGTTAGAGAGACTGCCCTTCAACACATTGGTGGGGGGTTGAATGTTTCACGCGGGCAGTGCTGGACAAGCCGGCCCCCTGACTCTGTCCAGGGATTATAGGTATTTTTTTTGGTCAGTGGGCCCAAAATATTTAAATAACCTTAAATAACCACTGTTTCTCCTACACACTTCACAGTGAGTTCTCATTGATCTGAATCTTAAAGTACTGAGAGATGAGACATTAATAGTTTCCGTTCTATCGTGGAATTTGTTGAGAATCTCTTTTACTTTTACTTAATAGATAATTTAAAAAACAAAATTAATAGCAAAGAAAGCTTGAAAATTTCAAACGTTGTGGGTCATTTTA
Source organism: Dicentrarchus labrax (assembly GCF_905237075.1). NCBI lineage: Eukaryota > Metazoa > Chordata > Actinopteri > Moronidae > Dicentrarchus > Dicentrarchus labrax. Next base: position 5,646,411 of record NW_026136716.1, on the reverse strand, counting down.
ATAGTAATGAACATTAATTATTTATTTTACATACATCCAGTATCAAGAAAGTGACAGTTGTGTGATTTTAGTACAGTACACAGCACTGCTTTTCTCAGTCACAACTCTGCCACTGGCTATATGGAGCAATAGTATGGATATGGATGTATGTAGGCATGTAGAGTATTTATACATATGTGGATAAGTGTAATCTCTTTTGATTGAAGGGAATGATCTAGCTTGGGGAAGCAGACACACACACACACAGACACACACATGGACACTAATTTTTGCTTATTATTCTTCTTTCCATCGCCCTCGGGCTATCTGTGTCTTCTGCGAGACAGCGTTTCCTTAGACGTCAGCTATAATGGGTTTTGAATTATGTTTATGCACGCTTGAAACACAAAAAACAAACCTTGACCCATTAGTGTCCATCTGGATTTAACGTCTCTGTCTCCTGCCCTGTGATTGTGTTTCTCTCAAGGCTCAACCTCCACACGCAAACTTATTGTAGACAGACGTGTACTGACATACAGACAACAGAGATGTATTCACACACACAGAAAAAAAACAAACATATGAATGGAATGAATGGTTGAACGTGATAATACTTGATTTAGTCAGGATGGGGAATTATTGACTTAAAAATAAAATATATAAAATAAAAAAGGTACATTCTCAAGGGAACATCTGTGTCCCCTCTGGGGGTGCACAGTCATACCAGCACCATGGACAGCGCAGGTGACGGTGCTGAATCAGAAATCCCAGCTTCTTACAACAACACAATGCGACATCATACGGCGAGGCCCTGCATCGGCCGGTCTCATTCGTGAAAGTGCACATTCCTGGTTGCGAATCTAAAGATAAAACAGTTGCCACCATGATAACTTTCTATATTATCTAAAACATATTTGACACGTCCATACATACCAAATCTACTTCCTCAGTTAAGAAAGAAAATGTAGTTTTACTTTTCATATTCCTTTTTTAAACTGTACTGTACTACTATTAAAAGAGGAATTAATGATAATGAATTTAACCGCAGTGTTTGGGGGAGTCTGAGAAGCTGTTAACTCAAAGATGAAGTTCCTGGATTATATGTCATGTTTTACTGGTAGTTCAAGCAGCATACCCCCAACAACACAGCCCCCTGCACTGTTTTAATGGAGGGCTGATTTCGGCCTGAATGCCCAGTAAATACTGAGAGTTGGAAACAACGGGACATTGCGACAACAGTTTTGCCAGGTTATCTAACCACTGTATTTGATAGTGGAACCAAAAAAAAACAATGCTTCATTGCATAGGAAAACTATCATTGAAACCCATACGTCTCAATATTAGATCTGTTGGTTCTTTTGTTACTTTTGGTAAACATGAGCATGCTGTGACAGTTTACTTTCATCATGGTACATGATTTGGGGCTTGTTGTAAGTATGTCTCATGGAGCTTTGAGCAATATACAAAATAAGACATTATTATTATTATTATTGTGTCTGCAGTATCGACTGTTTTCTCTCTCTGCTGTTATCTCCCTCTGTCTTGGCATCTCTCACTCCCTCCCTCCCCTCCCTGTTCCTCCATCTTTCTGCCCACCATCCCATTTCATTTCTCTCTCTCTCTCCGTTTCTCAGTCAGGCTATGTCTCTCGCCCTCCTTGCAGATAGTGGCAGACTACAGCAGGGTCCTGGTGTGAGGTCACAGGCTGCCTTCTTGTAGCATATGGACGTGTTTCCTTCCAAGAAAACCCCAGCCAGATGAGACCACACACGCGCGGACAGAAGCATAAACACATGGTACATCGAGAAACCGAAGAATTAAATACAATATAAAGATATTGTGTGTTTACAGACATGCACACAACTTCAAATACACACATTAACACACTGGCAGTGGATATGTGTGAGATTAAAGAAAACCAGAAGCTATCTGATCTCGCTTGTCATCTTCTTTGTGACCCAGGAGCTCAATCTACTTGACTTGGAGTAATCTTGGTGTTAAGACACACACACACACACACACACACACACACACACACACACACACACACACACACACACACACACACACACACACACACACACACACACACACACACACACACACTGCAGTCAATATGCCAGTAATCCACTGCAGACCAGCTGAAGAAATACAAGTGCACACACAAACACACACTCACAAACACTTAATCACGTACTCAAGCAAAACTATAGTGTCGTCTCATAATCTGGCAACAAACTCACTGACTTCTTAAAGCACACTAAGCATGACGACGCACACAAACACACAGTCCAACAGAGCCTTGTAATCTTAAATAAGAGTCTCAAACACACACACAGAAGTTAAGCGGTATCGAGTAATCTTTATTGGGCTTCAGTGGGGGCTCTTGGACGCACACATGAGCATATGCAGGAGCGCGCGCACACACACACACACAGAGCTGGTAATCTTCCAGCCAGCTGAAGTGTAATCAAGAAGGAGACAGCCATATGTCTGAGGGTGCTGAGCCTTGGCCTCTCTCCTCTTTCTCAACTATTTCACTCTTTCCAGTCTTCCTTTTCATTCCCCATATATCTCTATAACGTCTCTTGATGTTCTTTGCTCCCCTTTATTCTTCCTCCGTCATAATTTTTCTTACATTTTCCAGCCTGAAGGCAGAACATGGTCAAGAGGAGAGCCACTTTCATTTGCTTGACACTCACTTAAATGGAATAAAATTGTTTTAAAAAGCATAAATATGCGTATAGCCGATTAACGTTACCACTAACTGAATGTCATGTCATCTTTTTAGCAACCACTCGACTTCTGATCTCATCCTCCCTTTCTTTATTAATCTATATCAATAACTCAATTATAAATTTGGTAAATTCATTTGTGTTTGTATGTATCTAGTGGTCTGTTTTTGTGTGTGTGTCCCGGTCCCCTGTGTGGAGACAGCTGGTGTGGCAGTGACCCCGGCTGGAAGGAAGCCTCGTGCTTTTTCATGTCTCCCTTCCCACAATTCCCGGAGCCATTTGGGTCCTCGCAGATTTTGAGTGGCAGAGGTTCTGAAAACGAGGGCGATTTGATTTGGGATTGAGTTGAAAATTCGTTTTTTTTGCCTGTAAAAATGTACCACATATATTAAATCAACTCCTAAATAGTTTCCTGATTGTAAAGATTTAGTTCAATTCCATAAAAGCAAAAAGCCAAAAATGATTTTCCGTCTCCTCCTCCAGTCTATCCCTCAATCCCCTTGTCCATCTCTGTTTCTTATCATCTATTTTTTCCTCTCCTCTTTCAGTCTTTTCTTAATCCGCCACCCATCCGCTCCCCCCTCTGATGAAATGACCATATCTAATCCTTTGGTCCCCTTGGGAGAGATGTAACTGTATTAAGACAGTAAATCCATGTTCTTACAACTGCTACAGATGTCTTTCTTTATTATCCCCTCTTTCTCTTTCAAATACTATTCCTCCCTCTGTCTCTTCACAGCTTTCTCTTAAATCTTCTAAATCTGTTCTTCATAATCTTATGTTTTATTTTCTGAGCTCACAAAATGGTACATGTATAATCTCACATTATGTTTTTGAGGATTTTGGTGTTTGTCTTTTGTCTGTTTCCTAATTCCTTACTGTTGAACTCTGACAATGTTCAAAACCCAAAGAGCAGACAGTCTGATTTTCAGGAATTAAATAAATCTGCATATATAATAATATGCACATACAGTAAAATATTATCAACAGGAATGCAATATTAGTTTTTTAATGCATGATTTACAATGTGAGCTGTTAATTGTCACTGTGTAGAAGTGAAAAAATGCAGTGAACTTGCAGTTTTACTTATATTATGGAGGACATGAACGGCAATTGATACAGTAAACCCCAAGGCCACCAGTTTTAAAAAAGACGTTTGCAAAATTTTGAGCAAACTACATCGCCAAAAAGCCGGGATACCTGACAAAACCAAAAGAATTTAGCTCATATTGACTACTGAAGTTGACATAAAAGAGAGAAACCATGTGTGTTTATTTTTTCAAAAGTTCTCTGACTTCTCTTAGAATAACTAACATTCATCGTTTTCCTCGGGCTGATGTGGGAGGACAGAAGGCAGATTACTACTGTTTATCAGTTTGACTCCAGCAGCTGTACATCTTCATTATTCCTTCTTCCTGCCTGTCTCTCTGCCGTCCCCCCGCCCCCCCCTCCAAGAACACAGCCGCTATGTGCAGATGTGTCTTTTCTTCTTCATTACACATTAGCTACTCATCCTAGTGGACACTTAGGTGTGTGTGTGTGTGTGTGTGTGTGTGTGTGTGTGTGTGTGTGTGTGTTTCCTTTGGAGTCCTTCCAGGTGCCTCAGTGCCACCCTGCTGATCAGACAAGCAGAAGAAAAGCTCAGTGTTTTTCTGCTCCATCGGCTGCAGCCGCCGATTCACTCCTGTAAGCAAGTGCCAAAGACGCAAAGCGCAAAGACCTCCGATAAACTGACTGCTTCAGCATGGTCTTAATGCTTCTCAGGCTTATTTCAACACATATGTAGTCAGCTTTTATCTGAGCACATTGGCAGATTCATCTTTAGTCTGTTTTTAAAAAATGCCATTTAAAAAATGCACCCAGAGTCTCCTAATATTGAATTTTGTGTGTGTGTGTGTCCATCTTATCATGTTTGTTGGCATGTAGCCTATACCGCTGGACTTCGCCATTTGCCTCAGTGCCTTGGGCAGATAGTTGCACACACAACTCTCTCTCTCTCACACACACACACACACACACACACACACACACACACACACACACACACACACACACACACACACACACACACACACACACACACACACACACACACAGGCGTGTTTGTAAGGGGCGCCAGAGGTTAAAGAAGGAGAAAAGACCAGCTGCTAGCTTTCTAATGTTTAATAGCAAATAAGAGGAGATTTAGAGCAGTGAACAGAGGGAATGGGTAGCGATGAAGGGATGTGAGAGGGAGCAAGAGGTAGAAGAAGAAAGAGCACAAAAGGATGCAGGTGAAGGGTAGTCCGAGAGGGAGAGGCCAGCGGTTTTCTATTGGCAAAGAAAGAGGATGGAAATAAAATAAAAATAAAAATGTGAGATGTTAAATTTCAGTAGCTTCCTAAATAAATACAATTCATATTTTTATCAGTCTGTGTGGTCAAATGTTTGTGAAATCAACAAAAATGAAAACAATGAAAGCCAGCAAGTTCAGCAAATTCAGACAATGTGCAACAACAAAGGACAGATAAGGTAGGTAAATCTTTTCTAAAAGTACCATTAGTCAAAAACCTACTAAAATCTAAAAACACAGAATTTCCTCTTTGCTGTATTTCTATGCTGTAGAGCTCATAAAGTTCATATTTTATTCATCTATAAGTTAGGGAAGCACATGTTAATTGAGGTACATCTCCAAGTAATACCAACAATGTAATATCAAATCAAAAACTCTACTCTACAACATTTTTGGTAATATTTGTTTTGTTTTGGTAATATTTTCATTTTTTTCTGAGTAATTAAAAGAACACAAGTCCCAATTTGAAGATAGCTATTACTTTATAATAAAAATACGTAAATATAAATGTCTTTACGCCTTAACCTCGCTGCTAATGTTAAAATATTTTTTTTTTACTTTTAAAATGACACCAAAACTAACACTAACTAACTAACTAACAATACAAGAAATGTCCTTCATGAAGTCCTTTATAGACAAAAAACACAAGCTGATCAAGCTCCAACAGTGCACCCAAGTTACCGGTAGACAAAAACCCACATTAGGGTTCACCTGGTCATTTCTAAGATGCATGGAGGGTGATCAGGCTTTTCAGATCAATTGGACATCATACACAGCTCAGTGGGTAGATTCTATCCTCTAAATGCCTGAAAAAAAACCACACAGAACTGCTGGTCAATCGAAGACAATGACAAGCCCACAAACACAGCCAGGGACACAGTAAAACACTACAGACACGTGAGCTACACCAGACATTTAAGACACAATATAAAACCCCAAACAAACAACTTCTCAACTTTTCAGTCCACGAAGACACAAAATAAGGAGACTGACTTTCAGACGTGTCACATATAAATGATTCAACTAGATCAACAGCACTCATCGAAAGCACATCAACCGTCAATTAAAAAGATTACTGGTGACATATTTATTTCCATCCCAACCAATATACAGTATAATCAGCCAGTTTTCCATATGGAAAGTAATCTGTCCTCTCTTCCTGGGCGTGGACAGAGTAGTGCAGCACTGCTCTTTGTACCTCTACTGAAAAACAATGTGAAATGACACTGACCTCACCTTTTGGACCTTCAGTTTAAAAGACACTGCATGGAGAGGTTTCCACAGGAAATGGGATGAAGGTATGTGCGCTGTGATACAGTATTTTGACCAGAAATGGGGGCATACAGAGAGACGCACATAGACAGGTTGACTCAGATAAGAAGAGTAGACAAGGCAGTTGTGCAGACAGACAGTTCAGGGGTCATAATAATAATTCAAGAAATCCTGTTCCTAAATTGGTTCAGGTCTACAGTATATGGACTCCTATTATTCAACATCTACCAAAATCTGCAAAGCAACAAAGTTATTAACAGTTATGCAGACCACACTCAAATTGACATAAGTCTCGGTCCTATTTCCCACTGTGTCAATGCTTAAAGCAATTCAACAACTGGATGCAGCTAGATGAGTTAAATAAAGACAAGGGATTTTCAAATTTTTTAAACAAAGAGTAAAAACTCCAGGTAAGTGCGATGTGAACTCAAAGGCCAAGGTAGAAAACATTGTCTGCATGAATAGAGATCTCAGCTTCTGCAGCCAGCAGTCTTTTATTATCTAACAGAAACACCAAGAATTAAAGACTTCCGCACAACATTTGGAGAGAGTCATTTATGCCTTCACACTCGTATTCTTATATCTTCACACTGGTTTCTACTCAGTTATAGAAAAGTGCTGCTGGTGGTTTTTGTTAGTGCTCCATACTGAAGCATGAGGCACAGCTCAATAACAAGGTGTGCCTTTTTTCCATTTTTAACTTGAGGAAGATCTTGTGCGTCAGAGCTTGATGACAGAGGAAACCCCTGGTGAGCTGCCAGTCGGTCTGTTCAGAAAAGCTGGTTATCCTTTGGCCCACTGTCACAAATAAATTTCTCTGAGCTTGTGGAGCAGAAAAAAAATACAATTCATGCTGTTCGGTCCTAATGCCAAAATGCGGATTTGGCATTTGTATTTTGGTTTTAAAATAATGAAATTGTCAGATTCCTTAAATCTATTGTGTTGTATTCTTTGTTAAAAGACTGTTTCCACACTGACATTGTTGAAAAGCCAGTTTAGAGTCGTTAGGACACGCTGGTCTGGTAATTTCCTCACACCAGATGTGTATAATGGGTGCTGACAGATATACTCTTCCTGATGTTTAACAAAGTATAAGAATGCACACCACACCTACTGTACGCGGGTGCGTTCACATGAATGCACACAAATTTACAATCTACAAAGTCACGTACACTTACAGGCTGTAAGTCAAACCTCGTAATGTCAGCACAGGAAACACAGGGTTGTCTTCAAACCTGCTTACCTCATAAGCCCCATGAGTAATACACAGCAGTGTTTTTGTAGATGGTATTGTTCTGCTATTTGGACAGTTCAGATGAAGTTCAGGATACAGTAAGGACATTGGTGCATGCCTTGCAAAGACTGCTGACTGGTGTTAGCCAGGAGAGTTTTAGCATAAGCTATTGATTGTGTGAAAAAAGGCCAATCTACTATTGCAACATAAATATCAGAGAAAAGTATTGTTCTGTTCAAAATCAAACCATTTTATAATAAATAAAACACTTAAATACAACATAATAATGCTGCTTTCAGGATACGATCAAGACCACAGTGGATATGTATTGCAAGCACGCTCAGTCAGTCAAGTGTAAAAGTGTCTCCAACTAGAGTCATTATCCCATTACACTTCCCGTTCAGGGTCAGACAAGAGGTGAAACAACTTTTACTTCCTGGGTCAAAGGTCGGGGGCAGGTGTAGGATCGAACTGCAGCTGCATCCGCGAGGAAATGGCAAAAATATGTGTGTGTGTGTGTGTGTATCTGGGTGGGTGTGCATGTTTTTAAACTTCCACTTCAACACATATTTGGAATTAAAATTTCTTCAGTGAAATCCAGATATGACACACACACACACACACACACACACACACACACACACACACACACACACACACACGCACACACGCACACACAAAATAAGCTCATTTAGGTGCATCCCAAGTGAGTCTTTCCTGTTGTTTGCTAGGGGAAATGTTGCCGCATATGCTCCTCTTTTCGAAATCTTTTTTGTGTGTGTTGTGCTTGTTCCTGACTGAATTCATCTACTTTAATGTGTCCATATTGTCATATAACTCACTTGGGGGAGTGTAGAGGAATACACATAAGTTTCGGTACTCACAAAACACACACACACACACACACACACACACAGACACAGACAGTGCTCTCTCAATCACCTTGCCACAGGCTGTGTCCTCCTGCTTCAAGCCAGCACTGTCTGTGAGTGTATTGAGTTGGTTCAATCAATGGTAAATTGTGTGTGTCTGTGCGTGAGTGTGTGTGTGTGTGTGTGTGTGTGTGTGTGTGTGTGTGTGTGTGTGTGTGTGTGTTTGGCTGGCAAGAACAACTGGTGACATCTGCAGATGAGTGGCATTAAAGACAGACATGAAAGGCACATTTTACGTGTCTCTCTTTTCTTTGTCTTCCTGCTGCTATTGATATCTATCTATCTATCTATCTATCTATCTATCTATCTATCTATCTATCTATCTATCTATCTCCCCTTCTCTCTCTCTCTCTCTCTCTCTCTCTCTCAGATGTGTCGGGGTCTTTAGTAGTGTGATCCAGAATCGCCTGCCGCTGCTCTTTGGGCTTCAAACACCCAAGGTGAGATCAGCACACATGAAACGATCATAGAGAAGGACAAAAAGATGGAGGGGTGGGAGGGAGGGAGAAAAGCAGAGGTGGGAGGGAGAGGATGTGGGGAAGGATAAAAAATCATAGGGAGGCTAGCGGCAGGAAAGGATGAAAGTAAAAGGGGGGATGAAGAAGGGAAGGGAGGAGAGAGAAGAGTAAGGACAAGGGGAACCAACATATAACTAGTAAAATATAAGTGCTAAAATACGAATAACACAAACTTTAAGATGTTTGAGTTAAGAGGTCCTTACCCAGTGACTACAGGTTGATACTGTAGTTCAGCTAAAAAGACAGTTTTCTTTAAGAGCAGTAAAGTATGTCCTAATCCAGTTCAGCGTAAATTACAATAAAAGTTCAATTTCAAGGTGAATGACGAAGAAAAACTAAATTATTTTCTTTGTAAAAACAAGTTTTAAAAATGTCTATATGGAAACACATATAAGTTTGCATTTGAAACTATATTCTCAGACAGAAGAGGTGAACAACATCACACACAAATAGCCGGTATGTTCGCCGTCACAACAAGTTCAAGGAACCCACCAAAACTCTTTTTAAAACGTTCATCCCAGCCGAGCAAGGACAGGTGGAAATCAAAGTAGTTTTACACGTCCAAGAAGCCACTGTTCTCATCAGGACAGTTGTTTTAGTTGAGAGAGTAGCTCTGTCTGCCTCGCAGCAGTCGTGGCCGTAGCGAAGCTTTGGGCAAAGGGAAGTGAAGGGCACCGCTAGCTCAAGGCAAAGCCCAGTAGGTAGCATGACTCACACAATACAGAGACACACAAACATACACACATACACTTTTACACTATCTGCACCTTCGTTGTACTTTTAAATGTTATATAAAGCACAGTAAGGGGTATTCTGTTGGTATATACTCCTTTGTCTGGACACAAGTTAATGAAGGAATTTGAATAGGAAATGTTCTGTATGAAGGTCAAACTGCATCTTCAGTTGTGCGTTGTTTAACTGTTATTAAGAGCAACCATTGTAGCAGTAAAATCTACTCGACTGCGCTTTAAAACGTCCAGTATCTAAACTGTCAAATGGTATCACACTCATACCGCTTCACACATTTTTGTACATGCATTGTATTCATCCTTTTTGTACTGAAACGCAGATGTTAGACGCGGCTAAAAGGAAAACGTCAGTCAATTGCCAGTCTTCCACTGTCGATTGTGACTGATTAAATATATATTTTTTAAATGATGTAACATTTGAATTCATTTCTTCTTGATCAAACAGGAACACGTAACAGTTTGTGTGCTTTAGTGCCATTTGGTGCCATAAATACTTAGTGGTTTTAAGGTAATCTTAAGACTTTCTGGAATAAACGGTGTGTTGAATTACTCTTGAGTACAATGCAATAGATAGCAGCAGAATGTATTCATGAAAAAGTTAAAGATTAAGAACAAACTGGCTGTTTCACGCTGTGGGAACTGGTCTTTCAAGACTACAATGAGAGCAGAGAAATCCACTCAGCTGTGTATTTCGTCCTTGTCATTCCTGTTGTTAGATCTGGTCTCCAACGCTGCTGATAACTGAGATAATTATGCTAATGCTAACGGCACTGCTAGCCTTCCAAGGTTCACGGTGTCAGCATTTCTCACGTGAACCGAGACACTCTGCGAAATGTCAGCCTCCGCCTCGTGTGTGTACGTAAGTGTGTTGAAGAGAGATGGCTTGAGATAAAGGAGAGTGGGTCCACAAATGCGCACACACACACCGCCGCACATGCATATTTGCATGCCTTAACACACACACACACACACACACACACACACAGAGACACCAAGCTCAGATATTAATTAAAGTTCATTGCTTCAGTAATTAGCAGGGCAGGATAATAACAATATGTGACTTATTGCCCCCCCAGGTTCAGCTCTTCCTCGAACTTTAATTGAATGAGCGACATTAAAAACTTCAGAGGCCATTTGGCAAGGTTGACTAAACAGTCGTAAACACTAAAGGAAACACTTCAAGCACAGGCGACAGGCTTCTCAAAAACCATAAAAAGTGTCCTCTTCCTTTAGCTCTAGGGAAGACAAAATCCAAATTCAGTAAGTTTAAGTTTCATACTGTTCAAGTTACCAGTTGATTAAGAGCAGATGTACAACCTAAAAGACTTCACAGCTCCGCAAAAACAATATTTTTGATTTTCTTTTGTGTCAAGAGTTGAATCATTCCCTATCTGTTTATTGGACCAAATTATTCAGGGTATCTAACTGCCAATGTAACAACTCTTGATTAGGCAGTAGATGTAATTTTTTTGTTCAAAGTGAATAAAAACTTTAGGTAACTTTTTAATCCACTTTTAGGTAATAATAATATAACTGAACAGTTCTATGTTTTCTGTGAAAAGACACTCATCACTGCAGTTTATAGTACTCAAGGTTCTGCTGAAGCTTATAAAATGTACCCAGGTTTAAAAAGTACAAGAGAAAAGTGGGGAGGAAACAAAAATGAGCTGAATGGTTATTTTTGGAAAATGCAGTCATTATCCTTCTCAAGTATAGAGTATGTAGTCTGCACATCGCCACAACTAGAGGCAGGTAAAAACACTGAACCTGATTCAATGCAAAATAAAAAAAATCCCAAATTTTGCCTTTCAAGCTCTGTGCTTCAATGTTCTCATCTCACTCTTGAAACACAGCAAATACGCCTCTGTATATTTTGTAATTTATTGATTTTATCTTTTTGATTAACCAATTTTCTTAAATCATGAGCCATGCGAATTACCTCTCTCTCTCTCTCAAGTCTTTCCTGACTCGCTCTCAGCATCAAGCCAATCAATCATGCCTTTTGTGGCTCTGCTGTCTCGTCCTAAAATCTTATACACACAAACAGATAGATAGGCACACATGCACCCCCATGTACGCCTATACAAAGGCACACACACACACACACACACACACACACACACACACACACACACACACACACACACACACACACACACACACACACAGTGTTTCTGCTGCGCCTTTGTGCTCCTTTAACCTTGAGGTCTGCAAGCGCCCAACTGTGTTAATCTCTCAGACTGCCTTCATTACGGTTATAGGCACACACACACACACACACACACACACACACACACACACACACACACACACACACACACACGCAGAGACAAGAATCAAGAAAAAGCACATACATTCAACACGACCACACCTACCCCCCTCCACACACACAGACACACACACACACAGGCCTGGTAAGAGGTGGAACATTTAAAAGCCATCTTTTTTTCTCACTATTGACTTGGATCAGCATTAGGCTCATCAGATAGTCAGGGCAGTGCTGTGTGTGTGTGTGTGTGTGTGTGTGTGTGTGTGTGTGTGTGTGTGTGTGTGTGTGTGTGTTATTGGCTGTCCTCCCCTAACTGGCTAGACGGACACAGCCTCCAGGAATGTCAAATCTCCAACCTGCATTCTGATGTGGGCACCAGCAGTCACTTGTACACCGTCGCCCACCGTGCATTAGTGTGTGTGCGCCTTTGTGTGTGTGTGTGCGTGTGTGTATTTTACTCATCTTTTGCACAGTTGTCTGCCCGACAGGCCCTGGGCGTTGCAGTAACCAGACAGGTACAGAAACAAAGTGGAAAGATGGGGAGGAAACTATCAACGAAACATCATTAGCTAATCAGTGTTTGGTGTGCGCGTGTGTGTGTGTGTGTGTGTGTGTGTGTGTAAAAATGTGATTCTGTCAAAGGCCAATGCAGTAAATTCCTTTTGATATTTGGTCAAAATGTGCACAAAAAATAGAAAAAAAATATTAAACTTTTACTACTATGGGGCACCAGGTGCACATATCAGCGCAGTTGGACTGTTCAGTGTATGTGTGTGTGTGTGTGTGTGTGTGTGTGTGTGTGCCCTTTAAGTGCCAGCGACAGTGGCTTGGCATGCGATCTGCCCTGCCAGTCAGTCACCCTGCCGTTCTCCCTTTCTCTTTCATTCACACTTCTCCTCGCCTTTCATCCCTCTGTTCCCTCTGCGACGCAACCTGTGGTTTCGGAGAAAGTTTTGAATGATTGATTCTTTCATCTTTTCACCATCGTGTGTGTTAGTACCTATGTGTGAGTGTGTGCCTGTCTCAATCAATTCTCTTTGCCTCAGTCTGCTTTCCTAGTCTGTCAAAATTGGTGGAGTGAAAACAGAAAACCTTGACTTTTTCTGCAAGTTCCTACTTATAATTCAGTACTGAACAAAAAGCTCCATGAACACTGGAAGTCATTATTAAAAATCAAAATAGAAGACGCAACAGGGTTATGACCTAAAATTGTAGAGCAGCAGTCATACGAAGGCTGTAAAGACTCCTTGCTTTTGGTAAAAACTGAAATTTTTAAGGATCAAGTGTAACTTGTAACTTTGGTGAAAGTTGCAAAAACATTTTTTCCACCTAATCTAGTTTTTCCCCATTACATTGAAGTTTTTTCTGGCAGTCCACAGGCACATCAGCGTGCAGTGTTCAACAAACATTATGGCAAATAAAATAAACTTCATTTTAATGAAGAGCACTTGGGTCAGTGCCATCGTGCCCTTCTTCCAGAGACATAGGAAAGAGACATAATTGGGAAAATAATAAAAGCTAAAGAGAGCAGTAAAATTCCTTTAAACCTAAAAAGAAATCTCTGTGTAGATACAGTACGGCTATAATTAATTCAAATTTACAATATGAAGTCAGGAGGGCAGCATATCCATGCACTGCACAGGTGATTATTACTGTTGCATAACACGAGAGAGGTATTAGTGAGGGGTGAGAGAAAGAAAATGACAGAAAGTGTCCAAAATTTGTGATCATTTCAAGCTAAAACCAAACTAAAAGTCTAAAGTGTTTCTATTGTAAAACAGAGCTCGCCTACCACAATAGCACAACGTCTGCGAAAAGAGTACAAGGAGGCGCTGTAGTAACGTTATAGGAAATACAACACACAGCCTCTCCGTAACTGTTATACTGCAACCTGAGCTTATCTACACACTTTATGGCTGACTAAAGTAACGTGGCTACCCCTCACACACCGGGGAAAACTTTCACAACAAAAAACAATACCACCTTTCTTAAAAGGGAAGGCTCGGCCGGTAACACACAGGTGCAGTTCGGCTGTGGGTATGCTATTCATAAAGTGTGTCCATGCCTGTGTTTGATTGACAGCAGCTGGCAGGCTGAGCCCCAGGAGGCGGAAGAAAGACAAAATAAACAGATTCTTGCTGTAGCCTCCATGTCATAGGCAGACAGTGTCTAGCCGGACTGAGGTGACATTTGCTGGTACTCCCTCTGCAACTGGATACTGGACAACCTGGCCATCAACACCGAGAAGACCAAAGAGATCATTGTGGACTTCAGAAAAAACCAATGGCGGCTCACACACCCCCATCGGTATCAACGGAACCGAGGTTGAGCGTGTCTCAAACTTCAAGTTTCTGGGTGTCCACATCTCCGAGGACCTCTCTTGGACCCTGAACACCTCAACCCTGGTCAAGAAGGCTCACCAGCGTCTCTTCTTTTTGACGAGACTCAAGAAGGCCCATCTCTCTCCTCAGATTCTGGTGAACCGCTGCACCATCGAGAGCATTCTCTGCATCACAGTCTGGTATGGAAGCTGCTCTGCCTCGGACCGGAAAACTAAAGGGCAAGGATGTGTCAGTGGGCATATATATTTTCAGAAAAAGGCATCTGGTTGGTAATTCTTTCAAGATAACATCTGTCACAGGTTCGACTAACTGACTGAAAATGATGCGTTCAACCCAAACTCATAACAGTTTAAACTTGTTATAGTATTTATGAGCAATTAAAAATTTGAAAAGTGGTTTGAAACAGCTGTACATCTTCTTTACAAGCTCAATCAATTTAAGAGGAAAATAAGCCTGTTCACAATTCATAGCTAGATTAAAAAGAGTTCACATTATGAGAATTTATTTCAAAAAAGGCACAACATTTAAAACCGTATAACTCAATCTACCATAAACATGTAAAAATTGAGGATGAGCCAGTTCAGTGTACATGTATTTAGACACAAAACGGCAATCTTTTCTCAATGCCCTGACAGCATCCTTGGAGAGATTTAATTTTCCCTCAAGTGCCTGCCTCCCATCTCTCAGAAAAGTATGTTGTCGAATTCTCCACAAGGTTCCCTCACTCGGAAGGTGCGTCTCTCTTCAGTCGGAGTTCAAGTGTGTAATCTTCTGTGTCTCAAGGTCAGCATTTGTATGCACTCTTAAGGGTCTTGATTCAAACAAATGAGAGAAGAAAATTAATCGGAGGCAAAGCATTAAGTGTTGAGAGAGTGTGTGTGTGTGTGTGTGGTCATGTGTGTGGTCATGTGTGTGCATGCATGAATGCAAATTATTGTGTGTGTGTGTGTGTGTGTGTGTGTGTGTGTGTGTGTGTGTGTGTCCAACTGGAGTCGGTGGAGGCAGAGCTCAGCTGCTCAGGTCCCAGGCCTGATGGTATTGAGCGAGGGATGAAAGAGAAAGATAAAAGACGAGGAGAGAAAAGGTGAAAGAAGGAGACCGATTACTGTGCAGAGCGGAACATTGTTCTCTTAATCACAGTCAGAAGGTTGTGTATGTTTCTGTCTCTGTTCACAGCTCATATCACAGCTCCATCTAAAGACGTCCTGACTCCACCCTCAGGTCTGTTTCTCTTCTGGGGTCAACATGAGGAAACATAGAGAGGACGGTCTGCGTTTAACCTCAACATCGACTTCTAAAGAGCGATTGGGCAAGACATTTGAGCCATTTGAGTCATTTAGATCCAGGGGTGCTGTTGTACAGAGGATGAACATAGAATTAATTAATGAAAAATTCTTCTTGTTGTCACATACATGTAAATAGAGCTTCACGCAACAGCACAAAAGTTCCCGTGTGGTTGTAATAAAAGGGGTGTAGCTCCTTTGTCACATGCAGAGGCTTTAAAGTGGCCAACAAAGAAAGGCTGCAGTTTACTCTGCACTGTAAATCGAATATGACAATGTGATATGTGTACGATATGTTGCACACTGATAACAGTTGCATACATTTGTTTGTTAAACTGCATTTTAAAATTTTGAATGCTAAAATATTCTTAGGAGAAGACACTGACTGTCTTTGAAAATGCAGCAGGTGATGGCTATGTGACTAAAAAATGTGGAAAAAAAAGTTTATGCCAACTTAATGTTAAGCCCTTCTATGTAAATCCTTAATCACAAGGAAAATGTTATAAATAGAGAGCTGAGTGGTGAAAGAGAACAGGAGGGGCACATTTTCATCCCTGTCATCCATCCCTCCCTTCCTCCACTCCACTTTTTATCCTCCGTTCCCTCACATCTATTATTCACCCCATTTGGCAGCCAGGTTCACACCTAAATAAACCTCCAACCATGCTGTGTCCCCCTCCCTTTATCATGTTTATTACTATTTTATTCACAACACTCCTCTCTGTTTCCATCTACCTACAGTACAAGTCCCTTCTCACTTCAGACATTGCTGTACACTTAAGTCATTTTAAAATAACACAAATTTAGTTTAATTTCAAAAGGGTTTAAGGGGGTGTTGGAGGTGCCAGTGTTCATTTACTTTATACTTTGTTTAATATTTATCTTAATGGTCCGAATATAAGATGACCCTGATTATAAGACAAAAAGTCTTATAAAGCTCTCGGGAGCTCTAGGAAATCTATTTCCTCTGTGGCAGAAAAACATGTGACTTAAGCCCAGGCGTCCAAAAAACATGCTATTTTCTCTATATGAGCCACTGTTATACAAGTGGTCTCTCTGTCTGATGTTGTGAATATGTAATATATGTCATTACTGTTATTTTACATCGGTTGCATGTGTTGCTCTTCCTGAGGTTTCTTGCACTTTTTCCCTGTTACAGGTTTTTTTGGGGAGTTTTTCTTTATCCAAATAGAGGATGTTGTATGCTGTATGGACTGTTAAGCCCCTTAAGGGACTTTTTGGCTACTTAAATAAAAATGGCTTTACTTAATTGTCTAGTCCTATAATATAATACAACCGCTCACTTTTTCCAATTGTAATTTTCATAGGAAATCATGCAAATACAAAAAAGAAGTAACATACGTTTATACTCACAGATATTGAGATATAGAGTCTTAAATATACTATTTGCAAAGTCTAACAATTGTCTTTCACCTTCCCGCTGACTACAGTAATATGCCACCTGCTAACCTCAACTGTTGTACACTTCACCATCTCTAACTCTCAACAAAGGTTGATCCGACTCGAACTGGACCCCTGACCGCCAAAGAGTCTTCATGAACACAAAGATGTACAAGCAAACACACCCAGAGAATAAGTGGAGCATTATTAAGTAGTGAGTCAGCCTGTTTACCTCAGGAATCAACAGATCACACAACAGTTTTCTGCTTGCACACACACACACACACACACACACACACACACACACACACACACACACACACACACACACACACACACACACAAACACACACAAACACACACACACACACACACACACACACACACACACACACACACACACACACACACACACACAGTGTCGCCCTGCATTTTGATCCCGGTTAGTAAAGCTGTGCCACTGTAGAAGACATGGATATATAGAATAAAGGAATCAAATGTTTATTTGTCTCTTTCTCTCAGCTGCTTTACTCAGAACTGAATTGAATTTAAAATCAGCTGTGACGTTATCCATTACAAATGTGCTGGCATGTCAAAGTGACACACACACAGGCTGACACATTCACATTCAGAGCTAACACTAGGTTTTCCCACATGTGCCGACTCCAGATGGCCTCAAAGAGACAACGGGTAATGCCAACATCACACACACACACACACACACACACACACACACACACACACACACACACACACACACACACATTTAAGTGCGCACACACAAAGTAATGACCCACCCCTGAGACCCCTCTAACCAGGTTTCATGCAGGGATCAAAAACAAAGTATAAAAAAAGAAGGCTAAATCAAAAACGGATGGTGGTGAGGGCTTTACAGAGAGGGAGAGACAAAATTACCTCCCTTACAATAAGAGGGAAAATGGAAAGATCTTTGTGATGGCATCAAAGCAATGCCAAGAGCGTCTGCCTGTGTGGCTCTCTCTCACACACACACACACACACACACACACACACACACACACACACACACACACACACACACACACACACACACTAGAGAGACAATGAACAAAATGAAGATTAAGGTCTATTTAATGTCACATATTGACCAAAGTATCCAACCTGTTGTGTAGTTGCACTTGAGGAGGTGGTTCATTAATAACAAGGGAATTCCCCATCAATCAAAGACATAAACATCCATTGCTAATAAAAACATATATTTACTGAAACGTATATGCAATGCAGTTTGAGTGAGGCCTCTACATACCTGATGGTGAATTCCATCACTAATGACAGAAACATGCACAGATTCCTTGTGACAGAGGAAGATTGTGACAGATTCCTTGTTGTATAAGAAATACATACGGTAGTAAAAGCCCATTAAAATTCGTGTTGGCTGAATTCAATTTAGCTACTTCAGTTTCAGGGTCCTGCTATTGTCTCACACGGTCATGGTTTACGGTGGCAGTTGAATAAAACAGAGCCATTGTTTAGATTTATGTTATATTAGTATCTAAAATGTCATTAAAGGATCAAAAGTAAAGCACTTTAAAAAAGGCCCTAATCAGACAGAGCAAGTTTTTTTTAGATCTGTGCGGTTATGACTCCCTCAGAGGAAAAGAGGAGAAATCGAGGGGAGAACCACAAGCTGGTTTATTTTAGGGTCGGGGACAGTTTGACACTCTGATGTCAGTCGTTACAATCACAAATATGACGACAAACTACAGGGAGTCCATTGGTCACACCGAGAGGCTGAGCAATACTGATAAATCATGAGCAATAATTCATTTACCTCCTACATCAGCTCCATTGACAGGAATAGAAACAAAACATGTGACTTTAGGTTATCTATTATTACGTAACCAAAAGCAATAAAATAGACCACAACAAGTGAAGTCCACAAGGTACATCATATCAAAGTCATTACCATTTAAGAAGATGGCACGTAAAAGTAACCTAGTGTGTATTATAAATAGTATGCAAACATTGGTCATTGGGATTGTTCAGGTGAAAAGGACAGTCTTCTGTTCCTTCTCCACTCCCATGACCAGGTCACACACATTATATTGACTAAACATCTAACACTGATTATCAAAACATCCTTTTCTCATAATTAACAAGATGTCTACTTATAATCGATTATGTACTATTAATTATGAGATACAAACGTCATGATGAGAAAATGTGTTTGTTTTTTTTTCATCTTTGATGTTACAGTAATGAATTTCTGTAGCAGAGCTTTTTTCACCCCACATGATAAAATATCAAGATCTGCCCGTCCACTATATTTATTAGAAACATCCCTGCTGTTTGTTATTTTGTTATTTAAATTATGTACTTATTCCACATTTTGATCATTTCATTGTTGCAGCAGAATCCGCTCATCCAGGAGCACATAATTCATGAGGTTATGATAAAGATCAGCTGTACGTGAGATAAGAAAAGAGCACAGGAACAGAAAACTGAGAACAGCCAGACTCGTTTACGCATATTCACAAAGAGCAGCGGCCAATGGGGGGGAGAGGTCCAGCACTCGAAAAGACCAATGGTGTAATGTCACCACTCACTCAGCGTCTCAGTAAGTCACCTGTCCGCCAACCAAAAGTCTAACCCTTGCCTGAGCTCTTGGCTTTTACCGTCTTTCTGATCTGCTCTCTGCAAATATTACTGCGGAAAAAAATCTTCAAGATAGGAACATGACTTATCCTTTTGTAGGAGTGCTCTGACCTTTCTGAGCTGGGGAAGCAGAGCAGAACATTAAATGAGAGAGCAAACTGTTTCACTCAGGAGTCCATTCTGTCTCTCTCAGTCCTCTTTACTTCCCTTCCATCATTTCTTCTAATTTCTCCCAATAACCGTCTCCTTATGCTGTCTCTTCTTGTGTGTGTGTGTGTGTGTGTGTGTGTGTGTGTGTGTGTGTGACCTTCCTGAACTGTACGGCCATTTATGGAGATTAGATAAAGTTGCCTCTTGCATGACTCATTGGCATGCATTAAGCAGAGAACAACAACATACACACATGTTCGAACACACACGCACGCAAATAGACGTGCACATGAAGTGAAATCAGGGATATAGGACCAAATTGAAGGTAAAAGCGCTTTTGGTTGTCTTCTTTTGTGATACATCATCTATTTTTCCAAAGGCCATGTTTAGTGTCCTTCCCCCCCCCCATCTCTAATGGATTTTTGATTTCTACAGAGCATGCAACACAATTAGCTCGTCTTTCTTTTTTATTAACGACACATTTACTCTTTTCTTTTCCCTCGCTGTTTATTCTTGCACTAAATTGGAGAGCGAAGAGGTCTTAAAAGGTGCCTGCCGTGTGTGTAGGTGTGCGGCAGTATGTGTTATTTCAATATAATTAGGGCTCATTATTTGTATTTTTTTCCTTTTTATAAACCCTATAAATTTATCAGTGTCTATGTTAAATAAAGAAATTAATAAAACGTAAAACAATAGCACAAAAATCAAGGACAAATCTTCAGGTCAGTCTCTCAAAAGCACTTATCTTGACCATGGCTAGTACACAGTGCACACTCACTTTAGTCTCTGCATTTATCAACATTGTTTAAGATATAAATATGGTTCAGGTAAATCTTCATTGCTTATAATTTATCATACTGAAAAGTATAAAAATGGATTTGGATTGCTTAATATGGGTGGGACACATATTTGTAAGTAGCAGGGTGTGATACAGAGCTGTGAGACCAAAGTTCAACAGGAAAACACACGGGTCACCCAGCTCTCCATATAGTACAGTACTTTCTAATGGTTATAACTTAATGATGTAATTGCTCCATTCTCAAAACTGCACTCAGAAAATATTAACCAGCCAAAAAAGAGGTAATTCTGGGAAACAACAGTTTAAAGATGAAGGAACAGACGATGTTTGGAGCACACAAGTACATTTTGACATCTTCTTGAGAGTAAACTCAGGGAACTGTCAGAGATGCAATGTAACAATAAGTAACCATAATGGATGCTGCAAGCGTCATTCTCACATTCAGAGCTCTGCTACACAGAAATCTACTGAGAAACTCACACCAAGACACAGACACCCAAATGAAATCACACAGAGATTCCCTCCTGGGTCCATGTCCCACTTCCTCGCCAGGCAGTACATGGCCATACTGCCGCCGTGCGACTGACGGACTTCTGGCACAGAATGGCAGAGCGGCGGACACAAAATCCCTCTCAAGGAGCAGATGCTTGCTTCCTCTTGACATATGCCCCCGAGATGGGGCAGGGTGGATGGGAATTGGGAGGGAATATTAGAGGGGGAAGAAGGAGGGTGTTAATCTAGAGGAGCAGGGAGAGAGCAGAGGAAATGAGGATACAATAAGAGAAGTGGAAGTAGAAGGGTAAGAAGGGAAAGATCTGAGGAGCATTCTCAAGTTGTTTTATATACTCATGCGTCATTAGATAATGTGTTGCATATTAAAATTGAGTCCAGTGTTACGCTAACTGTCAGATTGTCATGTAAGTTATGTGAAGCCCTTTTGAGGGCATTAAGGATGAGGATTTAAAGAAAAGCTTTCAAGCTTTCTAATATATTAGAGCCAAGGGGCACGGGGCCAACATCAGAGAGTTGAGAGGAAAGTGAGCTCCTTCTCGGCTAAAGATGAACAGATGGTGTTGGGTAGTGAAAGAGGAGATACGAATGGATGAGACAGGATGAGAAGAGAGAAAGGGGTGAGAGGATTTCAAGAACATTTACATTTGTATCCAAATCGTCTCTGTTTCTCTTTGACGTGTGGTAAACTCCATTAGAAAATGAATGCACTGACAGCATTTTACAGAAATTGAAGGATTGGTTAATCAAAGATATGGAAACGTTACTCAGATTACTACTTTCTTTTGCTGTCTGAAAGGTATTGGCTGTGGTATTTTGTGAAAAATGGGCAACAAAATCGATAACAATCGTCACTTTGAATTGATTTGGATATTTTCAAGAGATGGGGAATGTACATGAAAGGAAGGACCATGATCTGTATTCAGAACCAGAATGTTTCATCAGGGGCTCTTTTCAAAGACTTCACATTAAACTGGCCTTGGTGTTTCAAAGAAAGAGTAAGAAGTAAAAAACATATTTATATATGTTTGATTTAAAAGATCAGGTCACCAAAATTTAAAAAAAAAAACCCAAAAAAACAACTACTCTCCTACTTAGCTCTAGTATTATCTAGTAGTCATGCAGGTAGATTGATGTCTATGATGTCTCGGTATTTAGGATTGCATGTTTGACTCATCTATGGCTATGCCAGCTGTTTTGTGACAGTGCTTTGAGCTAAATGCTAACTCTAACAAGACTCTCACAATAACAATGCTAACAGGCTGATGTTAAGCAGGTACAATGTGTATCATGGTTACCACTTTAAGGACTAGACAAATTCACCTGATGATGGAAAGAATGTGAACCTCGTGTTGGCACTAAAGGAAAATGAGGGGATCACCAAAGTCAGGAGGCCTCATCCATTTGGGACAAGCAACTCACAAAACACAGAATTCTGGGTAACAGAGTTATAAATGTCATTCTTGGTTGTTTGTTAGCGCCCAAGCTAAAATTTTATTGAACTCTATAGTAAATATTATGATTATTTTCATTATTATCATCACTATTTGTTATAATTATTATATTGTCATATTTCTATTATAATAGTTATTAAATGTTATTGTTGCTGTTCATCCGTTCATCTTCCTTTCTTTCTATCCCCCCTCTACCCCTCTCTAAACCCAGTCGGTCAAGGCAGAAGGCCACCCACCTAGAGTTGGGGTCTGCTCAAGGTTTCTGCGTGGTAAGGAAGGATGTTTTTCTTTGCCACTGTTGCCAAGTGCTTGCTTTTGGTTGGGTTTCTGTAACTAGTACAATCTAGACCTGCTCTGTTTGAAATGGTCTGAGATAACTTATTGTTACGATTTGCTGTTATACAAATACAATTGAATTGAATCAAAAATGTGGTGGAGGAAGTTTCAGAAAATGGACACTTAAAACTGAAACTTTCTGCACGGCTAGATGCCACCACAAGTGAGAGGGTTTTGTAATTTTAGGTCAAATAACCTTTTAAAATTAGTTTTTCTCCCCCTCTCTTTTCAGCTTCTCTTCTTCTCAGTAATTTCACCTCATCTAATATTATTTTTTGTCCGTCATTTGTCATTTACTTTGAGGTAATAAACACACAAAATATTGTCTATACAAGCATTACACATATCTGCACACAACCAATACTGTTGAAAGGTGAAATCTTTTTCATTAAAGCAAACAAACAAGCAAAGAACACACACTTAGAGAGCACCGTAAACAGCAATTCTAAGTCTTTCATTAATACGCACAAGAATTTAATTAGTAGCTATTGATAAGCTTTGTCTGTCTTAAGGACGTGTTTGTTTGTGAATGTGTACCGGAAAAGTGTGTGCGGGCTGCGTGTCTGTGTAACTTGAGGACATGCTCGTTATGCAGTCATTATACGGTGATCTTCTGGATTTGTCAAGCGTGAAGAGGAGAAACACACACTCACACACGCAGCGTAAGATATGAACACGGTGTGTTGACGGATTAGACAGGAGTTTTTAATCATCTTAATTAAGCCTAATTGTTATTTGTTGAATATGTGGCATTTATGAAGTTCACAGGAACACAAAAGCAGACTGAGTACTAATTAAAACTCAAGAACTGTGTTTTATTACAAGAATCTGTTAAGAAGCAGGAGAGGTTCAGTGGTAGCTTGAAACAAATGAGAGGAATATATCAGGAGATACTGAGCGAGCACACAGTATGGTTCCTATAAACGACTGAAAATGTACAAAGAGTCAACTTCGGAATTTCACTACACGTTTTCTATAGTTACAGCTGTGAATTATTAACATTTTACCACCAATCATTCAACTGTTAGGACACAGGCATTAGATTAAACCTTCTCAGACTGCTTTAGTATGAAAAGTTACACAACTATGAACATGTACAGACACATTTGCCTTTTTGTTCATTATGGTCATCAAAAAACAGTCAATACATTGCAAGTTAAGAGTCCCAGCTCCCAATATCGACAAACAGGCATCTAAACAATCACAAAATGTACCTTCAATATTAGAGAACAACTAGCAGCCAGAGGTTATTTAATTGGTCTTTTTATTTAACAACACTGATGTTGCCTTAGGTAGGTTTTGTTGTAGTGTTTAATAAGCAGGGGAGACTCTAATTGGATAAGAAAGTTTGTACTTCCCAGATAGATAATTTTGAGTGTGTGTGTGTGTTAGAAAGTGTGTGTTATAAGATGAATGTCTGATTCTTCTGTTGTTGGCAAGAGTCTTGCTACAACGGTAATTACAGACTCTCGTCTCTCTGGAAGATGATCCAGGAGCGCCACACCACACACACCCCCCCCCACACACACACACACACACACACACACACACACACACACACACACACACACACACAGCTCCTGCCAAAAGACAACACCCAGCACTCCCCTCCTAGATGCACCTGAGGAAAGAATAACTGTCACCACCCACACACACACACACACACACACACACACACACACACACACCCTTGCACCTGAGTACACTCACGTGCCAGCAAAAGGCCACAGCACCGTCTGCTCCTGCTACAAACACACACTCTCACACACACATCCTCTGTCTCTCTTCTTAACACTTCGTCTTCCTTTTATTTTCATTCTCAGATTTTGAACTGTACAGAGTGCGTTCGTGTTTGTAAAAAACATGGATTTTGTTTTTACACCAGCAGGCAGAATTATTTCCCCCCCACCAGCTTTTTTGGTTAAATACAGAGGCCCGTACAAGCAAGAACCTTCTGTGATGTTCCGACCCATCTGCAGTGCAGTTCACCAAGCTTGATCCACTAGTCCGACAGCTGAATATGCAGCATTTCATTTGCATAGTAACTGACTGTGTTCTGCATTCACATTTTAAATAGGTAATCAGACTCCACAGCTGTGGCAAGCTGATGAGTTTGACATAAAGGTGTATTTTCTCAAGTTAAATGTCATAGCAATGTACAACAGACCATGGATGAGGTGACTTGATATTTTACTCCTGCAAGGGCATTTGGTCACAATTCTTGAAGCTTTTGGTCACAAAGTGGATCTTTGCCCCTCCTATCTTGGGCGTCACCACAGACGATAAAGATGTCATAGCATCTGCCACAGTGGGAAAGTGACAGATCTAAAGTTTGTGCTAACAGAATAGCTCTCTCTTCTTGTTCTGAGTTGTGACGAAATCGAGCAGGCAAAATCGTACTTAATGCACGCTGTGTAAAATGCAGATACTACAAAACACTCTATTGATGTTAAAATGAGACATTCAACACTTTAAAATGTGTCTGACTAAATACAACAGATGTTTCAAGTCTTACACAGATGTGGACTACCATTAACAGGTGTGAGTAAACACACATGACAGATACTATGTGAGTCGGTGGTGTGTGTTTCCGTGTGTGTATGCAAGTTAATTGTCTCAAGGAGTACGACAAGCCTGCGTACATCATTAATACAAACACACACTTGTTTAGCAGGTTGCCACCTTACCCAGGGGGCACGCACACTCACGCACACACACACACATTTAGAGCACTTAACACCTTGTAAAAACCCCTGCTGACCCAGCAGAAATCACAGACACATTGAAGATGGGACAACA
Organism: Dicentrarchus labrax; assembly: GCF_905237075.1. Classification (NCBI taxonomy): domain Eukaryota; kingdom Metazoa; phylum Chordata; class Actinopteri; family Moronidae; genus Dicentrarchus; species Dicentrarchus labrax. Next base: position 5,620,683 of record NW_026136716.1, on the reverse strand, counting down.
GGAGGAGGAGGAGGAGGAAGAAGAGATAACATGAACAGGGAGGAAGACACACCTGTTATTAGCTTTTCTCCAGACGGTCGATGGGATGGAAGTTGGGACGGACAGATCGAAGGAGGGACGATGAGAAGGAGGAGACAGAAGGAGATCCTGGGAGGGAAAGAGATAAATTGTCAGGCATTAATAATGGATGGCAGATCCTTAGAGACCATGTTCAGACATTAATAATGGATAAGACTCAGCTGGAGGGGGCAAGGAAACACCTCAGCAGAATGTACCTGAGGAAAGAGCAACGACAAGAAAGTACTCGCATGATGCTCCTTTAGAATTTGGTCAACTTGAAACCGGTTTCTCAACTCTGAGACAATAATGCATGTTTCTTTGAACTGTTCAACAGTTGCTTGCATTATTCCTGCTGTTATTTACACAAAGACAGTGCAGTTGGAGATATCACCTTACACTACACAGTAAACGGCAACTTCCTACTGCCTGAACATAAATCCAAAATTAAGTTGTGGTTTGTTCTGGTCAAAGATTTGTGTTATTATATCACTGCCATATTATGTTACCCTCCATTTCCTGGAAAACACCAGACCCCCACAGGAAGAAATGGAAGTCCCTGACAGGAAATAATCCCTCAAAACATATTGCATTACATTTAGAGCAACTTTCTTAGCAGCTACAGCAGCTGATATCATTATCTGACTTTGTCTGAAACTATTTTACTATTTTAGAAACAACAACAAGCACAAAACATTGGTAATGAAACAGAAAGCATTCACTGCAACATGGGGAAAAAAAAAACCAAAACCTGTAAAGCGAAAAACAATTGCTGGCCATTTCAATCAGATGCTTGAAATGATCATCATTCTGGATTCCCTACCGAGGCTGATTTTAAATGAGCTGTGAGAAAAGAGATATGTAGTTACACTGCAACCCTTAAAAGAACAAGGTAAACCTTCAATTCAAGTAAAATTACAGAAAAAACATTTCCTGAAAGAGCCCAGAGGTTGAGTTTAAACAGTCACAGCGAGAGTGGTTATATACCAAACTGAAAATCAGACGAACCACAAACTCAAACATTTCTGCATGAGCGGAGCGACAAGGAGAGGGCGCAAGCTAACTATCACTTACAAAGGCCCTTGTCACACACACACACACACACACACACACACACACACACACACACACACACACACACACAAACACACACAGAGAGAGATGCTTACACACACAAATGTGAGACAAAAAATACAGATGCTTCTACACACATGCACACACATATTTATGCACGCTTACAGAGACACACACACAGACGCACACTAAAACACACAAATTAACACACAGAGGTTGATGCACTGCCAGTTCTTGATGACACAGAGGGGAGAACGAGAGAGTGCACACACACACACACACACAATTTCCTCTGCATTGTCCTGCTCCCTCTCTGTCTGTTACATCCTCTCATCTTTATTTCACACACTCGCTCCCTCTTTTTGTATCTACACACACACACACACAGGCAAATGAGCAGCACACTTAAACTAAATGGGTGGCCTGATGGTGAATCACTGTCATTTATCAACAAAGACCTCAGCTTGTTGTCCCTTCATCCCCCCCTCTCTCTTCACACACACACACACACACACACACACACACACACACACACACACACACACACACACACACACACACACACACACACACACACACACACACACACACACACCCAACTATACACAGATCGACTCACGTATTACACATTCACATCGACTATCGCACACGTGTACAACACACCGTATGGGTGTATAATTACAGTGAGTGAAGCAGCACTAAGGAATAATTACAGAGGCTGGTTGCTGTTGTTGTTGTTGTTGTTTCCAACAAATAAACCAGTACACAAACAAGATGGAGGGGTGAGTGGCAGGTCAAGCCATCTCTGCGACGATGCTGTAGAACAGCGCCATCTCCCATATCCGGGTCTGTTCTCTTTCAGTGTCTCTTTCTACTACTGTATGGACATATGTAGGTATTACATGTGCATGTGTGATGCATCTCGTTCAGAAACTATAGGGATTAATCTGCTGCCACCACATTTGTAGTATGTGGCTTCAGGAATTTGCCTCCATTCAGCCACAGGAGCATTAAAGAGGTTGGCCACTGATGTTTAAAGCCTGGCTCACAGTCGGGTACCAGGGTTAAGATCAGGGCAGGCCAGACTAGTTCTTCTGTTGCCACAAAGTTGAAAGCACGCTTGTCTTATAAAAATATTATTGTATGCTGAAGACTTGAGTCAGGTGTGTCGACTTACTTTTGACTAGATCTTCCTCTCTCTCGCTTATCCATTTGTCTCCTTTTCACTACTTTTTCTGTTACTTTTCGGTTCTCCTTTTTAGCTTTCGATATCTTTTCACATCCTTCAAAGTCCCAAAGTTCTCTGTCCCCTCTGTAGTGTTTTCTTTTTACCCTCACACACACACACACACACACACACACACATACACACACACAGTGCCCGGGCAGTCACCTGCACTGAAGGTAAATGGAGTGTGAGGTTTTACTGGTGCTGTGATTGCAGGGTACAGCTCAGGAGGAAACAAGTGTTTGGTTTGTTTATGTGCTATCAGACAGCAGGTGGCGGAGTCAGCCCACCGCCTCCTGACCTGCACTGGGGAAAGGGGTGTATTGAGGTCTAGGATGAGTGTGTGCATGTGTGTGTGTGTGTGTGTGTGTGCATGTGTGTGTTGGTTGGGGGGGGGGGGAGTGCACCCACGAAACTTAAGTCTAAACATTTCTTCAAAGTATTCTGATGACTGGGAACATCCATAAATGTTTAAAAATGAGCACAGAGCTGAATCAACAACAGAAAGTGAACGTTAATGGGAACGTTATTGGGACTTTTGCATGTCCATCAGTATCTGGTCTGTGTCTGTGTGTGCGCATGCGTACTATGTGTTGCATGTGTGTGAAGCGGTTGGGGAGGTGCAAGGTTGTGAGGGTTATCCCACTGCGTCAGAGAGAAAAGAGGAAAAGGAGGGAGGGAGCTCTCTTGCATGTAGAAAAAACAGGAGCGATGAAAAATGGACGATAAACGAGTGGCTTTGTTCTCCTGAAGGGCTGGGTTCAGTGGCGGATGAAGAGCTAACTCTTACTGGGAAATCACAGCTTGGCACAGGTCTCTGTCTGTCATTGGTTTGCAGTCTCTCTCTTTATTCCTGTTCCTGATCCTCCGTTTCTTGAGTTTTTATCTCTTTATCAACCTTTAGTTCTTTTTCTTGCTCATTCTGTCGCTTTTTCTATTGATACACGTTTATTTCGGACACATTCTCTTTGTTTTATTTATCTTTACCTCCATATCAACTTACTTCTTTACATCTAACTAAATCTCCAGTATCCTGCATATTATCTATCCACTGTCTACCTTCTATCCTTCAATCCATCCACCCCTTCTCTGTGTCCCTCCCTCCCTCCCTCCCTGTTCGTCATCATATCTATGCTTTCAAGTCCTGTTGGAACGAGTGTGAAGTCCACTGACATCTCAATGGCATGCCTGATAGCCCACAAACACACACAACAGAATTTCCTGTGTGAGACGGACACTTTGGACACTGTGTCAATTAAAAAAGAGACAGACAAGACAAGATAAGATTTAGTCTTATTTAGGGATGCACCGATCAGCCTTAAGTACAGATTCTAACACATAAACTCAGAATATTTGCTCATACCGAATCAATACAGTCACAGATAAGGCAATATTATGTACCAGGTATTATGCAACTTCACTAAACATTAAATTGGCAGCCCACTGTGACTGAATTTTAATAATAACAAATGAAAAAATGAAAAAACTATTTAATATGGATCAGGTCTCGCCAATACCTGATCCACCTAAAATGGTCGGTATCGGCACAGATTTGTGCATCTTTAGACTCGACATTTAAACCACTGAGAATTGTTTCAGCCCAGTTGGATTCACTGTACCTGACCAATGAGCGAACTACAGGAATATTTAGTTTTTGAGACATGTCAGTAAGTTGTTAACGTGTGTAGAAAGGGTTCATGTTGAAAAAATGAGTCAACGACAGAACTGTGCAGCACACTTAAAACAACATTTGTCTTGCAGAAAATTCATCCATACATCCACCAGACGATAATGAGCTTGAGTTTTTTTTATTTTGAGTTTCAAAATAAATGCAAAAATAAATATCTTCCATCAGCAGAAAAGTAGAAACTGAAGGTGATCTGGTTGTAATAACAGCCTCGGTGAAGTGTTTGATGCTTTTGCTTTTTAAAAGCAGCTTGTACTGCTCACATACAGTTCTCATAACAGTGACTCAAATTAAATAACTATGGCACTGTCAGTGATTCCATTAATTATTAGCAATGTCATTTCACTGTATTACAGCAATTATATAACAATATTTCCTAAATTCCATTGCTTTGAAACAGTAAACAGAGGAATTCTTTGCAGTAAAATAAAATGCTTACAAGTATAAATACTGTTATATGTGTTTATACATTATCTGTTATCTGTTATAATGTTGGCAATTATTTGATTATTAGAGTCACGATCTTAAATATATTCCCACTAGACATGTTTACTTCAGCTAGACTGAGCTTTACCATTTAATTACCCTGTTACTTTGAGTGTGTATGCACAAGTGCACGCATGCCTCTTGGTATGCCTGTTTGTGTGTGTGTGTGTGTGTGTGTGTGTGTGTGTGTGAGTTAAATACCCTTAACAACCTTATTACTTGCCATGTTTTTACCTTAAACTTCTTCGTTGGTTAAATGGGAGCACGGCTTGGCTGTAGATCAGCCCCAGGCGTTTCCTTACGTGCTCAGTTAAAGGGGCAGAGGTAAAACTCTGTAATTCAATTTCAATTAAAGGAGAGAAGAAGAGGAAGCTTTAATTGATTGTCGCTATGCCAGAGTTTGTGTGTGTGTGTGTGTGTGTGTGTGTGTGTGTGTTTGTGTGTGTGTGTGTTGGGCTGACTGTATACACACACACACACACACACACAGATGTCCTACTTTCTCGTTGCTTAATTATACTCGCTTGTTTCCAGTCTATGTTGGGGAAGCACGGGGAGGGGGCCAATACTGTATTGTATTTATGATATTGTATAAAATGAATTTTAATTATATTATATTATCTGTGTTTTTGTCAATATATTTAAATATTAAGCTTTGAACTGAGTTTTATTTGCTAAAAGTTGGTAATAAACAACGATGTCCATCAGATTAAAATATGCTCAAAGGTTAATTCATTTTTACCGTTTGTGATTTTTATTTAATAAAAAAAGTCAACAAACTGTTTATTTAAGCTACTTTTCCTGTCCAGAGCTTATTCTAATGTGCCAAAGGCTATCATTATAATACCCCATGCAAATATGGCAACATTATTACACTGAGCACAGTCTGATCCCCAAAGTGATGGCGACTCAAAAATGTCCTGAAAGTCTGCCTGTCACATTGTGTACAAAATGACACGGGTCAATGAGTAGATGTTTAAAAAAAAAAAGAGAAAGAGAAAAAACCCACAGAACTGCTTTTTACCAAGTTTGTTTTTGCCCTTTTTATCCTTTGTTTGTTTGCATTATTTGTGTTGGGATTTTTATTCCACATCTCCTAGTCCCTCGTCTGGCTTTTTTTTTTGGCTCGGCTACAAGGCATTAATGAAAGCATTTCAAGCAAACATGTTGATTTTTGTTTCCATGGGGATCCAGAAGGCCTGACAATGTCACAGAGGCTTCGGCCAACAGACTGGTGGAAAACACTACCGCCTTTTTCCCTCTTTTATTCACATTGTGTCCCTCCATTTCTCCTCAACTCTGTTCCATCTTCCACTCTACTACTTTTGTCTTTGTAAATCACTCTTTATATTCCTTTAAATTTCTCCAACTCTTTGCGTTTGCATTTGTTTTCCTTTATCCACCTTTTCAAGCAGCCCTTCAGCTTTCCGTTTCTCTTTTTCTCCTCCACTTTTCTCTCTTTTCTCCTCTTTCCCTTTCTGTTTCTGACCCTGTCCATTCTGCTCGCTGCCTTTCTTCCTTTGTTGCCATCTACGTGTGAAGAGCTGTGATAAATAAAGACAAACACAGCGGTATGTGTTTGTGTGTGTGCGTTTGAGAGACGGATGCCAGCTCTCTGATAGCATTGTTAGCCTCTCCACCTCTCCTCACTCCACTGCACATCCAGCTACAGGCTTTCTTCCCCCCTCTCCATCCATCCAGGCCCCGAGCCAGGAAGGCGGCTTCGGGGCCAAGTCAGGCCAGGACGGAGGCTTCAATGTGGGGATGCAGGGGGCGCTGGTGCTAGAGGATGAGGACAAGGGATCCAGGCCAAGCCCCCGGACCCAAGACCCTGATCTGGCTTGCCAGCCGCCCCACTAAAGGGCCTTCGTGGCTGGGCACAACATCAGGGCAAGAGGGGAGATGGAGGCTGGAGGTCTCAGCAGCCGTAATGGCAGTGGCTAGATTAAGACCTTCTCTTAGAATCAGCACAATGGAGGAGGTCTACAGCGGAGCTACACACACACACACACACACAGGCGTACACACATACACACTGCCTCTATTCAGCTCTGTCCATGTCGCCCATCAGAGGCAGAAAAGCATGAATAAATACATGAGCAGTGTAGAGCTCCATAGGACTGATAAAAAGAAAGAAAAACACACATAAATTACAGGAACTGAAAGAAAGAATGGTAAATTGAAAAAAATGGAACAGATAATTTTGATGGTTTTGTACTACAGTAATTGTGACAGGAGAAAAAAAAGAAGAGGCAAAAGTGATGAATTATGAAAATCCTCTCCAAGTCCCTGAGCTCAGGAAATGGAATAATTAAGGAAAGTTAAAGAGCCAGATGTGGAAATGAATGGCAAAGAGCAAACTTCCAGAGGCCTGTGAGTTATATGTGCAGTATTGGCCTGGTTGCACTGTCGCGATGTCAGCGAGCGAACTTAAGAGCTGAAATATTTATGACAACTTAATCAAATCCCTATCAAGACTGCAGCTACTGATAATGCAGCTAATACCAAGTCTTCCACTTCTTCTACTGTAACTGATACAGCTGTTATTATTTTACATCTAACCAACACAGCCACTACTGTTACCTCCACCATTACCGCAACTCCCTCTTCACTTCTACAAAGAGTCCCTTCCAGCACCTCACTGGAGATGTAATTGCAGATGAAAAATTGTTTAATGCGAACATAAACACCAAAATCTGAGCTGAGAAACAGACCACTGGATCAGGCTTTATTTTAGCTGTATACCATCCAGTTTTGAGGCAGAAATCTCAGAAATGGATAAGTGGGCAAATGGCTAAAGGAAAGTGAGAAAATATGTTTGTCATAACATTTGGATGGACCAGCCGTTCAAAGAGAAAGCAGAAGTTTGAGGAAATGGAAAGTCATGTCATCCTTTAAACCAGGCTGATTGATTTTTGATATTTCCACGCTGAAAGATTGTTGTGAAAACCAATTTTGTGACTTTTGAAATTTGCAAATTTAGTTTGACTTTGTTAGGCTAAAAGCCAAGGGCCCACTTGTTTTTGAGATAGAGACATTTCTATTAGGACTTTCAATGATTTTCAAGGCCTGTTTTGATTTGTTTTGAATAGTTGGCAGGCATGGTATTCTATCTAAACACTCTACACTGGCAAAATTATTGAACCAGTGTGTTTATAACTTGCGAAAAATGGATATTCGGCCATATATTTAGAAGACCAGGACGACTGATGAGTTTTCCGGCACAAAGTGATGACACAAGTCGCGTTTTCAGGTGCACAGAATTGTGAAAAAGTGTAATCCACAACTTAGAGAAGACTCTGGATTTTTAATAGAATCACGATTGAATACAGCAGATAATTTCACAAGAACTCTTGCCTGTTGTTACAATGCGCACGTCAATACCTTTTACCCTAATTTATATACACAAGACGCAGCAATTTTCAGTACATTTCTATACAATGTTCGAGGAATTATGAGAGTTACAGGAGAGCTGAGAAAAAGAAGCAAAGAAAAAAGATGCTGTGTATAAAAGTTCACAAAGTATAAATAAACCCATGAGGACATGGTGCCTGCCCAGTTGTTGCACTGTTCATTTTTTCTTTGAGTCGGCTAATGTCCACGTTTTTGGCCACAGAGGAGAGGAGCCTAGATCCCTGGTAATGTCTGCTATAAGACCGTTTTACCTCCTCTTACCTCTTCACCTATACTATATGGTACTTCTGTAGTCAAAGTGTGTGTGTGTCCGTGCATGTGTGTTTGCGTCACAGCTCTCAGAAAGGACCCTGGGACCCTCCTCGACAGTGAGAGCTTTTAGCTCTTCTTCGCTAATGTCCTGAATAATGGCATCTTGATGGAGAGAGTAGCCGAAAAAAGAGAAAGAGGAGAAAGGGGGGAGAAAAAGAGACAAAGAGAAAAACAGTGGAGAGGGACGGGGGGTGGAGAAAAAGACAGAAAGAGAAACCTCTGCATCCATCTGTCTCTACCTCCAGACCTCCATCAGTAGCAGGCCTATCATTATTCCCTCTTTCTGCCTTTCTATTTTCATTAGTCCCTTTTTGTCTCTTTTCAGCATGATGATGAGATTTTTCTTGCCCTTGCAGAAAGACACATCTCAGTATGAGTCCCAAGCTTTTAACAAAATGAACTTTTGATGCCACTGAAGCATTATTTGGAAGAAAAAGGAATATGCTATTTTTTATCAATGTCAGCTGAAGCCACTGCACAAGTCCTTCAAGATGTAGCATCTCTACTGCTGGCTGCTAGATGTTGGCTCCAACAAAAACTCCAACTCCAAAACGAATGAAGTTTAGAAAGTTAGCTTTTTTCCCTCCAGACAAATTTTAGATCTCGATATTTATTTATTGTAATGTGTCTTTGGTTTGACTTGACGTTTAAGAGAAGTGAAGTTTGCTGTCAGCTATGATGGTTCACCAGACTTCCTCCCCTTCTGCAAAAACGTCTATGTTCTGACTTCCAAAACACCTTAAGAGATGTAAAGCTGACGTCACTGATGCATTGAGCGAGTCTTCTTTGGTGTATGGTTGAAACAGAAAAGTGGAACTGGAATACAACTGTTTGAGACTTGCAAGATAAAGCTGGTTCCTGTTTTGAGCCACAAGAAATCAAGCAGATTTTCTGTCAAATGTGAACCTGTGGTTAATGACATTTAATGCAACAGAGGATCTTCTGTGTACAATACCGTCACACGTCATGTTGTAATGATACATGTTGCACTGCCAGGGAAAAAAAAGATGAATTCTGACAAATCTGTTTCTTGAAAAGTGATTTGTCAGATTTCCACTGGTGCGACTGGTGTTTAAAATGTATGCAACCATAATACTGTAAAACTGTTAAACTAATTATCGACTTTTACTTGTAGCCCTCCTGAATAGATCACAAAGATTGAGTCCAGTGACATTTTTCTAGTTCCTCCTTCCACTTGCATCGCACATTTAACAAAATATTGACACTGATTGCTCGAAAAAGGTCCAAAAAGCATTCGCGGATAATGCTCTCTCTAAAATCTAGCTCAGGGGTAATTTCCATCCGTCTCTTTCCTCTAGTGGGAAAACTGTTCTATCACTATGGATGAGAGTGTCAGCTAAAAGTGCATTGTGCTGTCTGACCATGACTTGTCCTTGTTTGGATTGTCAGTTTGGCTCTTTGGTTAAATCCTATAATATTAGCAGTGGCTGGTTGATTAAAAACCTAACTGCTGGTATTTGGGTTGTAAGGTAACTCCGGGGTGTTCGGCTGCTCTGAGTAAACTGTGGGGACAGTTCAGGGTGACTGACCATGACCGAAACACACAAACAATCCCACACTTGCTCTTTCTCGGTTTCAACCTTACTTGTGTCTGTTTCATAAATACCTGTGTGTGTGTGTATGACTCTCTAATTCATTGAGTAACAGACTCTCTCTCTCTGACACACACACACACACACACACACACACACACACCCACTACTGGGGGTCATTGCCACATCAGGTAAGTAAACAGGAGCAGGTCAAGGAGTTAAATATTAATACACTTATTTTCTACTCCTGACTGTGAAAACAACTTCTACTAATCATAGTTTCTAGTAAGTGAAAGCACACAATTATGAGACAAATATTATCTACACTATTTTGGGATTATTTGTCATCCTGTATTTGTTATTATGTGGCTGTTTTTAATCCAGCAGCTGTAAATAATCTTTATTTAATTTTTCAGTACTGTCTCATTCCTCCCATTTTTAGCAGCGAATCTGTCTCATAAGCGAAATTCCACACTGTCCCCTCCTCTTTACAGAGATAATCCGTATATCCACGCACACCCCCACCTCCTATTTTGGCCTCACAGTCAGGAAAGAGGATCCCCCCCCCCGCAAATATATATTTTTCCATAAGCTGATTTCTAGAAGTTGGACTTTTATTGTCTTCCCTAAACGTCATTTGATTCCTAAATTAAGGATGAAAGAAATATTAAAACAGCACGCAGATATATACGCAGATACAAAAGTATAAAATGGCATCACCCAGGGCGCCGTCGCTCAAATAGGTCACAGCTTTTATGGCGCGTTGTTAGGCGGAAAAAAAAATAAAGTTTGTGTGTGCCATTGTGGTGAAGTTAAGTTCCCATGTCTGTGCCAAATAATTGGCAAGAGATCATTATATTACAGGGCCTGTTCGCCTCTGCATGCAAGCACAACCTGTGCGGCACGGAACACACATCTGTCTCCTCGGGGGAAATATTTATCGGACATTTCGGGGTTTTAATATTTCTCTTTTTCTACAAATTAAACCGCACGGCACAGCTGCAGAGTAGTTGAAATTATAACTTCGTGCAAATGCCGATTATCCCCGAGCGCAATTAAGTTAAGAGGAGAGATGCTGGATGAGAGGCACTTCGATGCACAGCTCTGACGATGCTCGTTTGTTAGAGAGGGTCCGCCGATTGAGTGATAATGGAGAAATCCCGCATCCAATTTAAATGACCTGGTTTGAATGAGGGGGGGGGGGGGGGCATCACCCTTCAAGAAAAAAATGTTCCATATCAACAACTTTGAATTACACATGCGCTATTATTAATAGAAAGGTATTTTTCATGAGGTGGCCCACACAGACAGAGAGCGCTCTGCATACCTGTGCAGAAATACACACACTGCAGAAATACACACACTGCTGATTTACTTTAATGCAACGAGTCTACAATCTAATTCAGCTTGATACGGTTTTTTAAAAAAAAACAATCCAAAAATGTTGACCTTATATAGTTCCACTTTTCTCACACATTTCCTCGTTCTTTTCTTCAGTTCCTGAGGTTCTTATGGGAAGTAATCTGCCTCAGACTTTCCCCTCAGGAACAGTTTAATACGCTTCTATGTTTATTCCATAAACAGAATTCCCCACCTGTTTTACACAAAGAGACAGAGTTGGACACCCACTGTCTTGTTTGAACGGACATTTCCCTCTGTGTGTAAATTATTCTCATTAACTTCCCTGAACAATCCGCAGTTCGGTTCATACATTTGTTTTCTGTGTGTGTGATTTGGATTTTAGTCATCGGTCTGTGGGATTCAGGGTACACACGATGCGTCCTGTGAAAGAATTCTGTTGGGTTTGTATTTCCCGAGCTGCGCACTCATCATAGAAAGCGGTGAATCGGTCATCAGTGAGCCTTGGTACTGTAGGAACGTGCGTGTTAACTCAACATAGAACAAACATACGACTCCAAACCTTTACAATTGTATTTCATTAGGTCTAACTCGAATTAAAAGCTCCGAGTATTTCATAGAAACTGTGACAGGAAAGCTGATATTTCTATGCAATAAATGAAAAATCGGTGCAGGATTCATTGCTGGATCTTTAAAGCAGCCTGTTTCCTAAAAAGGCCTCGTCGTGTTTGTCTTTTTAAAATATTGTTTGCATGTTCCTGTGATTGTGTTTTTATTTACAGCTCTCGGAGTCTCCAGAAGCGCTGTGGAGACTCCTCAGCTGAAGCAAGCCTCCGCTCTGCTGAAGTGTCCGTGAGCAAAACACCAACTCCTTATCAGCTCCAGGGGGCTGCCTGACCCCTGCTCTGTGGAGAACAGGGGAGTCTCCCCATCAAAAGTGTTATTTATTACTATCATTTTTGGAGAACTTTCTTTGGCGCAGAGGCGCACGGCTGTCCCCAATTACGCACACGCAATTACAGCTGCACAAAGGCACGAGAGGTGTTTCTTTTTATAGTTTCTGACTTACAAAGAGCATCGATGAGGAGGAATGAAAAGAAAGAGATCAACTTAAAGTCTGTGTTTATTAAAAGTCTGAATGGAGCTGAGCGAACATGCTGCTGAAGAATGCAAATAATGAAAAGTTGATTTTTTTTAATGACTTTTGAAAGTTGTTTTTATTGAATGACACCATTTACTGCTTTGATTTGTTAAACTGGTATTTTAATACAAAATGGAATATGACTTATCAATTAAGAAGAAAAACAAACTAACTAAATAAATATTGCTTAAACCGATGTCCTCACAATCCGGTTTAAATTAAACTATACATTTGTTCTACAAAGATTCGTTTCAGTTTCTCCGCACATGAGAAAGGTTGGTGAAGCAGACTTTGAGTTTACCCTCCGCATCCTCTGCTCCTCTCTCCTCCCTCTCCCTCTCCGCTCTGCCTGCGCGCAGTTTTCCGGGGGGCTCCTTATAAATAAAATCCACTGTCCCCGGTTCCTCTTCCTTATTGGTCAGGTGGAGCCGTTACCTCACTCAGGGGCCAGTGACGCAACGTCTTCACGTATCCTTCATGTGCGTCTCTTCTTGTTTCTTATTGAGAGTCTTGCCGTCGCTCAGAGGGAGAAAGCGGGATTCGCGACGAACCGAGAGTGCAGGACGGACCGGGTGCGCTCGATACTAAACACTTCCCATCCCGGGAGGAGAGCGGCGCACGAGAGCAGTCTCTCTCTCTCCCTCTCTCTCTCTCTTGCTCTCTCTCTCTCTCTCGCTGTCTCTCTCGCTCCCTCGCGCACACACACTCACGCCCGCGCGCACGCACGCTCCGCATACGTCTCCACTTTGCCGTAGTAAATTACGGCATTGATCTTAACGGCGAGTGCGGATCTGTCTCTTGTGTTCGCCCTTTCTTCGACGGACCGACTTGGAGAAACCCTCGACAGAGAAGTAAGTACAAACATGTATTAGTTCATATTATTATTATATTGTTTGTGTGTCTGTGTGTGTCTGTGTGTGTGTGTGTGTGTCTGTGTGTGTGTGTGTGTGTGTGATTTGTCCGACCTGTTCTTTGTAACTTAACTTTCACTGTTAGTTCATGGAGACGGTCCATCCTCGTCACACATCGCGCATCCACATGGGTTAGTTGGATTTTGGACTATTTCCCGAAACTGTTTCTGCTCGTACCGACTTTATGCGCGTTGATCTCAGACCGCTCGTGATTTCTGTCGGCGAGTCAGCGTCCACTAAAACCTCTGCCCGAGGTCTGTTTTAAAAGTAAAAAGTTTTTTAAAAAAGGGGGGGAAATGAGGTTTTGGTAAGCGCTTTACTGTCAGTGGCAGTTCATTGCAGAGTTCAGCTCGCAGGGATTGACGCACCTGCCGTTGCTTTTGGGTTTCGTGGTAGTTTTCGGTCAGCTGATGATTAACAAGTAATTGAACTCTTCTCTAATTAAAGCACATACAGAACTCTGAATAAGAGACAAAACGCTCCTGCTTCCAAATCAAATAAACGTCTTCCCAGCCCATTTTACTGATCTGTGGTGAAGTCATTCAGCATCCAGCTTTGTTTCCACAGAGGCTCCTCACACTTCATCGTTAAAACAAGAGCAAAGTGTTTTGGAAACAAGTTGATTTATCTCAAGAAAACTTCACAAGCTTGATAATAAAAGAATAAACGGCATGTTCTGCTGTATATTTGCCGTCCATAATCCTGCCGTGCGTAAATGTAACAACTTGGGATTTCTGTCTCTGGACAGCGGGGCTCTGCGCTCAGAGCGCACACAGTCAGTACAGCGAGGACTACAGATCCACTTCTCACCGGAGCTATCAGTAATAACCACGTTATTTGGTTCCTCTTTGAGATGCAGAAGGAAGTACAAGGTGTGCTGATTATAACCTCCATCTTTTACAAAAAAAGAACTTCTACTAACAAAAATCATTTAGACCTTTTCTGTTTGTAATTTTAGTATTTCTATAAGGTTAAAACATCCGGATAATGTTTAAAACTAACAGGCTTTACTTTCCACGTCATACCTTCAACAAAGAGAATTTCATTTAGCCATGAGCCACCACAGGCTTACCTTTTAAATGGAAATATGCCATTTACAGTTACTACTACAGCTACTTCCCATTTCAGTTCTCAATTGCAGAGCAAGTTATTCCTGCTCTTTAAATTCAGATTAAAACCCACGTTTCTGTTTTACCACACACACTCTCACATCACCTTTCACAGACTGAACATAAACGCAAAAGGTTTTTCAACTTCTTGTCTATTTGAACACGGTATATTGCAGCAAGAGTCTAAGTCTGAGTCTAACTTTGATTTTTAAGATATTAGTCACAGAAAAGGTGATGAAGGCGTTTTCCTCCTCTGTTGTCTTGTGTTTTACTAAAGCAGACACGAAACATTTGCTGGTTTCACACCGATGTTCCCTCAAGCTGACCTCGGACACAAATTTCAAAATAGCCAAGTTTTCAAGCTCTTTGGACCCCCTAATCTAAACTGTTTGCCTTGCACTCTCTCTACCTCCCGTGTAAGTGTGTGTGTGTGTGTGTGTGTGTGTGTGTGTGTGTGTGTGTGTGTGAGGAACCAATAATGCAAACACAGAGCAATGTGTGTATGCATGTACTGTATGTGTGAGTGCGAGTATCTGGGTCACTGCCGGGCACTGTGTTGAGGGGCTGAGTGTTTTTCTGAACACCTCTCGTGTACAACACCATAACTCGGAGTTAGTATTTTCTGCCTCTCTTTAATATATTTCTGTCCCTTCAACTGTGGAATTAAAACTGCTCTACCAAACTGTTGGAGGAAGCAGCTTTAATTTGTGAAATATTTCCATAGTCTTGACCCTGAAATCACTTGCAAAACAGATGCAAACATGTTACAAGGAAAATGCTGCCTGCAAGCGGGTGTGTGTATGTGTAAAGTGTGAGCAAATACTGACTTCAACCCGTTTTTAAAAAATGGCCAACGCTTATTTTTTGTGATGCCTTTCATAGAAATGTTTTTGTCCATTTGACTTGATTCCTAAATTAAAGATGAAAGAAATATTAAAAAGGTTTAATTTAGCTTTGGCCAGGGACTTTTGTTTCTGAAAGGTTAGGATATCCTGTACTTTCTGCTGATTTTTTTGCAAGTATCTCAGTCAGTCTAATCCACTGATAGGTGATAGTTCTGGATATGAATAAAGCCAGCTCTTCAACATTTCACTTCAACACCCCTAGATAGTTTTAGGTGTTTCCAGAGCAACAACAGAGAAACATAACCTTTATGAGGTGCTTTCACCACCACCACAGGTGTCCCCTCTCTACACTTACAATATAATTGTTGAGATATATTCACTCATGACAAAAAAGTACAATAACATAAAAATTCACTGCTTTTAAAAATGTAAAAAAAAAAGTACCTTTTAAAGAAAAAAAATAATTTGAAAAAGTAAAAAAGAAAGCACACCAAAAAAAATCATTTTCTTTCTTTAGAGTGTATTGAAATCCCTTTGACAATAAGAGAGAGCCTGTCAATTCTTCACAGCTCCTCACAAGATGCAGAAATCAAGGTTGCCCCTCAGGAGAGGAGGAGGAAATGGGAAATTATTTTGGGTTTTACAGGCAGGTGTTACTTCTCTGTGGGAATATCTCCTTGAACTATTTTAAAAAGTGTGTTTCTCTCAATGGTTCCCTTGGCTTTTGGTCAAGACATGTACTAAGTGTAATTGTTTGAATTTGGCTTAGTGAGCGATCGAAAAAAGTGGCTGCCACATTCATTTCTGTCAGACACTTTGGTTTGAATTGTTTGAATTTTTTGTGATGGTTCACAATTGGGGATTTTTACACAAGATTTCTACGTTTATGTTGGAAAGAAAAAACTTATGTGTAGTCTTCTAATATCTCTTAAGTGTGGAGAACTTGTTCTATGAAATAATTCTGATATTTTTAAATACAACAAAACATTTAAGACCAAGTAAACTGATTTTAGGTTTTAATTTGAGCACTAGTATATCTCACAATTGAAAATAATTTTCAGAAAATTTCCTTTCTATATTTTCATAATGAAGAGTAATTAAATTGATCTACCAGTGTCAATGATTGGACTTATCTCTGACTGAAAAATAATCTTTTTATGCAGAATTTTGCCAAATGATCAAGATTTCATTCTGGGAATGAAACCTTTAATAGTCTCTGGAGCAAAATGGCACTTTCCAGGTGACCTGAAAAGGTATTAATCATAGCGATATGTGTTTATTTGTCTGTTGTTGACCAGGTAACTCCTCTCATCCTGCATGCGTCTGTGAGGACCCCTGGTCATGTCCGTTTAGCTCCCCTGCGTGATGCCTGATCATGACAGCACCACCCTCCTAACCAGACAGACGAAGCGCCGACGTGTCGACATTGGGGTGAAAAGGACTGTGGGTAGCGCGATATTCACCCGCGCCAGGGAGACCCTGCTCGACAGCATGAACCAATCGCACAGCATCGATCAGGACGGAGACTGCTCGCTTGTCAGTCACGGCCATGGGGGTACCAACGGTGACGGAGAGAAGTCAAATGTTTTGAGGAAGTTGCTGAAGAGGGCCAACTCGTACGAAGACGCCATAATGCCTTTCCCTGGGGCGACCATCATCTCTCAGCTACTGAAGAATAACATGGGAAAGAATGGAGGGAGTGACTCTGGCTTTCAGGTATACACAAACACAATTACAGGGACTGGTGAAGTGTTAAGTCAATTAACTCATTTCAGTTTTAGATAATTAATGATTGGTTTGCATCGCCATTTCATTGAATCAACCTGCATTTTACTCCTCCAACAAACACAGGCCACTAAATTAGTCTTCAATTCCCATCCATTGATCCATTACATTTTTCAATTGTTTATTAATTCAGTACTCCTGTCCTCCATCACAGGGGAGTGGAGCTCTGTCCAGTGGAGGCTCAGAGATCCAGGCCGAGGATGCCTGCAGCAACTCCTCCCGTGACCAGGATAGCCCCTCTGACTGCCTCTCTCCTGGGCCTCCTCTTCCCCCTCCGCCGTCCTCCTCCTCCACCTTCGGGCGGCCACCGCCTCCTTCGAGCCATAACTCCCACGCTTCCTCTCAGTCACTCCCTCTTTCCTCCTTCGACTTGGACAGGCTGTCGGATGAGCACCTTCGTGCAAAGCGCGCACGAGTGGAAAACATCATCCGCGGTATGAGTCACTCGCCACTGGTCCGGCCAAACGCTGGCGACCACAACCAAGAAAGCAACCGCGAGAATGAGAACAGAAGCAACAACAGCAACAGCAGCAATGACCACCGAGGAGACGGCAACAGCCACAACATCAGCAGCCATGACCACAGGCGAAGTGACGGCCCTTCTTCCCTCCTGAGCTCTCCAGGTTCGCGGGGCGGTGTGGTCAGCGTTGGTGAGGTTTACAGGGAAAATAAGAGAAAGCAGCGCCTGCCACAGCAGCAGCACAGCTTCACCCAGCTGGTGTGTTCAAGGCAGGAGCAGAGACAGGAAGAGAGACGGCAGCTCAAACTGCAGCTGGAGGACATGCAGGTTGGTAGCAGATGATGTTATGAGCAGCATGAAGAAACCTGGATTTCAGGGTCTCAAGGAAGGCCAACTTTTCAAAGTGGCACAGATTCAAGGAGTAAATACATGACATCCTATTCCTTGAATCTGTACCTAGAGAAAGCCAGAGCTGTGATAGAAAATCATTGAGCTCAGTGTTTCAGTGGCGTAGATGCACATGCAATAGCGCAGAGTATAGCAGAACAAAAATGGTGCAACAAACTGAGTTTGCTTAAAAAATGTTCAGTCCACCAAGTGGGTTAAGGCATACTGTACTATTTCAATATCTCCTTTAGTATATTTATGGTAACAGGTGACCTTCAGGGTTCAGAAGACGTCTTCTTTAACATTCTCTATCCTCTGTTGTTCAGAAACAGCTACGTCAACTTCAGGAGAAGTTCTACCAGATCTATGACTCAGAGACAGAGGAAGAGGAAGAGAATGGCGAGAGCGGAGAGGCCGACCGAGGTAGAGAAAGAGAGGAGGACGGCAACTTGTCAGAGGACAGTATCCGATCTGACGGCCTGGAGGAGAGGCACAGAGACAGAGGGCGACACAGCCACGACGATCTGTCTGAGCTAGACCCAGGTCTGTTCCTGGACCGGGCCCGAGCCCTCCTCCGAGAACAGGCCCTGATAGATGGAGAAATGGAGGAGGATGTGGACGGCAGGGAGGAGGAGGAGAGGAATGGAGAAAGGGTGTTGAAGAGGAGAGGGGGAGTGGCAGGAGGAGGGGGAGGAGGAGGAAGGCAGCTAGCAGAGACCCTAAAGCAGGAGCTGAACTGTGCCGTGTCGCAAGTCGTTGACACCGTCGTCAAGGGCTTCTCTTCGCCCAAGCAGGCCGTCAGTCATCACCATGGCTGCCACAGCAGCACACCAGCTGCACCCTCCTCTTCCTCCAACTCATCCTCTTCCTGCCCTCCACCTTTCGGTCCCCTCCCCTCCCTCACCCCAGACTCACGCTTTGGCGGTGGCGCCCTGGCCCTCAGTATGAATGGCGACGGCAGTCCCACTCCTAACTACCACTCCTCCAACCAGAGGCTGCACTGCTTCGGCGATGTAATTGTCCCAAGCCCGCTGGATTCCTTTGGTGGTTTGAGCGGCAGACTGAGTGGTGTGCCAACACCCAACGACCAAACAGAGGCACTGCCGTTGGTGGTGCGCAAGAGTGGTGGAGGAGGTGGAGGAGAAAACACCAACCTCTCTTCCGCTCTTCCTCCTCCACCTCACCATCCCTCCCTCCACCCTTCTCCCCTCACAGCCTCGCTCGGGTTTAGCCCTCCATCATTTCGCCACCCATTCCCTCTTCCCCTTATGGGGTATCCCTTTCAAAACCCACTGGGGTCACACGGTGGTGGAGCTGGCTACCCTCCAGGGCCCAAAGACCACCATCGGTCCTCCCCCGATTCCATGGACATGACCCGGGAAACTGTCAGCCTCAGAACCAAAATGGCATCACTTGGAGGGGGCCACCTCAGTCACCACCACCACCACCACCACCACCACAGGCAGAGCTCACCAAGCCAACATGGGCCAGAGGGTCTGTCCCTGTCCCTCATCAAATCAGAGTGTGGGGACCTGCAAGACATGTCCGACATATCGCCCTACTCAGGCAGCACCGTATCCTTAATACTGTGAGGTATTGAACCTGTGTATGTGAGTGAGTGTTGTGAAGTGATTTACACCTTCAGAAAGAAGCTTTTAGACTTAGGTTAGGTTTTGGTCTTAAGAGAATTGAGATTAGAATTGATCTGTGTCCCAACTCCATACTACATACTAATTCTGACCTGGTTTTTAGTATCCACTGCGGACAAGATTCAGTATGCTTAAAGCTGTTGCACACTAAATCAACTCACAGTTTTGAATGCATACCCTATATCTCTTGTTTAGTTTGTTACATTTGTCAATGCATCTCCTGCTTCATTTCCTGTAAGTACTAAATTAATTCAATTAATAGTAACTGCAAGATAAGTAGAGAATACAATGGACAATATGACCCTAAAATATTGAGTATATATATATATATATATATATATATATATATATATCATGATACATTATCATTTTGGTGATAAAAAAGAAGAAATCTCCTTCTTGACGTTGGGTCATTTGACTTTTTTTGACTTAATTAAATGAGGTCAGATTATTTTATTAAGGACATATTACTTTTGTTAAACACAAGTAAAGGATAATTATTGTTAGTATAAAGAACATTCTTACTTTAACTTTTTTGTTCACTTGGAAAGAGTTGGAATCTGCAATAATTAGATTTCCCTGCTCCACAAGAGTCACATTTTTAATACAGTCAAACACACTGAGGCCCCTTAGAGGCGGCAGCAGCAGCAGGCAGTAGTCAAAGAAAGTCTTTAATATCAATTAATCTGCATTAATTGGTTCCTGCTCTAACCCTCTTGTTTCCTCGCTGAGTGGGGAAGATGAAACGGGGCGCGATGGGTCTTGCAAGAGGGGGAAGATTAAACAGGTCGCACGCTGCTCTCTCAAGCTCTTTTAAGTCTGTGCAGCAGGTTGTGGTGTTTAAAGGTGCTGAGAAAGGCTAGAGAGCTCCCTCTTCAACACACACACACACACACACACACACACACACACACACACACACACACACACACTGTCTGAGACACTCTTGTGCTGTTAGGTTCTCTTTCATCACAAAGACTTTGTACATAAACGCTCAAAGCAAATCATATTTCTCTGTGTCTGTGTGGTGTGTGTGTGTGTGTGTGGGGGGGTAAGACATGGTACATAGGAGCTCAAAGCTAATCATATTTCAAAGAGCACGGGAGAGGAACAGGTGAATGCTTGGCCCTATCGATGGAAGCTTTTAAATGTGTGTGTTATAACATAAGAAGTGTAATATCTAAAATGTACACGCTGATCTCCTAGTTGTTTCCCTCCCTGTCGTCGGTCGCTCATACTCGCTTTCATTTGTTGGCCTGTGCTCGCAGTTGATCGGTAGCTGTGTGTGTTTTGCTTCTTTTCACACACACACACACACACACACACACAAACACTCCCTTTCATGGCGTGTGCATGCGGACAGGTGTTTGCAGGTAGCTGTTTATCTTTTCGTTCCTAACCTTTCATATGAAGAGGGCTTCTCCCGGCCACTACGCATGCACACACGTTGACTGACACATGCACACACACACACACACACACACACACACAAACAAATGCACACATGCACGCTTGAAGAACAAAGTAAAAAGAAAAATAAGACTTTGAACCTAACAAATAGGAACTCCTTGCAGCTGTGATGGGGATGTGATCACAGTGTCGTCTTCAAAGCCAATTTAGATGTTGCTTTAATTAAAAAAGAAATATTTGACACGTCTCTTGATCCTGCTGAGCCGTTTCATTCCAAAATGCTTTTCCATTCATTTGGAAGAAAAAAAAAGTCTTTGAAATTGGACATTAGTATTTCAAAGATATTGACCACCCTTCAACCCTCCCTTTTTTATTTTGTAGGTAAAAGAATCTAAAAATGTTTGATTTAATTTTAATAACAGCAATCCTTTAAAAAGAGTTAATTCACTTTCAGAAGAAATTTATTTTCCCACTATGAATTCAGTCAATTTATGAATTAATATTATATGATAACTTCTGAACAAACTGTAGTGATACTGCTAGTCTTGAAATGATGATGATTAATCATTATAGTGGATGGACAGAAACTTAATCGAAAACAATTTTCAAAAGAGCAAAAAGCATCTCCAATGTGAGGATGTGTTGCTGTTCGTTTTCTTTTGGACTGTTGGTGCGTTTTGTGATTGTGACAGGTATTTTATTTCACTATTTCATGGCATTTTATAGACTAAATGATTACTCAGTTAATTGAAAAGATAATCAACAGAATGTTAGTTTCACGCCTGACTGTTATCTTATTCAAGTGCATTTGTATGACATCTGAGCACTTTTCTGTGTGTAATCATCTAGTTGCAGTACCTAAACTAGATCATATTTTGAATTATATTAAAGTTTATTGAAAGTATTGCTGTCATGATATTAAATTAACAAGTAGTTTTACTGCCAACTAAACACACATTTATGTGGTAAATGAACTAAAACATATAGGACACATTAATACATTTACAAAATTGCCTGTCTGATATATTGCACATTATATTGTGTAATCCAAACACTCTAAAGCTGTCTTGGGATCAGCAATGTCTTAAGTGTAGCTTTGTCTAGCTTTGTAGCTCTTGAGAACACGCCAAACTTCTTAGCTATTGTCTCAGAAAGACCACATTTAACATAAACCTCGTCTCCTGTCCTGCTGCTTGTCCTCCGTCAATCTGAAAGTGATTTATGTTGTTTCTGTTGGAACTTCTCTGCGTTGTCACTCGGTTTATATTGTCTACTTTTAATTCGGTGGATTTAAGGCTTCAAGAAAGTCTGGCAGTTGGGTTAAAATTGTTTGCCCCAAACACACACACACACACACACACACACACACACACACACACACACACACACACACATCTCATCATCTACATCTCTCAGGTCTTTGTATCTTTAGTCCTTTATACAGAGCTGAGCAGATGTCCCCCATTAATTTATGAATTTCCCTTCCCTCTTTTCCACCACCCCCATTCACACACACACACACCTGGCAGCAAGGTCAAGTTATACCTGATACAGTGAGCCCTGCACAAAACACATTCACACATATTCACACATGTGCATCATACACACTAATAGGAAAGAAAAAAAAGATCAGCATCAGTTGCATTGTTTATTCACTGACTCACTATAGCTACTATTACACACACACACATACACGTCATGTGCTTTTTTTGCATTATATTGCTTCACACTGTTTATCCTGTGTCATGTTGGTGAGGTGAATTGTATTTGTTTGTGTAGTTTGTGTGTGTGTGTGTGTGTGTGTGTGTGTGTGTGTGTGTGTGTGTGTGTGTGTGTGTGTGTGTGTGCCTCCATAGAAAACAAGACAGGCTACAAAAACACAATGTATTATCTTCTCTAAACACACACATAGTGACAGGTTGGTATGAATGTTAACTAGGTGATGGTGTTGTTGTCATCTGGTGACCTGACGTATATGCTGCTTACGATGGATGACAATAAGACTCGCCTCTCGCTTCGGTTATTGAGGCCAAGTGAGCTGTGTTGTGGTATCACATTTTACGGTCAACTTTTTGCATTCAGTTATAATCTTGGTCACTTTTTTTTCTCCTTTTTGTCAGTACATCAAAAGTAAAGAGCAACTAAAGCTTCACGTTTCTCCTCTGCTTCCTGTCCTGGAGCTGCTCCTTCTCTCTTTATCTTTACACCTTTTTCTGATTGCTGATGCTCCCTCTCTCCCTCCTTCCCTGTTCCTCTCTCCAGCCATATAGGGCCCCTGGGGTTTCTGTATGTGTGTGTGCGTGTGTGTTTGTCTCTGTGCTAATTGACCTTGCAGGGGGTTCCATTGATTGCCTCATCTTCTCTGATAGATTATAGGGGCTGTTAATGTGGTGGGGAAATGGCAGCGTGGTGGGGCACAGCTGTTGTCACACACACACAATCACAATCACGCACACACTGTGCCTCTGCAACCAGGTCTTCCACAATTATCATTTTCCTTGTTGAGACAGTGGGATAGACACCGGGGCTGCAGAGTCGGCAAGATGCAGGAGTGAATGTGTGATTTGATCCAAAGCCAGCAGGTGCTCGTGTTTGCTTTTGCTTTGGGTGTAAAATGGCACGCCTACCAGAGAACTGGTTTTCTTTTATTGTAGCTCCGAATTTGTTGTGGTTGTGTTAGACAGCAGTTACCCTCATGACTTTTAAAGGAGTGGTCACTCGTCAGAAAAGAGCCACCTCTGACACTAAATCACTCTGTGGATACAGATATGGATTGATGAATTTTATTGGTTATGCTAAGAGTCTTGTGAGGGTGTTGGTGACATTTATTCTACAGCTGATTTTTTTTTATGGTTGTGTATGGAAATTATGGGAAATCACCTCATCAACCTAAAGCCCAATGCTCTTCCTGGGGGCTTGGTTGAGGGTGGCTATGCCATCATGCATTTGGTGAGAGGCAAGGTTCACATTGGACAGTGATACTGTGCTACCCAGCAATATTTTCCTCAGACAATAAATCTATCTTTTCCCAATATGTTGTTCTAACCCTAATCATACTCCATATGAACAGAGCCACAAATTGCTTTAGAGGAGCTGCATGCACTGTTCTTTTCAGCGTACAATCATTGTGATTGTTACTGTGGTACAGCCAAGAAAACAGAATTTAAGTCCAAAATATCACTTAAATGAAGCAGTTATAATGTGCATCGACTGACACTATTCAGACCATTTGAAGATGATTTACTTGGACTTAAAGTCCTACGAAAACTTAGTGAAACAACTGTTTGTAGCCTCCTTAACATGTTTTATTCAGATTCAGGAGGGCTTGTCTCCCAACCACCTGAAGAAGGCCAAGCTGATGTTCTTCTACACCCGCTACCCTTCCTCCAACATGCTCAAAATGTTCTTCTCTGACGTCAAGGTAAGTCTTTGCCCAGTCCTTTTCTTCTTCCTAGTGTTTCTCTACTATTCATTCTCTCATCACTGTTACATTTGTCATATGTGAGTCTATGTAAGTATTTTTATTTCTCTCCAGATTGTGGGAGATAAATAAGTTTTCAGCAAGGGTTTAAAACAATGAAATATACAGCTTAAACTAAATATAAACAGACTCATTTACGCAACAAACTGAAAAGCAGCAAATTAATGAATGATGGGTGCAAAAAAGAAAAGACAAAAAGTCATCTTTCTCTACTCTGATTTAGTTTCTCCCTTCATAAGCTAAAGCTACATCATTGTTTACTGGATATACTTCTCATTTGATCATGCAAGAGCACATTAAGAGACACACATAACAGAAGAGACATATGATTTTGCTCAAGTTCCTCTTGGATACTCAGAACTATATATGGTTTTAGTGTAGTTATAGATATAATAAAGGTCAGATTTCCATTGTAGATTTGAATTGAGTCATGTTGAGATTAAATCCACAATGTGCATGTATACAATTGTAAGGAGATAGGAAAAAGTGACTCATACTCTGGCTTGAATAGACGAGTGATAAGAGAAGCCTTGCAGTCACGATCAGGTTGAGTGTGGATACAAAATGATGGGAATTCAACTGGAATCAGATCTCAAAAATCACATCAGTGTGTTTTTCAGTGACAGATGGGGCAGATGAGCTGTTATAAACAGGTGTGCGTCTTTGTGTGAAGCATTTGGGTTTTACATTTGGTTACAGATTGTTTTTTTTTTTCCCCCTGATCTCATTTCTCTCCTCACCAACTTTCACTCTCCGATAGCCTCACAGTCATCAGTTTCTGACTTTTGTGCATATTGTTGTGCGTTATTATTCAGTTTGGTTGTTTGTGTATGTTATTCTGTTACTGTGTGTGTGTGTGTGTGTGTGTGTGTGTGTGTGTGTGTTTGAGAGACCCTATAGCGCAGATGGGTGCTCCAGTCTGTCACGTCTCTGTAGCATAATTAGAGTTTCTGGCCTTAATCGGCCTGGGGTTGGGGGGGGTAAACGCCCACTTTCCCTCTCACACACATACTGTAACCCCCCCCTCCCAAACCACACACACTGATCTCAACCTCTCTATACAGCAGCGCTTTCACTCTCACTCTCACTAACATAAAATGAGAAGTTGAAGTTTCTTTTAACACAGAAACACGACTGATAATCAGTCTAAGTGTTGATCTAACTGATGACAGGATGCACAGGTAGAGATAAAGAAAAAGGAATAAAAATGGAAAAATAAAATGAAGTCAGTAAGAAATATGAAAAGAGTGAGTGGCAAGAGAAGAAAAATGAGTTAGAAGGGAAAAGGAGATGATGGAGTGTGTGTGTGTGCATTTTGGGGGGGGGGTGTTGAGAAAATGACAGAGGGAGCGAGGGGAGGACAAACAAATGCAAGGGATGACAACAGAACAACAGCTTCAAAACAAAGGCGCTGATTGTTTTGTGTTTACAGGCTGCTACGTGTTTTGCAAAGGAGCATACGGCTCCTCTACAGATTCAGGACACTGTATTCAAATGAGCAGCACACGCATCTCACACACACACACACACACACACACACACACACACACCAGCTGCCCTTTGGCTCATATCTGTGGTGACCACTTCCTCGTGGCAGTGCCACATCCTCATCGGGTGCCATGGCAACAAGGGTCGCTGGGACACCAGGTTGCTAGGCAAACACAAGGTTGCTAAGCCTACCTGCTCCCAGTATGTGTGTCTGATTCGTCATTAACTGGGAGTCCATTAGGTGTTAAAAATTGGTATTATAGTATCCATTTATTCTGTTTAGTGTGATTGAGATAATAAAAGTGGCTAATGCTGAATTTAGTCAACTACTTATTAAAAACCTGACAAAGCAACATGCTTTAAAACTTTTTAATCCCTCCAAAAAGTCAAGATTTTCCCAGAAATCCTGATTTAAATAAGAGTGACGGGAATGCTTTTTTGTCAAGTGATGATGTGTAGAAATAAAACTAAAACAAATTAAATCTGAGACACTCTTTCAACTGTAAACCTTAAAAAGGTTTCCAAAAATCTTTTTCGTTGCTATAAACACTGCATCATCTTCAGGCTAAATACAATGTAATACACACACACTGCAAACTGGAAAAAGAAAACAACTGTTATGTGCTGACATTGATCATTTTCCATAATCAGCTTACTTATCATGTCTAAATCATACTTTCAGTTATCTGAGTAAATATGCTTGATATTTATGTGGCTTTGGGGTTTAATTTGGAGAATGAATGAATTAGGACTAATGAGTTAATGCATAGGCTCAGTGTATGAGTTTATCTTTTGGAGATTGATATTAGCTTTTAAAATTAATCTAGTCTCCAATCTGTGGGTTTATCTCCAAACTGATATTCAATTAATCTCTTCATCTCAACAAACATGAATTTAGATTAGGAGATATTTGCAGTGCTTTGGCCAGCCACTTGGCTCAGCAGATGGACGGCATTACAGGCGCGATCTGCAACCGAAGGGAGAACCACCAAGACTGGGATTTATTGGAATGGAAACAGTTTTCCATTGGAATTTCACATATGAGCTGTGGGACTGACGGCGATGGCAACACATGAGCTTTTTATTCTGTAGACAAAGAAAACCAGGTCTCAATTGCTTTTACACATTTGGTTTCTTTCTCACATCTACAAGTTGTGTCACAATAAACAGCAGAAAACAAATCCTTGATGTTATAATCCTGAAGCTTCCAGTCCCCAGGTCTGCATTAGCAATTACTTAATACAGCTCGGATATGGAGTTAAGAGAGTAAACAGTAAACAGTGAGGCTGATATCAATTAGATAGAATTAAAAACAGTAATGCTGAATTACAAGCCTGCATTTCCTGTGAATCCCCCCTGTGTAAGTAGGCAGTTTGAATGCTGCATAGGGATGGCAGACTCTACTGCTCAGCCTTAACTACAGCGTGTTCAGGGTAAGGAAGGAACATGTTACCCAGTGTAAAGTGTAACTCAGTGACGTGTTGGAGGTCTATGGCACAGAGGAATAACATATATCAGCCTTTGGATACACAGTCTTGTTAGTAGTAATTCATAGCTGGTTTTATTCTTTTCATGGGGTTTGTTGACAATAAGAATATATCTACAGTCCTATCCCGAAAATTCAGTTTCTTATTATTCATTATGCAAATAATGGTTTATAGTCAAATTTGGTTTTAATTGAGTCGTAATCCCAGATAATCCATCATATTTGTGTGTGGGTGGAACTCTGCAGATATTATTTTGCTTAATAATGAAATGAATCATAGATAATCCTATTTATGATGAGCGAGGCTGTTCTTTTCAAGGCTTTTTGGTGTGTGTGTGTGTGTGCGCACGCACACACTGAGGACTGAGTGAGAGAGAGCACCCTGTTGCTGTCTGTCTGTGTATGTGTGTGTCCTGTTTCATTGTCCCACTGCATTCATTACCCTCATCATTACCATATTTTCCAAAAATCCGGGTCAGTGTCTCTTTCTCTTTTTCTGTCTCTCACCCTGTCTCTTACTCCTATTCCCCCCCTCTCTCCCTCCTCCTTCCCATGGAACAATAAGTAGCATGTGTTAGTAGGATCAGGCAGATTCACTGTAAGGGAATTAGGGCCCTGAATGGCTTCCCCTAATTGGACTTGAATGGACTTTGTCTATGGGAAAACTGGTTCTTAAAGATGAGCCTTTTATGCACAATGGCTGCCTCGCTTCAGTGTGGGAAGTGGGTTGAGCTGACAACTGTTTTAGGCACAGATGAGCAAGTGCGCACACACACACACACACACACACACACACACACACATACAGGATCTTAATTGCGTAGTGAAAGCTCTTGCCTTCTGACCAGACAATCATATATGTTAGCATGAGACGCTGAGGTTGCTGCCGTCTCGTCTTGAGAGAGTCAGTGAGAGTAATTAAGCCCTCGTTAAGACTGGAGTAGTTAGGATTAATTAGATGCTCGCCGGCTCAGGGAGCTCCTTCCGACTCACACACACACACTCTCACTCTCACTCACAAGTTCCCTGCTAGCTGAGTTTTTTTTTTTTTTTTTTTAAATACACTCGCTCTTACACACACAGCGACGACACATTTATCAGCGAGAGCCCTGAAGACTCTTGCCTTGAGAGGCTGAAATGACATCTCAATGCCGCCTTCTCAGCAGGAATCAATTAGCGTCCAACCCGCCTCTCACCCGTCTTGTCAATTAGAGCTACACAGCCAATTTGGCGATGTCAGGATGTGAACCAGCAACAGCTTGTCTGCCGATATAACTGAACTTGAGTAATTACCATGTTTAAATGTTTGAATTCTCTAGATGACAAAGCATTTAAATCTGTCCCAGGTTTTACGTTTATGTCTGTTATGAATTGTAATAACTGTGGAGGCACTATATCCAGTCATGTAGGCAGAGATATGCAGCATGAAATCTATCTGGCTATATTTTAAATATTTAGGCTGTCTTTAAATGGAAAACAACACCGTCTTAATTGCTCACTATTTTAAAAATTGAGAACTGCTACTGTTTTGTGAGCAACAGGGTTTAAGGTCACTAAGGCCAGGCAATAATTTATCGTGTGCTTTTATTTCTTTCCGGGAAAATGATCTGGCTGTGTTAAACGTTGCCAAATAATGGAGTTCAGTAAAGAAACCTAGGTAAATTTCAGTGCTGTCGGTTAAACACTTTAATAACGACGTTAACACAAACCCATTTTAACGGCTTCAATTTTTTTATCGCGAGATTAACGTTCTTTTTGGCCTAGCACACTTTGTAGTTTTTTTCACATGCTGTTGCAACAACTAGTAACGTTAGAAAAACTACAACGCCACACCAGATCTAGCTAGACCGGAAACAAAACAACAGGCACGCCGCACACACTTGTTTAAGAGTAGTAGACGTTAAGTTTTGAGTGGATGGCGAGCGCGAGACGCCAAAATGGATGGCAATAATATTCTGAATGGAAAGTTTACTTTTAAAAAGTTGATCTGTGTGTTTTGTCATTGTGAACTGAGCTATCATCGCAGCACGTCCAGTCTGAAATACCACTTGATGGCCAAGCACACAGCTGATGCGTATTCTCCGCACCCTCGTCAAAGCCAGGCGACAATGGATTATTTTTCAATAAAAAAAAAACATTTGCACAAAGCAAGCCGATCGACTTTTCCATGTTGATAAGAGCATTAAAATGAGAAAAAATAATAGGACAAAAAGAAATCAAGGGACATTTAGAATAGATAAAAATGTGCGAATAATTGCGATTAAATATTTTAATCGTTTGACAGCACTAGTAAATTTATGA
The DNA here is from genome assembly GCF_905237075.1 of Dicentrarchus labrax. Lineage (NCBI taxonomy): Eukaryota > Metazoa > Chordata > Actinopteri > Moronidae > Dicentrarchus > Dicentrarchus labrax. The sequence continues at coordinate 5,591,060 of NW_026136716.1, read as the reverse complement.
GCGTTTATAACTAAAAAGACAGGTAAAAAGGGAGAAATGTAAAATGTATATGAAGTAAGTCAACACGAGCATTAAGAAATCTGAGATCAAATCTGAAGGAAGTTGATTGAAAACTCTATAAACAATAGTAACTGTGTGGTCTATAGTTAGTTAGCTTCTTTCTCTGTAGCATGCCAAACATGTTGGCACTCTAAACCAACATTCAAAACTACTATAAACTATGGCTCCCATATGACTATGAATTTTACACCATGTCTCAAACTGCCCACTAAACGTCTCACACACACACACACACACACACACACACACACACACACACACACACACACACACACACACCACAACAACCTATCTGCAGTGTAAACTGTCTAGTAAAGCAGAAATGCCCCAAAACATAATTCTAAAAAGTTACTACAACAGCTATTCTTCCAGGATCCACAGGAAACCTTCACAACTCGTAGATTTATGTTGATTGTGCACATTCACGCTGTCCTCTATAAAATGTGCCGAGCTATGACGAATCCGGTTGAAGTGGGCAGATTCTTAAAGGATGTGTGTTTGCCCTTCCGACATGGCCTGGGGGGGCTGACAACACCCGCCATCAAGGGAAGGAGAGAGGGGGTGAGGCACCCTGACACTTTCTCTGACACTCTCTCTTTCCCCCTTTTCGTTGTAAACAGAAAATGGCATTCCTCAAGCTCAGCATTTTGCCCCCCCCCACTACCCCTCCACCTCTATTCTCTGTCTGTCTTTTGTCTCTCTTGTTTTTTGGTTTGTGCTGATTGTGATGAGCTGGACGGGACAGTGAGTGGGTGGGAGGGCAGGTGGTGGGATGGCCGGGTGTATGAATGTGAAGTCATTCCTGAAATATCTGCCTTTTGAAAGAAAATGATCAGGTTGAGAAACACACACTTAGTCACTCAAAAAGTGATACACAGCGGGACAAACTTCATTAAAAAAGGACCAGTGTGTAGGATTTATAGGCATCTACTGTTGTAGACTTCAACTGAACACCTCTATCTCGACCCATTATTTGGTCCGTCCGTTCTGGGCTACTGTAGCAACATGGCATGGCAACAAAAACATAACTATACTTATTTTCAGGTGATTATACACTAATGAAATCATCCTCCTAAATGTTACACACTGGACCTTTAAGATTTACGTTCATCAAAGCATCACTGCGACACATGGGGACATCAGAGTAGGCTGTACACTGCGATAGTTTATCTGTACAGTGGAGCAAAGTCAGTCTTGAAGCCAGTCTTTCCCGGTGGTCAACCGTGGTACTGCAACAAAAGCAGTAAAACAGAAACGCATTTTCCACATAGAAAGCCGTCAAAGAAGACATAGTGTGTTTACAGGTGAATGCAGAAGCAAACCATGAAGAGAAAAGACCATATAAACTGTATAAAGTTGTACAATCTTTATTTGCACATGGAGAGTAACTGGAGGGTATCTGGGGAGTGGGTTGTGTATTTGTGGGGTTTTCTGAGTATTAATTTACGTACAAATGTTGTTTGCGTATCAGAGGCTGTTTGTGACATGATGGTTTGCTCCGTATGTGATTTTGGACAGACCGATGACGTCGTCTTGTGTATGTTTGTGCGTTAATTGCTGAGTTATCCTTTATTTCGTGCAACTCTTTTGTGGGTCAAAATCAGACACACGCACACAAACACACACAGACACGTTCCCCTCCCGTCACACCATGCTTTGTAAAACCAACTCCTTTCCTGGTGCTGCGCACAGACACACACACACACACACACACACACACACACACACACACACACACACACCCTCCCAATTATGCTCCATTATGTCACCCCCTCTGACAGCTCCTGAAAAAATATCTCTTTCCCTCTCTGTCATCCTCTGCTCTCTCTCTCGCTCTCTCTCTCTCACTGCATTCCTTTTTCCATGCTGCCTCCCTCCATTCATCTCTCTCACTCTCTCTCTCTTTCCCCCTATCTCTCTCGCTCATCCCTTGTTCCTGTGAGACAATGTCTTGTAACAATACCGAGCTTAATCTCCGTATCAAAGCCGTTTTTCCCCTTCACTGAACACACACACACACACACACACACACACACACACACACACACACACACACACACACACACACACACACTCTCTCTCTCTCTCTCTCTCTCTCTCTCACTGGGCTGTCGCTGTGTTTTTTTCTTCTGAATGTTTTGTTTCTTATGAGGAGGAGATGAAAATGCAAAGGGGCAAGTAGGTATCACACACATACTTACTGTGTGTATTCTAGATGTTGTTATGAAAGCGTAGACATGATTTTCTAACTCTGAATTGATTGAATTCTTTTTGGTCACGTATATTCAAAACACATAACTCAATCCAAACAATGTACAAAAGAGGCTAAAAAATAGTTTAGCTGTCCTGTTTTGGGGGACATTATTTGCAGTGTACTGTTGAGGCCTGCAGGGCTGGAGCAGTGTTTGAAGAGAGTTGTTTAATGTTGGTTTGGCTCGTTCTGAAAGCCCATGATGGCATAACAATAAGATAATATTTGGGTCATTCTTGTTTGATTAGAAGGTTTCTAGGGGCCGATTTCGTTTCTTTTTTTTGTAAGCGAGGGCCCTCAAGGTGTAGACTGTTTTAGTGGCTAATGAGGTTGAAACATTTTAAAAGTGTGTGTTCGTTAAAGTTAATTGGAGTGTATTTACACACATGCATTATGTACAAACAGGGACACACTCACACACACACACACGCACACAAGAAAATGCAACTAAATCACAATATTTCTCCTGTTTATATTGCCTATTTAATCTTGACATAGGATATTCCCACGGTGTAGAAAATAATCAAAATGTAATAATTCATCCCAGCAGTAAGTGACTTTGACTGGAGTGAAATCTGCTGTAAACAAACCAAAAAAATTAACACATTTGACCTTGACTAAATAATCCTCAAAAGAAATATATAAAGCAGAACTCCTTTTTTTCCTCTCAGTGACCTGCATTTAAAGCAGCTTGTTGTTAATGTGTAAAAACATTTCCATTGTTTTCTTCTTATTCATACAAGTAAAGCTCAGAGCTGCTAGAGGTTTACAAAAAAACTGCATGAATTATACAAAGATAAGTCAATTCCAGTGTTGGTACACCCGACACAAAGTAAAGAAGGTTACTTTACAAAGTACTGTACTTATTTACATTTGTCTGTAACATTGTAATGAATGCATTACTGTTCCTAAATCAGTAATCACAGTTACTAATCAAACAATTACGTTACTTGTGTTACTAGAATTATCTATCATAGAAGAAAATCTTTTTATGCACTTTTGCGCAACAATGGCGCAAGAGGAGGATACAGCTTCCTTCAACTCCGACACCGAAGTCATTGAATATCTGAAGTCAGAGATGGAGATCCTGAACGTTTCCTTACAATATCCATGAAATTCAATACAGAGACAGTCTAGAGTGACCATGGACAGGCTCTTCAGCCTGGGCAGTCCTGTGCTGAGAGGGAACAGGTTGCCTAACAAACGATTTGAGAGACTGCTCCTCATGAGGTATAACCACTGCTATAGTGATAGACACGTCAAATACCATGGACTAGTCTACTGTAAAGCCATAGTTTGCTGTGCAAGCAACTCGAGTGAGCTTGTTTGAGTGAGTTTGTCTTGTCAAATGCAGTTCATATTATGTGACCAAGCATGTCAGGCAATGTTGTAGCGCAAAAGTAATGTTACTAGTATTGTAAATGAATGACTTTCCACAGGGAGTAAATGAGTAAGGTAATGCTTTAAAGAAAAGTTATGAGTAGATGTAAATGTTGTGCCATAAACCAAGCTAAGCTCTCACACAGAGGTCCATTTAAAGTCAAATTTGATTACATGCCACCATGCAAATAAGTACCAAGGCAAACAGGCTGTGCTATTATAAAACTACAGCCCCATCAAACAGGAAGCAACATTCAGTCACAAATCTACTCACCAAAAAACTACTATTAAACTATCTGTTAAAACATTTAAAGATATGTTTAACGTCTGTTACAACCCTCATAAATCATTAAAATCTGTTACAGTGAAACAGCTATTTATCCAATGGATAACTGAACTGATATTCAATAACCTGTAGCAGTCCACAGCAGCCTCAGTACACCAGAACCTACACATAAGACATGTATTGTTTTTCCTTACAGACACTATCGATCTCAATAATTCTTTCTCTACCTACATTCATTAAATGTGTCAAGTTTGCAATTGCTACAATTAAATTTAATGTGGATTTTTTTTCTAATCTAACAAAAGGTTATTTCATTTTCTTCCTCTACAGTTCAATCGCTGCATCACCTCCCAGCTGATCAAGTGGTTCAGCAACTTCAGGGAGTTCTACTACATCCAGATGGAGAAGTTTGCCCGCCAGGCCATCAACGAGGGCGTGACCACCGCAGAGGAGATGGCGGTAGGCCGCGATGCCGAGCTCTTCAGGGCGCTCAACATGCACTACAACAAGGCCAACGACTTTGAGGTAAGACGAGCCAGAGGGAGGGCTTTCAAATGTGTGAGCTTGGTTGATATAAAGGCAGATAATGATCACTTTGGAGGGAAGCCCAGAGTTTTTCAACTCAACAATGTAAAATTTAACAATGACAAGTGTGTGCATCATTGTTAACGAGACTGAGAACAGATACTGTCGTGTCTGTTCACTGCAAACCCTCTCAAATCAAGTCAAGTTTTTTGAATGATGCAGCCTAACCCTAACCCTGTCAAAACTCCAGTCTTGAAAAGTTTAACTTTAACTGAAGGATTACATGCTTGCGTAAATTACCCTAAACCCTTCAAAACATTTTGTAAAATACACACAAAAAATATTTTCCTCAATACAAGGTCTTTGTGGTATCCATTCATTTGCTAGAATTTTGTATAAAAGGTTAGTTTGCCTTCAGTAAGTCAATATGTGATTAATTTGAATTTTAAAAAAATATATACTTGACAGTACAGTTGTAACAAGTTTCCTTTAACCAGCTCACATTATTTAAAAAAAAGACTGTTTCTCAGTTATCTTTCAAAACTGTGTCAAAACTGGATTCAGCACAACTCACACACACACACACACACACACACACACAAACGTCCTCTACCAAGTCAGCTGTTCAGAGCGCAACAGTCACCTCACGATTCTGCTGAGGTGTGGATGTCGCAGTGTGTGTGTGTGTGTGTGTGTTTGTGTGTGTTCGATGAGGCGAAAGAGGACGCCGCTCGAGGCACGGGTGTCCTTGTCAAAGCGATTTGCAGAAGTCACATTCTCTCCCTCACTTTTTCTCTCCCAATATTGGTCTAAGGGGACCTGAGGGCCCTTAAACTATTCAACGTAACATCAGCAGCATTTAGATGTCCATTAGCACACACCTCACCACTAACACACACGCACGCACACGCACACACACACACTTTTTCGCTTAGGGAGAGAAATGTTGATGCTAAAATGCACAGAGTAAGATCTGCAGACAAAACACACAGGGAGACTTGTGGGCGAATGCATATCAAATGCTTTGCATGCTTTGCATAACAAGAGCCAGGCAGATTTTCACAGGTGTGTATGAAAAGGACCTGTACAGGAAAAAGACACACACATGCAAATCATTTGTGTGTGTTGATTTCAGCTGGTTGCCAGTGGGGTTATTTTTAGGGACCCTGGGGTGAGGTTCATCCTGGGGTCAGGAGTTGGAACCATGACTGTGGCTTTGCATAGTTTAGCCTTTCAGCCACACATCAATGCCAATGATTCTTTAAGATTTCCCACTGTTCAGGCATCCATTAGTTTCAGTTAATTTCAGTGCAATATGAAAATAAACTTGAAGACACTTGAAACCAGAAACTAAGAGAGGCAAACCTTTAAAGTCAACATTTAGTTGTCATAGTTTAAATAGTGTAGTAGTGCATTGGGGAGCAGTGACTGTTTTGAAAACCCTGCCATAGTGGTGCATTTGATGAAACTCCAATGGAAACAGTTTGAAAAACGAAGGTGTGAAGGCAATGCTTTCAATAGGTTTCTTTGAACGTATGCACCATCAACAATGGGGTTTGTTGATGGTGCATATCCTGACCGTGCACTGCTAAACAGACAACTAACTACAATAATTAATCTGCCAATTCTTTTCTCAGTTAATTGTTTAATTAAATAATGGAAATAGTGAATGTTACAACTTGTACAACAAGTGACACACAGACTTGAAATTCACCAAAACACATCATGCAGACCTCTACTTTCAAGTGTTTACACGTCATCTGATATGAATGGAAACTAAGGGCTGCCTGAGAGGTAGAAAATCAATATTAACACTTTTAATAAGGTGTTGGAAATGGTCAAGATTTGTAGTTAATGGGATAATTTGCAGGCCTGTAGCATATAATTGTAATCAGTAGAAGATGCTGAGTTAAAGAATGTGTGTAATGAAGTGTGTTTGCAAAGGTAGGTATACATTTTCTTCCCGTACTTTGTCCCCTTTCCTGCCGTCTCTCCCTTCACCTCCCTCTTTCCTCCCTCCCTCCCTCCATCCTTTCGTCCGTCTGCCCTGAGGGAACATTACTGGCTGGGGACCTCTCTCTCTCTCCTTCTCTCACCCTTTCTCTCCCCCCTCTGTCAAACTCAGAGGCGTGAAACTGGAACCACGGCCGATTCAGCAAGTCTCCCGACATACACACACACACTCACACGACACACACACACACACACTGAAGTCTTCTCCTTTTGCCAAATTTAGCATCATCAGAGTTCCACCTTGGTTTGTCCCCCATCACACCCACCTGCACTCCTCCCCTCCTTCCTCCTCTTTTGGCTCTTTCCTTGCCCCCTCTCCTTCCTCCCACCCTTCCTGCTGAATCTGTCCTCTGTCGATATGTTCTCTCCGTCACCTCCTCTCCTTATCCTCTCCTTCTCTTATCCCTCTTTCATTTCTCTTTGTCCTCTCCTCCCTCTTTATCCCCTTTTCATTCTCTCCTATTGTGCCTCTCTCTCATGACCCTCCACTCCTCTCCCCTCTTTTCCTTTTCTCCGTCGTCCCACGCTTAACTCCTCCTGACTCCCATCTCTTGTCTCTCTTTTGTCATTTTTTTTTCACACTCCTCATCTACATCATCTCCTCATCTTTATGCCCCAACAGCTTTTATTTCTTCCATAAAAAATCTGCTCTTTGTCAAATTAACTGCTCAAAGAACGCCTTACAAGGTTAAATAATTTGCATTTATTATGTTTTTCTGGTTAAAAGAAAAACGTAATCTGAGTCAACACTGTGTTCTTCGGTTTGATGGGTTGAAAAAAAGCGAGTCATTAGTCAACGTACTCAGGCAGCATTTTAAATAGTCATTGTAGATTATTGCTGTGGAAAGGTGAGTGTAATTTGTCGGGAGTTTGTGTGTGTGTTGTCTTCCATAGTTGGCGTAAACAGGCCTCAGTAATTATAGCAGCTTCATTAATTACCTCCTCCTCCCCTCTACCAGCCACATTCTTTCAACTCTTCTTTCTTGTTTACCTCTCTCGCTCCATCCTTACAGTCTCCGCTCTCCTCCTTACCCTCCGCTCCCCAGTCTCTGAAACAGTTCTGTCCTAATTGCAGCTCTGCCCACTAACTAATGAGGAAGGCAAAGAAAGGAAGTAATGCTGGAGAAAGGGAAAGGAAATGGGGAATAGTCTCATCTTCAAAAAAAGAGGGAAAACAAAAAGAGATTTTCTTTGCCAGGACACTCAGGGAAAGGTGTCAGCTTCTACCTTCTGCCAAGAGGAAGGGAAACGTTTCCTCTTTTTGCTTTTTTTTATTTTATTTTGAGAACAGATTGACGAGTGGTTGGTTAAGGCTGCCAGCAGCATTGGGCATGGCACTCTTAACTTGTGTGTGTGTTAAAGTTTTGGTGCAATATTTGAAGCACACCTACGCTTTGGGGACTTCGGCACACGCACACTCTGCCGAACTCTCACACAAACTAAGGCCGAGAGCTTAGAAAGGGATGAAGTTGTTTTATTTTGGTGTGTGTGTGTGTGTGTGTGTGTGTGTGCGACAATGAGAGGGACAATGAGATGTTTTTATGAAGCCTTCTAGAGGACGTTCTCATCTTTCCAGTTCAAGGATCCTCGCTGGCTCTGTCAGCACCAAACGACGGCACAGCTGCGCCTCACACATTGAAACACACACACACACACACACACACACACACACACACACACATATGTTCACGTATACACACACACACACACACGCACAGATACTCATTTGTGTTCTTCTGAAAGAGCAGAGATACCCAGCCTTGAAGGGTGGGTGTGGTTGCTACCAAAATCTGCCCTTTGACTTTGAGCGGCGTACACAGAGACACACACACACACACACACCTGGAGGCCACAGAGTGGTCACACACTCACATTTCAGAGCTATCTGGTTTCATAAGCTGTGCATTTCATGAAAGGCTAAACTTCTCATGTCTTTCTCCACCGTTTTAGATTCTTTGTCATCCTTTGTCTTTCCTTATTCATCTATTCACTCATCTTTTTCCGCTTCCTCTTCATCTTTATACGGGTCCATTGAAAAAAGGGGGCAAGCTCGGCTCTCAGAAATCGATTCTGAGTGGGCTTTCTCTTAGATTCTCCTGTCTCATAGACAAGGTTTTGCAGCTTTATATAAATGCCTTGATGCTTAAGTTTGGGTTTATTTTTTGGATTGTGCCCAATGCTGATTGGCTGTTCTGTTGCTAACAAATCAACACACACTAAAATATTAAAGGTTTGTCTGTCTCAACCCAGCTCTAAGTTCCTCCTCCATCTTTCCCTTGTCCTCGCCTTTTTCTGTCTTCTATTTGTAACCTACCCAGAAGGCGCGTGCACACACACACTTCCAAGACTACACCTGTCCTGCTTTCTTTTTCTCTACTCCCTCTTTCTCTAACTCTGATATCTCCCTCATTCTGAGCATAGAGCTTTGGCAATTACTGCATCTTACTCACTAGGGTTTATGTGATGTATTTTACTAGGAAAGACACCAGCTTTTAATATGTTTAAGTTGACAATTTTCATGCCAAGTATTTAATGTCACCCACCTAAAATATATTAAAAGATGATAGATAATACCAAAGCATCTGAAACTGAATTCTAGACTATCGTGGGACACCAAAAACTCTCTTCAAATCTTGAAATCAATACAAATAATTAATCTTAGATTAAAGGATTCCCATTAACAACCACTGTAGAACTAATGGCTAATGCAATATTTAAGTGGTAATAAAACATCCTCATATCTATTGGACCATAGTTAGATGCAACCTTGTCTTGCACAAGTTACAAGTATGTGCTATTGATCTGCTTTGCCAAATACATTTCTGAGTCAGGGTGGGTGGAGGGTCAAAAAAAGACAGGACCTTGACAGGAAACACTTGGTTAAGATTAAGAAAAGATCTTTGAAGAGCTTTGAATGGGGTAAACAGAACCATAAAGAGTTAATCATGTTTTAGTTGCCAGGAGTGGATACTGCTGGAAAAAAACAACTATTTGCTAATGCAAATTAGTTGTATTTGCACATTCATTTTTAGGAAACAAGGTTGAACACACACACACACACACACACACACACACACACACACACACACAACCTTAATCTATGTGAGCACACACTCTTTGTTGCTGTCACTCAATATCATTAAGCAAGTATGAGCACTAAGTAACTCAGTCTTCCTCAGTGTCTCCTTCTCTCTGTTGCTGCTTGACAGAGAGCGGTATGGTACAGACAATGCCACCTGCCAGTTTCTGTCACTATAATTATAGCTATCTGCTTGCAGTAGTGTGTGTGTGCGTGTTGTGTGTGTGTGTGTGTGTGTGTGTGTGTGTGTGTGTGTCTTAGTATTCCAGTTGAGACGAAGAAGGCATCATCTTTGTCACTGAGCCTGATTGGAGTCACGAGGGGGTGGTGTATGTGTGTGTGCGTGCGTGCATGGGTGACTGTGTACGGTCTTCCTGTATGTGTGTAAATATGAGTGTGTGTGTGTGTGTGTGTGTGTGTGTTGTGCATGCAGTGATTCCCTTCCCCTGCCCCAGCTGTCTCCTTAGCTTTAACAATAGGCCTGGTAACAAAGACGTGGCCTTCAGCCTCCGTCATGTGATACTAGTGGTCTGCAGCCTCTCAGTCAGATGACCCAGGCTATTGTCCTCTATGGGTGACACACACTTGCACACCCACACACACACACACTTGCACACACACGGAAGCACAGAACACACACACCAATCCAAGGAAACACAGCACGTGTATGAACACGCACACACACACAGATTCTGACTGTAGCGTGCAGAGATACGAAGACACACGCAATGGTTGCACACAAAAAAAAAAAAGATACACACACTCATGAGATAGTGAGAACAGACGCACACACACAGACGCAATCTCAGGACGCAGACCCTTCCTCTCAGTCACATGCAGTCTGAACAAAGAGAAACTTTATTGCCATTGTCCTGATGACAGTGAGATCAGTGACTGATTGACAAAAGAGCAGCAGAGAAAGGAAACATATTGCTGATGTCCTGGAGGAACCCCCAGCCTCCACTTTTACCTTTAATTTTGAAAGGCAGCTGTGACCCTGAGGGGTCCATGATAGAGAGACGAAGATTTATTTGACGTCAAACGGCCAATTATTTTTTAACTTCATGTGTATCCTGCAAAACGTGTCTCTCCAGCGCGGTATTTCCTGCTTCACTTTGGAATGGCTGCTATCTGCCTGGTGCAAATATGGGTGACTGTGTCAAACAACCCTGCACCAGGCAGGTTATAGTGTGTGCTACTTATGTACTGTATGTACTGTGCGGCTGGAACGTAGAGGAACTCCTCGCTCATTCCCTTAACAATTACAGTTAAAGCAAGGTTGAGCAAGGCACTCAATCTTGAGCTGCTTTGACCTATTTTGGGGCAAGTCAAAGTCAAGTCTCAAGTCCTGCCAATGCAAGTATTAAGTCATTAAGGGCAAGTCCAAGGCAACTCTTTCAGGTTTCTGAATGACGACAAAATGATGCTGCATTTGAATATTTTCTTTTCAAAGGCGCATTAATACTTTTTTTGCAATCCTGCAGCAAACTCCTTTCATTGGCCTTAAAATTAAATATTCAAGCCATGCAAGGCTTGCCTTTCATCGTCTTACTCATCCTTATTTTTTGCCTGTTCTTCGGACTTTAGTAGGCCGTAACTACAGACCTGAAGGTTTTTATTTTCTCGGGTCAAGTCTTCATCTTTCTGTCTACTGTAATCTGACTTGAGTCTCCCGCTGTGCCTACAACTCTGCCTTCTGTCTCTTGTGGCATTAATAGATGCACCTAAATGTTAAAAATTCTCCATCTCTCACACTAACAACATCCTAAAGGAGGACAGTTATAGATAGTCAGCATGTGTGTGTGGCAGCAAGAGAGGAAACAGAAGCTGATGCTCCAGAGGCTCACAGATAGAAAGAGGTGAGCACATATGCGTGCAGAATGGGTGTGTATATTTGGAGTTTCAAACCAAAACAACAATGTTTTGGACACAAATAAGGAAGTGTCCTTTTAATGCAGGAATCAGTATTTGCATGAGTTGGATGTAAGTAAAAAAGCCTGAGCATGCTCAGTCTGTTCAAGATTCAAATAAAAAAATAGATATGCAGATGGAGATGGAAAAATCAACATAAGGTGTTTGGCCACCTCCTGCTTAACTTCCTTAATCACTCTATATCTGATACAGACAGAACAGCTCAAGTATAATGAAGTATGAATTCCATTTCTTAGTTCCTGTGGAACGAGAAAGGATGAAAGGATGAAAGGAAAAAGACAAAGAGGAGGACAAGTCCTGAATGTATGTGTGTGTGTGCGTGTGTGTGTGTGTGTGTGGTTGTGTGGTTGTGTGTGTGTGTGCGTTCGTATTTTCCTGCCAGGGTCTGTGTGTGACTAAAGCCAGGCCTGATAGCAGGGAAAGAGAGGGAGAGTGAGAGAGAAGAGGAGGAAAAAGGAAGCAGATGCTTGTGTGTTGGCACAAAAAGATATGTCCACTCTCTCTCTCACACACACATACATATGCACAGAGCATTTGCTCGACCCACAGAAGGAGCAGCACATGAAAGAGTTCCAGTATTGTCTCAATGATAGAAAAATACTCTACTGACCAACAGCAAAGTGGACCTCAAGGCCACAGAGCGAATGAATAGCAACAGAATGGAGAGTGTCGAGGTGTGTGTGTGGGGTGAGGGTCGTCTGAAATTGAAAAGAGCAGCACCTTGCAGCAAGAGTAGAAAGATGGTTTGAAAAGGGACGAGCGAGACGAAAAATTATCAACGATCAAACCACACACATAAACGTAAGCTCATATAAAAACACGCGTAATAAGTGTACACGTCTACACACAGGGAAAGAGGTGGAAAGAGAAGGGACGATAGGCAAATACAGTCAGAGTCTTTCAGTTCGAACACCTTGAGAGTGAGACATATAGTGTCTGTACCGAGATTTCTTAAGAGTCTGGTGCTTGTGTTTCCTTTTGTGCAAGACGGTGAGTAGAGGTGAATAGGTAGAGCCAACTGAGCACACAAACAGACACACAGCACAGACAGAGACACATGTCTCTATCAGTTTCATGGTGACAGCGTGAAGAGAAAAAAGCATTAATCCTTTAGGAGACAGAGAGGGAGGTGGAGAAAGAGGCTTATATTAACAAGGGACAAGAGGAGGGGAGGCAGGGAGAATGGGAGGTGGGTATGAACAGGGAAGGTAGAGGAAGAATAGCAAGCTTTAAGGGTGCAAAGGAAGGAAAGATAAATGAGACAAAGGTCAAGGAAGTGCTTAGAGAATGTACATGACTATAAAACACGCTGCTTATTACCGAGCTTATTTTAACAACTATCATTTACTTCCACTATTAGTCAGTGACCTTTGTTACCTCACACAGAAAAAAACCTATTCTTCAGTTGCCGAGTCTTAAATTCAGAATTTCCTTCAAAACAAAGAAAAAGCTTCAAGATTCTGTTGCATTATCTTGATACTAGTTCAGTGATTTCCATTTGTCTTGTGTTATCTTTAAGATATTGCCACTTATTTCTAAAAAGAAGCTTCACCCTTACTGGCAAAAACTAAATGTAATTAAAAAGCTGAATAAAAAAAGACATGCTATAACTGCTGTACGGGAATCGGTGGAATCAGATTTTGGTACAAATGAACAGCAACAGTAGCATTCAAAGATAATATTCACAAGATTTGTCACTGATCCTTCAGCGCGAAGACTTATGGTATCTCTCAGAGGGCTTGGGAGAGATGTTGAGCAAAATAATTATGGTGTTTTGAATTAAAGTTTGTGATGAAGTGATTCTTCTGCTCACTGAAGGTTTCTTGTGTGTGTGTGTGTGTGTGTGTGCCAGAATGTGCTGCCGTGCCACACTGTATGGATGAAGTGAGGATAGTCACTGATAAGTTATGCGTATATTTTCTGCACGATTATGCTGTCTATGTTGATGTTCTACATGGGTGTGTAACTTGAGTCTGTGTTAAGTTAAAATGGGGCAGTGTATCTATAAAGAAGTAACCTACTTATAAAAGGCTCTCCTTTATTCTAAAAATAATTTTTAGTGCAACACTGCCCTTTTGTGCTTGTGGTCTGCACTGTAAAAAATGACTAAATTAGCAAAGCAGACGTCACTGTTGCTAAGTGCTTACTGCTTGGTGCTGTTTATGCACTTCAGGTCCCTTAGTGATGGTTTGCAGGTGGCACTCTTGTGTTTTCACTGCTCACTAGAAACATAATGCAAAAGAGCAAAACTACACCAAATTTTTAGAACAAATTTTGTTAAATCGCCACTTGTAAGCAAGATAGAGCTGTGAAATTAATATTTACATTCATGAAACTGTTGCAGATTTAAAAACTGCAACTAGTGAAACAGTTTAATTTGTTCTGAGAAGAAGAAGAAGTTTTGAAATTAATGTGGCTTTGTATTTGTCCTTCATATGTTTTGATTAAATGGGCCATAACTTTGCTAAAATGCAAATGAGACAGTGAGACAGACATGCAGATGATGAAACCATAAGACAAAGATTGATACATTTGCAAATGCAAATAACAATAGCATGCAACATAGTGGAAAATGGAAAAGCAAAAACAGATGAAGTGGCCTCAACGCAGGCGACATTTCCCGAAAGCAGCAAAGGCTTCCATCAGCACACTGAGAACTTTTTTTTTTTACTTCAAATAAGTGCGATGAGTTTGCCTGTGATGTATAATAAACACTCAGTAAGTTTTGATTTCTCAAATTTCCAAAAAGAGACGAGGGGCAGAAGAGCCAATGAGGAGGACGAAGAAGCGAGACAGCGAGGATGAGAGAGAGGAAAGAGATGAGGAGAAAAAGGGAGGGAGGGCGTCCCAGTAGGCCTCTTTGTTGGGCAGCGATTTAGAGATTTACAGGCTCTTGTCCTTCTGTGTGTGTGTGTGTGTGTGTGTGTGTGTGTGTGTGTGTGTGTGTGTGTGGGTGTGTGTGCGCGCGTGCGTGTGTGAAGAGAGAGTAATTGAGCCTCCCTTCATCCAATATTTACCCACCAAACCGGAGCAATCATGCGAATTATGTTTACTGGGAACCAAGTGTCTTTCTTCCTCTTTATCTTTCTTTCTCTTTCCCACTTTCCCCATTCCTCGCTCGCTCTCTCTCTCCTGGCAACTAGAAACCATATCAAGATCCAAGCCAGGAGTAAATCTCTCACACACACACACACACACACACACACACACACACACACACACACACACACACACACACACACACACACACACACACACACAGGGGAAACAGGCCGATCTGTATTGATGATGGCCTAATTTAGATCTCTTTATTGGACTGATTTACGACAGCCAGACAAATCTGGGCATCTGGACCCAAGTGCGTGTCTCTATGTGTGTTTGTGTGTTTGTCCAGTTGAGCTGATACCCAACAAGACACACAATATCCTCCCTGCTTCATTTCATTCCTGTTTCCCTACCTCTCTTTGAATCAGCGGTGTCCTTTTCTCTCCCCGTCCTAGTCTTGTTTCAGCACTTTGAGTCCTCTCGCCGCTGCGACGGTGACGCACGCCATCCTGAAACATTTTAAAAACACACAAATCATCGTGCTGAACGAGGCAGTGCCAAAGTCAGGCCAGGGCCCTTCTGAGGTCAAGGTCACTGAATCTCTTACTGTCCTAGTGTCCGTGGCGGATTTGGTTTCACAGCTCTTTGCGATTGAGATATCAAACAACGGACAGACGAGAACACAGGAAAAAGCAAAAGCAGAAGAGCAACATTCGAACAGGGCATCCAGGTTTTGTAGCTACACTGCATTTTACGTGTTCCACCGATGTACCTCAGTACAGTGAGAGTGCTTCAGTTTGTAGCTTGAAAGAGGTCAAAGATTAAGAATATTCACATCAGCAAGGGAAAAATATTAAGATGCTCCAAGAAGACATCAAAAACGGTGTATGAGTCTTTTCTTTTTTAAAGATGAGAGCAAATTTGAAAAACTAAAAGGTTGAAGGGATGTATTCCAGGAGGAAGAGAACGCCTCAAAGGCACATTCATCTTCAAGATCAAGCTCAGGTTTCAACTTTTATTTGTCCCACTGGGCAGTTTCACAGCAACTATTAAAAACAGCAGCTTGACTTTGGTGCTTTCTGTATTTCCTTGCAGAGGTAAAACAAGACGGTTTAGCCTTTTAAAATTACAGAAAGGTTTTGGCTCCTGCTGAGGTTTAATGATTTCTTTTGAAATGATTTTCTTTTTTGTAATTTTTGTTAAAAAGGGATTATTCCCATTCATTACAACGGGGGTCATATTTTTGTAGATCCCTTCCTATCTTTAACATTAGGATTGTA
Source organism: Dicentrarchus labrax (assembly GCF_905237075.1). NCBI lineage: Eukaryota > Metazoa > Chordata > Actinopteri > Moronidae > Dicentrarchus > Dicentrarchus labrax. The sequence continues at coordinate 5,575,209 of NW_026136716.1, read as the reverse complement.
CTCACCAAGTTAATTGCTGAAATCTCAAATGCAGCAGTATCCCTTAAAAGAGGAAACAAGCAGTCAGTTTATGATGTGTTAAGTTAGTCAAACCTGTGCAACAACTGTGGAGGGCAAATGTTAAAATGATATCACTTTATGAGCCAACTCTCTGGTTCAACTGTGACCTATCATGCTTGCTATCTGAGGGATTATGACTGACTGACTACTTCAACACCTCCAAATAAAGTCGTTTAGATGATCCGGCAAAACGGTTTGCTTGTTTACAACCTCTCTGATTGTCTCACTCATATCTTATCCTCTTGGACTTTCTAATTTTTTGTCCCCAGATCTAAGCAATTAATCCGTTGAGTACGATGAGATAGGACATGACAATCAAAACTACTACTAAGACCTGAGACCAGAACTTTTCCTTTAAAGTGTACAAATGTATAAAATCTACCACGTCTGCGTTGTAAATATGATCTGTAAAGTTTAATCTTTTGTGTGTGTATGAGAAAAAGCATGTAGGTGTGCATGTGTGTGTACAGTAGTGTCTATAGCGAGACAGTGACAGAGGGCCTCATTGAAATAACTGTGGTCTCAAGGGGCCAGCTAAAAAGAGAGAGAGGGTAGGTGAGGGTAGACAGAGTATATGAGAGTCCAGGGAATCATTTAGGGTGTGTGTGTGCGTGTCTGTGTGTGTGCGTGTGGGGTGATTCATCCGTTCTGGTGGCGGCTAACCTTGGCATGTCCTGCCACGCGTGACGGGGTTGCACCCAGACGGCACTCTCTCGTCCTCTACATGTGTGTGTTTGTTGGGGTGTATAGGTGCATGTACGTCGTCTGGAAGAGTCAGCCTCCCCTCTGTGTGTGTGTGTGTGTGTGTGTGTGTGTGTGTGTATGAGTGAGTGTGTGTCTGTGCATCTCCATGCAAAAAAAAGAGACAAAGAAGAAGAAAAAAAAAGCAGGGGGCAGAGAATCCTAGTCAGGTTGTTTAGTGTCTTTGAATGATCTTGCCCCCGGGAGAAAGGGCAGAAGAAAGAATGAAAAATGTGTTAAGAAGTGTGTGTGTGTGTGTGTGTGTGTGTGTACGCCATTGTTCTGCTGTCAAACACACACACAAGCGTGCACACACACACAGCATCAAAAGACACACATAAACACACACTTTGTGATGACAGTATATTTATGCCTGCATGTGGAAAGGACAATTGGATCCCTGCAATCCCTTTGCTCTTGTTTAAACTCTGCCACACACACACACACACACACACACACACACACACAGACTGTGACAGATCACAGACAACTGTTCACCTGCCTTTGTCAAGGACTGAGTGTGTCATCTGGCATTATGTGCGAGTGTGTGCATAAGGAACACCAAACACATGCACAGCTGGGAGCTGTTGAGAAAGGGGAAGTACATTTTGGGGAAGTTCAGAGCTGAAGAAGAACTTGGTACAGGAATAGTAATATATGAACACCTGAAACACATGCACACCTAATACTCCATCATTTTCAGTCACTTTTTATGTTTTCACTATTTAAAGAGCTCTGCATTTCTGTTGTGATTTTGTGGATGTGATTGTTTTTTTGACAGAATATTGTCTTTTAATGCATATTGGAAAAGAAAAAACTCAATTTATTAATAGAAACATCTATAAAAAATATAAATATTATTATTATTTATTCTATTCTGTAATATTCTACATGTCAAGTGACTTCATCTAGTAAATGTTCAATACTTTTATTGGAAGAAGTCTCAGTTTGTCCAATAATAAACCTCAAGATTCACATAACCACAAAAACGCTAAATACATTACATGAAATATATGTGCACAAAAGGATGTGTACTTTCAGTGGTGAGCGGGCTTTATGCTTTGAGAAAGGATAAATCCTAATGCTCATGTTCAGGTGTCCACATACTTTTGAGAGTAAATGCTCATACAGAAGTAACACAGTTCTGTACTTTTTTAAAAATCATAAACACAGTATTGTAACTTTAAATTTAGGAGCAGAAAGAGGAAGGTGATTGAAGGGAAATTTTTCAGTTCAAACAATTAAATCATGTATATCACTTATGATTCCTGTTTTCTGTCCCTCCTCCTTTGTCAACTCCCCCCCCTTCAGGTTCCCGATCGATTTCTGGAGGTGGCCCAGGTGACTCTTCGCGAGTTCTTCAACGCCATTGTGGCTGGAAAGGATGCAGACCCATCCTGGAAGAAGGCCATCTACAAGGTGATCTGCAAACTGGACAGCGAGGTTCCCGAGGTCTTTAAATCCCCCAACTGTCTACAAGAACTCCTCCATGACTGACTAAAGCGAGGGAGGAAACACGGCAAGCAAGACAAACCTCCAAGGACCGTGAGAAGACTGTAAGAAAATGCCTCCAAAAGGCGCAGTTAGACTAGGTTGAGGTCTTCAGTGAAATGCGTTTCATGGTGTTTGACATTCAATGAAGTGACTTTGAGGCTTCCACAGAGGTTTGTTGGTGGTTGTTTTTTGGTCAGCCCTTCTTTTAAAAAGACAAAACTGCCCTCCAAATGTTTTATAAAGAAAAAAAATATTCCTCTCCAGCGACTTCTACGAGGGCTCGGACTCATGAGTGAGACGATACTCAAATTAACAAATTATGTTGAGACTTTTATAAATTAAAAGCGAAATTGAACGTCCTTGCACTTACAGAATAGCTCCTCCTCGCCGAAAACCCCGTCGCCTCTTTCTCCTCCACCTCGTCCAAGCTCGCTCTTCATCAACGGGTGAGGGACAGATGACGGATCAATCTTCAGCCCATGACTTGAGGTCTGGAGCAAACTAAAAAGAAAGAAGATGATAATATATAAAATCTTTTTATTGTGGATGTTTTTAAGTTACATGGACATTTTGGGGGAAAAAAGTGTTGTTTCTGTATTTTTTCTCCTTTGTATAAGCTTACAGCCTCTCTTCTATAAACCTTCAGTCACTGACATAGATACACATGCACACACAAGCACACTGACACACACCTCTTGAATAGGAAAGCACAGTAGCATTCCCAAATCCTCACCCGAACCCAGACAAACTGGGCATAAACAAACTTAGTTGTTGTTTATTTCCCTTCTTTTTCCCCCCTCCTCTTTTTACTTCTCCCTCTTCTTACTGTACTGAGACGTACTGGGTGTTTTTTTGACTGTGTGGCTCTCCTTGCCCCACCCTTCCCTGGCTGCCCCTCTTGGCTCATGTTTGGATTCAGGCACCCGGAGCATCAAAGACATTTTACCATTTCATTTTCAAGAAATCTCTCGGATCTAGATACTTAGATATTAGGAAAACACGAGACAAACTGTATGGCAAGTTTATTTTAAGCCGTTGTGAATCCGATTGATCCGTTAACCTCAGTTACCGCACTTGTTTGGCTTAATTACTACAGAGCCGATGCTAATGATATCTGAGATTGGTCCCTTTTACCTTTTACCTAAACACGTGATGGACAGGATTTCTTCATTTTTTCATGTAAGATTTGTGACAAAGTTATGTACCGCACAGAACATTTTATTGTTGAAAAATACACTCTAGTGGACAAACTATGTAATGGCAACACTGTTTCTAGCATTTCTGTCTGATAGAGAAATACACCAGTATCTATATATCTGTGATAAGCCAAAATCAGATTTGTTGATAATATTTTCAAGATATAGCACTGATGCTTTAAAATGGATCTACCGTTTGTAAGTCATTGTTGTAATAGTGTTACAGGAAATAGTAACAAGAACACAAGAGCTATTCTTCATGGTGCTCTGGGACAGCCTAACCTTTGATGATACACACTTCGCGGTGCGTCTTTCAAGTACCAATCGGACTCTTGCACCAAGGATTTTAACACTTTTACAAAACACTGACGACTAAGTGCGGTACAATCAGCCGTTCTCCGAGTTGAGCTCATACCTCGTACATTCCGAGATGTCAAAATGTCCAATTTTAACGCCCCCTTCATGCAAAGAACCTTGATACTGGAAGTCACCACAGGTCACCAAACCTCCACTGGAATTTTTTCTCGATGCTCCGGGTGGCCAAGAGGGGCAGCTGCACCGGCCGGGTCATGTGTGAAGTGTTTAAAGTTTTAACAGCAAAAAAAAAAAAAAAGACATACAACAAAATGCTGATATTTGTAGCTTGTATAGATGTAATAATTACTCTGATATTGTTATTATTTATAATTGAAATAATTATTCCTATTAATGTTATTCTGATGATGATTATTATTAATGCTTGCTACAGATTTGACCAGTGGTTTACTCATTGTTTATCCATCACACTGCAACATGAAATAAATTATTCTTTGAAAAAAAAGAAAAAGAAAAAGGGGGAGTTGTTTGTAAGTGTGCGATTGTACTTTTCGCTGCTTTATTTGCAGAGGTGCAGAGGGTGTTGACCGTTTGCATGTGCCTGCCCACACACACCAAATCACCATCAACCCAAGCAGTAACTAGGCAACGTGACGGCCACTTTAACTCTGTCCATGCCCTCCCTCTGTCTCGCTCTCTCCCTCGCTCTGTGGATTCTGTATAGGGGACATGTGATCCCTTGTTGTTGTTGCTGATGAATTGAAAAGAGGAGCGCTGTGTGATTATTGTCAGCACAAAAGCCTCAAAAAGCTGCTGACGCCTAGATTAGCCAGTACAAAGATGCAGGGACAGACTCACACTCTCTCACACACACACACACACACACACACACACACACAGACACACACACACACACACACAAAAAGACATAGGTACATACTCACACTCATACACAAAGGCACAAGGCCTGTCTGCCCTTGTTGCCCTACCATCCTTCTCACTCCTCTATCCCTCCTCTGCTCATCCTCTTTCACCCCTTCATCCATTACTCTCTACTATTGCCCATTTTATCTCTCCTCTTTGCTTCCTTTCTCATAGGTATTATTTCTGTCCTCCTCTCACACCACTTACCTCCCCAACACTCACAAACACACACCATGCCCTCTGTGTGCTGGCGCCAAACGCTAACTGGCATTACACAATGCCAACCACCATCACCAGCATGACATAAAGTGCCAGCACTCAATGTGCCTGTCTTTTTTTGTCCCCTCTCTCGCGCTCTCTTTCTCTTACGTGCACACAGAGCATTAGCATTTGTGATGACCAGTGTGGGCCAACTATACAATGGTTTTATGGTGGGAGCTTACATCTCATTTTATTTAACCAGGTGTGTGTGTGTGTGTGTGTGTGTGTGTGTGTGTGTGTCTCAATATTTTAGAACCCCTCCCCAAATTTCACAAACCGTGTTCAGGGGCTCTCATTAAAGGAGTCAAGCTCCCCCATGGTTCCCCTGTAGTTTGCACCCTGGTGACAGTTTCTGTAATATTTGTTTCCTCTTTGAAGAAGTCTGATGGGAATCAAACTATAATAAAGTCATTCATCACTTTAATCATGACAGATCATGAACTATTCTGCCATAGACACCAGTGTTAACAACAGCAAAAAATGATTTGTGTATCTGCTCCAAAATGTGATGGTTTCTTCCTTGGCCTATGCTACAGCGTTAAACCAAGTTTCATGAAAATTGGGCCAGCAGTTTCTCTGTAATCCTGCTGAGAGACAGACAAATAAATGGCACCACAAACAGTCCACAGCCATACTAGCAGCTCTGTGAGGCTGGCCTTGAGCCAAATGCTAATTTCAGCATGCTAACATGCTCACAGAGCTAAGATCCTCATGTTTATCACGTTCACCATCTTAGTTTTGTGTGGTAACCTGCACATAAGAGAATGTATGGTGGCCTAATCAATATTGCAACAAATACTAAAAAAACTAAAGGTTATATTGTGGTTTTAGTTTTTATAAGGTTGGTTTCATTTAAATGAATAACATGCAAGCTATTAAGAAGATACTGACGAGAGCACCAACTCGAGACTTTATTTGTCAGCGTCATAATCAAACTTAGTGTTTCCGCTATCACCTACAGTCATTCAGTTTTTATTGCACAGACAACCCCTGGCCTCACATAGCTTACATAATAATAATAATAACAACAATTAAATGGTTTTCCATGTCCTGAGGTAAATAGACTTTAAATTTTGAAGAAAAAAAAGAGCGCTAGTATTGGAAGCGGACCAGATACGAGCTGAAACTCTGAGATGAGCCACCAGAAATGCTATCAAGAGAGAAACAGCTGGATCCCCACTCAACAGAAAGGTTTTGTAATCTGTCTCTCGCAAGTGAGATCGCTGGAGTGCCTCTTCAAGCAATTTAGGGATTGTTTTAGAGAAAAAAATGAGAATATTTCAGGTAGGGAACAACAAACAAATGAAGACTATAAAGCTTTTTAACAAAGTTTGTCACTAACTTCTTTGAAGAAAGGCAGAAATGAACATTCAGCACATTCAAATTACGGCAATCATGATCATCTAGTGTGGCGTTTGTGAAGTTGTTTCTCCTCGGTGTTATTGCTATGCAGCACTCAAAAGCACAGATGAATATAAGAGACACATTAAATAAAACTGGTGCAGATTTCAGCTTTAAGAACAACAAAAAATCCAGACGGGAGAGATGAGGGGGCATTAGCTCATACTGCCAAAGCTTTTCATTAGAACAGGAGGGGCTGAACAGGAGGTGGGGTCACTCTTTGCTCTATATGATCACACACACACACACACACACACACACACGCCGTCTGCCTGTGAAAGCACATCTGAGCAGCGCAACAATAAAACAGCTGTGTTTGTGTTGGCCTGCTGATTGTTTCATTCTCAATCACCCCGTCATACGCGCAAACACACTTATTGTCCGCTGAGATGGCATGACAGTGATACATCTTGGGTAATGGCTGCTATTATTATGGAGTAGGGAGAGAGTTTATTATGGAAGAAAACATCTCCTCAACGTAATTCTAATAGCTGTAATTGTCTTCTCTGTGTTAACTGCTGCTAAAGTGTATGTGTTTTTCACTTTATTCACATTTGCTGCCATATTGGTAGATGTGTGCAATGGCCTGGGATGAGGCAGAAGCACAAGTTGATGTCCATAGCAACAAAATTCCAATTTAAAAAATGAGAATATTCATAAAACAGCCCGACTTGTGTGTCGTAACTGCTTTCTATTAACCAACAACTATGTTTCTGGGACATCATTTACTGTTCAACAAAAAAAAAAACATTAAACATTAAGCCTTCGACTTTTATGATAGCAGTTTGAGAAGGAGTTTCACCGATGCCGTTTGTGACTCTCCCTGTGTTTTTCCCCTGGGATTTGCAGTGTGTAGGATGCACACACAAAATACACCAAGCGTACCTTATGCTGATAGGGGATGAGCCTCGTCTTTGCTATGATTGTGTAAAAGTGTGAAATGTGCGTGCATGAAGAAGGCAGAGAAAAACAGATGGCAATGACAGGGTACATGAAGTTTACCAGTATGTGTGAGTTAACTTAACTTAATTCTTAATTAACCACGTTATCTATCATTGGTAATGATCAGGGTTAGATGGAAATCCCTCTTTGTAAAGTTGTTGTCTTCTTTTATCAGTTTTCTATCATAACAAAAACACTTAGGGCTTTACAGCATGACAGTTGTAGACTGTTAAATTATATTTGGATATATTAATCCATATTATTAAATTCAAAAACAAATTAAACATTTAATCGAAAACTAACAAAAGCTGCTGTACTGTACTGCTCTAACAGGCGATACTCACATAAACACAGTGGGTGAGAAAGTTACAATACACTTGAACAGTGACATAACTTTATCCAGATGTAAAACCATGTTTTAAGGGAAATAAAAGGGAAAAGTTTAAACAGTTGTGGAAAATCTTCAGCTTAATTATTTTAGGTTGTTTGGAATTTGTAAACTGTTCATTAGACAGATTTTAATAGCCCCTGCAGAACTTTAGGCTCAAACTCTGTTTATTGTTGTATACAGCTGTGTACAGTGACAACTACAGACAAAGCTTCTGCACACTGTCCAGTAAAGCTGAACAACTAGTTGATTAATCAATTAGTCCATCAACAAAAAAAGTCATATGTCATTTACTGCTTTACTTCTGTCTTAAGTAGCAGTGAATGTATCTTATATACTTTTGATGGCATCAAATGTTAATTTTTTCACTATTTTCACTCATTTTACAGACCCAACGATTGGTTGATTAAGTGAGTAAATACTTAGCAGATTAATGGATAATGAAACTGCTGGTTGCCGCTCTGATGTCTAGTGAAATGAATCATAAGCATGGTACAACATGTCAGCTCGAGCATGTTCATCATGCAATCGTTGCATCTTTTGAACCCTAAACATTGTTGTCAGTAAAGTCCAGGAGATAAATGTATTTCTCTGTCTGCACTTTTTTTTTCTGCTGCACACTGGCAGTCTTATGAATTTTGCCATCAGTGTTTGATGTAGATGAAGAACCTCAGCGCACCATCTGACCTCAGACTGACCTGAAAGCTAAATCCAGCTCTAATTAGGGCTCATATGAACACATTACCTTGAAAACATCATTCAAATAAACGACTGATTGAATCGGACAATCGCTGGCTTCAACGATCACTGTTAGCTTGTTGAACAGACTTTAATCAGCCAACGCTGCAGGTTTATTTGCATCAGTTCTTTAAGATGGCACCCAGGTGAATGAAGCTAATTGTTTTTTTGGAGCAGCTGCCCCGACAGCGTTTTCGCTTCCTCCTCCCGACACGCTCTGCATCCTTCCGTTTCTCCATCAGGTCATACTCCTTTTCATTCATTCCCTTTTCAATCCTACAGCTTTCCTATGTCTGTTATGTAATATTCCAGCCATCCAGTCAACCATTTATCCTTCCAGCGATCCCTGATTTGTTAAATAACTTTTTAACGATTTTTTTTTTTAACGATCATCTATACATCCGTTGTTTTATATCTTTTTTCCATGTATCATCCATCCTCAAGTCAAAGAATCCATCCCTCCATCCTTCCATCTTCTTTTTACCTTCCCTCCTAACTCATATCCATTTCCTCCTCCCTCATTCCTCCCTCCATCCCTCCTTCCATCAGCGGTCTGTTCGCTAATCAAACACCATCTGTCCTTCCATCCCCAACCTGTCAGGAACAGCTGCCAGCCGCTCTCTTAACAACACTTTTAACAACCCTGCCGCATCTTCCACGGCCCGCCGCCACCACCGGGCGGACGTCGCTGACGAGGGCCACCGCCTCCTTTACGGGCACACGCGAACACAAACAGACACATGTGAGATCAGTGGCGTACAAAACCATGCATGTGTAGCCTATTAGAGGGTATTAGGTGATCGGGGTGTGAGAGTCACAGAGGAGAGAAGAATGAAAATGTAGAGGAGAAGAAGAGAGAAAGCATGAAAAGAAACTTCTACTGGCCTCTTGTTGAACCTAAGAAGCACCCTTATGAACCATGGGCAAAGTAAATAAAACTATTCCAGAGAAAGAGGAATAACGAGCTAGCAGAAGGTATAAACGGAGAGATAAAACAAAGGAGAGATGGCGCTCGGTAAACGAGTGGAAGTCTAAATAGTAATCAAGGGAAGAATCAGCCGCCTGCTCAAAAAAGGGTTTAGAGCTAATGGTGGGAAGTAAAAGCTCCCAACACACACACACACACACACACACACACACACACACAAATACAATTTTACACACAAGTACTGTACAATCACCACTCTCACACACATACACACACACACACACACATAGGACTACAATCATCTTAAACTCACTGACACATAATAGTTTTCTCACACATTCAATACAATCATCCTTCACAGACACGCAACACAAATACAATCACTTACCAGCATACACACACAGACACACAGACACACAGACACACACACACTCGCTGCACAAACTGCACTGCTGTTGTCGAGAACATGCCAAGACATTTTCAAGTGTTATATCCTGAGGAACTTCCCCAACCAATCATTGACACATAGGCCAGATGTTCACTGGTGCTTCAATGCAATGTTCTCCTGGCACACACACACACACACACACACACACACACACACACACACACACACACACACACACACACACACACACACACACACACACACACACACAGTGTAACACTGGCTGGCATCTTTGTCTCTGTCTCCCTTTACGCATATGAGCATTTGATATGAGACTGAAACGCCAAGACTGCACTTTTTCATCACTCAAATGGGAAGGAAAAGGGGTGAGGAGGAGAGAAAGCCAGAGTGAAACAAGACAAAAAAAAAAAAAAAAAAGAGTGCGGGTAAAAGGCTGAGACTACTTGTGATAGAGACTAATGGCTTAACATCACATAATTAGTAAATGCAGCAGCAGTGGAGCATAAAGGTGCTTCAGGTAAGTGATAATGCCTCACCATGCCACCTAGTGGGACAGTTTACATACATACAGTGTGAGGTTTGTTCATAATGCTGAATCAGTGACACAGGGAAGTTAGAGAAATTCTGAGAAAATCAGCCTGGCAGAAGAAACATCTCCCCACAGAGGAACTTTTTGTAGCCGCTCAGATTTGTGTGTCTCCTTTTCTCTTACTCATTTAATTTAATGAACAATAGTCCCTGCCAGTTGCACCAAAAATAAAAGAGAAGTGGATTGATTCAAAGCTTCAAAGAATAATAGGAATTAATTTATTGAAAAGAATTCGAGGACACACGCATCTTTTGTTGCTGTCAATGCTTTTCAATTAATGTTACCTGATAAGCCAATAGGTGTGCAGAGTCATTAAAACAATGTCATATTGTCAAAGGCGACACCAAAGCAGTGAAAATGGCTTAAAAATGACTCGCCGGTTAAATATCTTTTAGCAGGAGACCACTACAAAGATGCAATCAAAGGCACTAATGTAGATTTTAGAGATTATTATATTAATATTATAAAAGTTTTGCAGTGTGTACATTAGCCACAAAATCAAAGCTTTTAAACTTTTATTCATCAAAGGCTGGGTCCCCCCCCCCCCTTCTGTTGCGTGTTATCAGACATCCTGAGGGCAGCGACTGGACACCCTGCGATGGTAAAACTCAACCAGCAGAGAGAGGAAACTTCTGGTGTGTAAATCAATACAGGCTCACACAGGGCAGAAACAGGGGGGCTCGCACACACATTAATACATGCTTATAGATAATACACACTTTGGGCATTCGCTTGGACACACACACACACTTGAGGGAGTATGTCAGCCACGCGTCTCATGTCCAATAAGGGCATTAAGTCTGTCAATAAGAGCCTTTCAAGAATACCAGGGGTTCTATCAACTGACACACACACACACGAGGACAGATAATACACCCTCATCTCTGCACACACACACACACACACACACACACACACACACACACACACAAGAGCTAACTTCCCTCTCTCACTTTGTCCTTTAACCAGACAAAAATGGAGTAAAGCCCCGGGCCGTTCCATTTTAATCCACATCACCCACCTCTCCTGACATCCCCCGACTCACACGTTTTTTATGTTTCCTCCTCCCTTTGTCTCTCATCTTTCTTATGTTTGCTCTTTCCCTGTGATACTGTCTCTTGTAGTCAGTACCATGGATTGGCTCTTTATATATTCGTTCAAAAGGTACTGTGTCAGATTCCAGTGATGGGTTTTGATGATGGGTCTGATATTTCAGGTATTTTTTTGTATGCGTTTATTGAAATCAAAGTTTTCTTAAGAAACAGCTATTCAAAAGGATTTAAGGGATGTCGGGTTTAATCTAACTGGAGATGCTATCGCAACACTTAAAGTTGCAATAACAAGTATAGCATGCAAAAGTCTGTCAACTTTAGTGTTTAGAGCACTTCAAGTGAGATAGGACCAGGCAATTTTATTATGAACTGATAATGACTGATCTATCTGATCCCCTCAAAAGAACAGCTAAATCTGGCCTTGGATAAAATAAATACCCAGCCCACTGAAGTGTCCTTGAGCGGGCCACCAAATTCAGTTCAGGGTTTCTATTCTATGACGGTCCTGACAGAAACAAAAAAAGAAGTAATTCCCTTTATGGATGAAGAAGGCACCACATCAGAAGAGGAGGTTAATGTGAATGGGGATGATAAAACAATATTACAATGGGGAAAAAAATCCAATCAAAAGCAAGGCATTGTTGTAAAATGCCACCCATTCAGAAACAAGTAGCATTATATGTCGTAACTTCTTCAAATCCAACACTGCTACTCCACAATGAGGAGGTAACAATTGCCAATGCCAAGTTTGACAAAGCAAGTAGCTACACGACCAAGCAAACAGCTGGTTTTCTTATTTTATTTCATTAATAGCTGAATCTGTGATCTTCTACCATTTTCTGGCATTTTATTTACTGACAATCACATCACAATGTCCATGGTGAAGTCTTCAAATTGCTTGTTTTGTACAATCAACAGTCCAAAACTTAATTAATTTCCAAAGACAGAGAGAGGAAGCAAATCCTCACATAAATGCAACAATTGATAATCAAAACTGTTGAACTGAATCCTTTTATCATTAAGATTACTAGCAATAAACAGTAAACAACAAGTCTTAACGTAATGACATTAAAAAACTGTTTCTCAACTATTCTCTATTTTACTGTGTGTCTCTGCATGTTGTCATTTTGACTCAAGCAACCGGAGAGGAAATCTTCAGAATGCATTGGGGTAAAATATGCATGTGACTGAAGACAAACGTTGACGTGTGGAGCAGGTGCACGTGCGTTAAATGTTCAGCACAGTGTCTTGTTAAGACCCCGGAGTGGGCCGAGGAATTTCATTTATCAAGAAATGGATAGGGCTCCAATCAGAGCCCTCTTCAGAGACACATACACATACTATAAATAACCAAGTGACACACAGGGCATTGTCAGAGAGGAGCTGCTTACTAGTACACAGAAAAGGAGGAAGAAAAGAAAACATGTTGGTTTGTAAGCATGGAGGAAAGGTAGGAAATTCAGACAAACAAACACAAAAAAGGAGGGGGAAATAATAAAAGAGAAAATATGAACAAGTGCTTGATAATTGGCACGAAAGAGAAGCGGCAGAGGCAAAGAATCTCAGGCCTCCCGTGCACGTCTGTCCACACACAAACAGACTACAAATAAGCTTGTGCGGTTTTTCTTTGAACATGCAGCGGTCAAGGTTCAGCGGGGGGTCAGCTGAGGGACTGGGTGAGCAGAACATGGAAAATAAAACACACACACACACACACACACACACACACACACACACACAGACAAAGACACTTGTGGGCAGCTGTCGGTTGGCGGCTAAGCAGGTCTGAGGTGAAACAATGGGGCTGAAGGAGAACTGCAAAGAGTTTTATTGGGGTTGAAACAAGGTTAAGCACTCAGATTGGCATGTGCCACGGTAAATCAGTACGAGACATGCCAGGAATCTTATGTGTGTTTATAATACGCAAATATCCTCCAGCACCAATTCTTTTCAAAGATACTGCGAACATTAAGAGACACTGAGGAATTCCCTGTCTTTGGCTTTGTGCGTGATTACTGAAGGCGTAGACAGTAGGAAGAGTGGGAAATGATGTAAGGCGTATGGTAAGAATACGTCATATAAAAGTGGAAAATAAGGCAGCAACCAACAATTATTTTCAGTATCAGTGAATTTGCTGATCTCATCTCTACACGCACACACACAAACTTTCTGCAACACTGCTACAGTAAGTCCAATAAATGTATAAAATGTCCAGTGAATGTACGGAGACAGCTTTTTCTGCGGAACATTTAGGTATTTTGTAGCCAGTTGGATCACATATTTACCTGACTGCCTTCTATATCTACACTTTTCTTTCTTTTGACCTGACTGGAATGAGTCAGGAAATTCGTTTTTCATTTAATTTCTCATTATTGTATCGACATTGACACAAATTTGACAAAAATCTTCTACCAGACTTTTCAAAATCCTCTTTTGTTGCCTCTGGTTTGGATTTTGTGTGTCAAAAACTGCTTCATGGCATAAAGTTTAATTTTGTTGTAATTAAATTGTAAATAGATTTAGACATCTGTTGGCAGGCAGTGGTGCTCGCAGGGCACTCGGCTATACAAATACTGAAATGTAGGCTTTTTTTTTACATTCAAATCCAGCACTTGTCATCCTATTGGATCTCTTCCCTATCACTCTCCAGAAGGTTTGTCACAAGGTCAGAAATAGCAAAAAGAAGGATCTACACTGCCTGTTGAAATGAAAACACACTAATCAATTAGACATTGTTTATCCGCAACAATACGCTCCAGGGTTTTTCTATTCAAAGCCTCTTACATTGCCTGTTGCACTGTATAATACAGCAGGACACGGTGCTGCATATTACCGTGTAATGCTCTTTTGCTGCCCCCTGCCTTTTCTCGCACAAGTCCATATGAGATTGAGAGAGCAAACTCAGGGAGTGAGACAGAAAAGACAGACAAAAGGCATTGTTGCAGACAGAATCTAAGCCTCTGAATAAGGATAATAGAGGCAAACATATGATGATAATGAAATGCTATGAATATATTCAGAAGATTATATTGCTATGGCTTTAAGGATCACTACAGATTACTTCAGCAGTGGAAAAGAGAGTGAAATTATATGTTAGACTGGATCAAGTTGTTGACAACTAAGTTCACAAGTTCCTTTAAAAAAAGCAGAAAGTGTTCATTTTCACAGTGATAAACACCAAAGAATTGACTGCTTCTCTCGGTTCTAGTCACAGAAGTGCTACAGTATAAAAGCACAAACTAAGTATAAAGGAATTAAACTTGAACTACATCAGCAAGCCTCTGTGCCCTCTCTGATGTCCCCACATGATCAGCTTATTTCTCTGGAAATCTAAACCTTAAAATGTGTTGTGGACATTTCCTGTAGTCAGTTTAGAAACTGTTCTTCCTTTAGCGAGCCCCAGCCTAGTTTCACACAATCAGATAAAGCATATAGATTAATTATTAAGGTGCAGGATTCCTGAATCAACTAATGATTTATAGAAAAAGTAGAAGTTTAGTTTGTTTGTACCTCGACAGACTGTGTAACCCTAAACTTGACCTTAGCCTTAACCTGAGTTTGTCCCCCCCGTCACCTCCACTGGAAGCTCATTAGTAAGGGACCTTTTAATAATCAGTATGAACAGGATTGCAGCAAGCTAAAACTGCTCAGTGTTCATAGGAGCACCTGACTTAGGACAGACTATACTAACACATATACTTACTTATATACTATATATATATATCTACACTATACTTCAAACACATAACTCAATATACAGTGAAATGGTGACACGGTCAACATCCTGGCTGGGTTTAGAGCAAATTTCAAAGGTGAAGACGAACACTGCATTAAAAGTAAGAACACATGCCATTATTATGAAAAAAAAATCATAAATATAATCTGAGTTCAAACATTTGGTGACCTGAGGACATAATCCCCCCAAAGACCACGCAGTCTTCTTCTACTAATCCCACTCTTCCCCATCCTCACCCACTTTCCGCCCCCCTCCATCTTCAGACCACAAGCTTGATCTTACACACATACATGAACACACACACACAGGCTGTTTCCATCCATCAAATCAAAAGATATAAATACAGGACAAGAGCTTGTGTCTCTAAATGTCCGACTTATTTTACATAAATTATCTAGAAGCAGTATCTGCAACTGCAAACATTTTAGTTTAAAGGTTAGCAGAACGTCGCTCTGTTCCCTGCCCACACAAAGTACAATTAAATGAGCAAAAAGTGTGTCTTTTAAACGACGGCCACCACAAATGATGTAGAGATTTGTAGATTTTAAAAAATGGCTTCACATAGCGGCTCTTTTAATTCTGAATGTTAATGACTAATTCAATATTATGTTGTTTCACTATCGGACTGCATTTATAAGCTACAATCTTATCAGACATGTTTGAGTTTTACAGCACACTTTCGGACTCTGTAGTTGGTTAACCTGGACCCTTTATGTTGGCGGCAGCGCTACAATCTCGATGATCCAACTCCGAATATTTGACGGTAGGTGGAAACGCTCATTTATTCATTTTTCTCTTCACATTTGGATGGAAACTGGAATTAAAAATACGTTTTAACACGTGATTTTGGGAACTGAGTGACTCAACAAATAAAACATTTGGAAGATGATCCTGAAAGAGTGAACACAACCTACTGAAGATAAAGTGCTTGTTGTCTCACGCACGCAAACAGCAGAATCAACTATTAGAAAGCTTCTCTGCTCTTCAGATGGTTGAAGGAGGAGAGTAATAACACAAACTGACAAACAAGATGGCCGCGAGTGCTTTCCTGATGAGAGCCTAAATTGAGTGGATGCAGGTCCCGGTTAAGCCCGGCTGCGTTTTACCAGGGGAAGGTTTTAAGGGGACACGCCGAGCCGATATTCACTGATTGAATGCAGTAAGATCACCCACCACCCCCACCCTTACCCTCTTGTCATTATAACACAGTTTCTCCTTGAGAACAAAATCTACTTATGATTGTTTTTATATTTCTTTTTCATATCTTCCTTATCATTTTCTTTAATTCAAAATGACAATCTGGACGTCGTAATCCATCATGGATTTAACATCTCCCCAAACGCTCTGCTGCCCCTCAAAGAGCCAAATAATCGTGATGATTTAGGACTTGGGACCTGACTCAAGGGGGATAGAAAGGAAAGAGAGATGAAAAAGAAAAGGGAAAAGAGTGAAAGATGGATAAAAAGCTGTGAAAGAACAGCAAAAATGACAAAGAGAGAAGAGAGACAGAGATGAAGAGAAATGAGGGAGAAGAGGGGGAGGGACGGGTTCAAAGAAGTCTCTTATTAATCAAGACAAGGAATAAAACGAGGTTGTAATATTCACAAATGGTGCCCAAGCTGTGTGCCCACCACCACATCCTCCACCCCCCACCCCCTTCCCTTTTGCCTTGATAGTATTAGAAAAATGAAAACGAAATCTTTAGATTAGAAAGATTGGAAAAATTGAATTACGGCGGGCGCGCAGGGGCCGAGTGGATGAGCGAGAGCCAAATCTTCATCTCGGACGGAGCAGGAGCAGAGGAGGGGGGAGGGCGGGTGAAAATGATGAAAAATGAAATAGGGTATATCGGGGGGGGGAGCTGAACGGATGAATGGGAGGGAGGGAGGAGAGATAAGAAGTCGGGGTCATCACCTGTGTGGTTCGGCCAGCTTTTCTTTCAATCCCAAATCCAACAATCAGTTTAAGCTTCTACCAGACTGTACGACACAGAGAGAAAAAGGAGGCATCAGGATGGCCTCGTGTTACCCGCAGGAGTTCATTTAGCATTTTTGAAGATAGCGGTGACACACTTGTTGGCATCGGTGGGCTGCAAATGAGCTTCAGCTCTACGTACGAATCCAACGACGAAGCAAAAATGTGGTGCTGAACCAATGATTCTGCAACTACTTTGACAGTTGTGTAATCACTTCAGCATCGTACATCATTGGGTTTTGGACTTTTGATCAAACAACAAGGAATTTTAAGACGTCATCACACTCTGGGAAGTTAATAATAGGGAATATTTGTTTTTCTATATAGTTATACTTCCAACCTAGAAGCAACTGAACAAGCTTTCCACCTTCAATAGAAAAGGACTAAATAATGCAAGGTGCAATTACATAACACCATCTTCACATTTATTCATTGTACATTCATTTGTATGTTTTGACAAAATCAAATTATGTATTGGAATAAAAATAAAAATTCCAAGGATGAATGTCCCACTGACATCACATGTTTCTTAACAAATCCGATACCACTGAAATGAATAGAAAAGGGGCCATGTGTCACCGTTGGCATTGCCCAAATATTTAGTCTGCACTTTAAAGAGAAAAGACCTCTTCGAGGAGAACATCAACAAGGTGAAACAACCCACAGTGATTTGTCTTAAAAATTCAATTTGAATTCCAACAATAAAGATAAGAAGGAAGTGACCCTCTATCCCTGACCTCACATGTCCTGCTGCTTCAAATCAACTCCTGTTTTAAAAACAACAGCACCCTCTAGAGGTATAAAAGGGTCTTGCAAGACCCGACCACTAGACTAGACATTGTTGCACACAGGAAGTTTACGGTGAATTATTAGTAAAAGCAAATTTTTTTGGAGTTAATATTTACTGTATGTCACAATCTAAACATTTGCATAATTTTGAGTCCACTGATGATGATGATGATGATGACAGATGAATCATTTTGCCATAAGATGGCACTATACATCCAAAAATCCTCAGCTTTCTTGCCACATAGTGAATATAAATATACTAGTGTACTGTGTGTGTATTAACGCTGAGAAGAGGCCCTGAAAACTTTTAGAAACCAGAAAATATCAACTCATCCACCACTTTGTGATAAACGTTGAAAACTAAAAAGAAGCATAACACTAAGAGGAGAGCTGAAATATGATGTTAGAACAAAGGAATTAACTGCAGTATAAATGTAGCCAGACATGCCTGAACAGTGGCTCACTAGAAAAATCTGGAATTGGCTCATATAGCATGGACACCCCTGGATTAGTGAGGTTAAATCTTTATTTTATTACCATGAGCAACAGAAAGGTTTAATGGTCTCCCTGAAAAGAAACAATGCTTGTATGGTGTGTTTTACATTCATGTTTTATGACCTTTATTATGATGTTTAATGGCTATGAATAATTATACAAAAAACTTAATAGTTTAGTAGTTTAGTTAGTTCTTTGCAACGTAATGTAAGAAGTTATGTTCATGTCTGACAAATGTTTTACCAATACAATAGCTTTCTGGGCACAAATAAATACATAAACAAACAAACTACATCACAGAAACGCCATCAACACAGCTAGGATATTAAGTGAATTTGCAGAAAGCTTTGGCATTTTAACATGTTTCTTCAAAAGAATGCAAACTGTGAAAAACAAGCGGCTATTTTGTAACGTTTGTTAGATGTTATACTGTAGAATTTGTGGTTTAGTGACATTTTGTTAGACTGCATTGTAGCTTTTGAGTCATGCAACTATATAGTATATATGTATATAATATAATTTTGGAAAGGCTGCTACTACTACTACTAGTACTACTACTACTACTACTACTACTACTACCACTGTTAACTTTAATCTTTACTTTATTTTCATGTTGTGTTTGCCCACTAACTTTTAATATTTAGACGTAAAATGCTGCTGCTTAAGGTTCAGCTTTTTATTTCTGTTTGCAGTTCCTGCTGGCATCCAGCAGGTGTCCTCACAGACTAATTATTATATCAATGACAAGAAACAGCTCAGTTGCAGTATTGATTACAATGCCCCCCGCCCCCAACTGCATTACTTTCATTTGTCATATTATAACACAATTACTACGCTACCTTTTGACGTAATTACCCTTTAGGTGTGTGGAGAATTGAGATAAACTGTTTATTTCAGGTAATCTGTGACTGAAATGATGGTGATCACTTTACACCATTATCAGTCTGTTGTCTGTTTGCATCTTCTTTGATTTGTGTGTTTTGCAGAACACACAGATAACAGTTACTGTTCTTTGTAATCACATTACCGTGCTGCTGTTACATCTGCTACATCTACTGATAAAGAGGAGCGAGAGGATTAAATCTGTGAACCACCAGGGGCCCTCAGTGATCTGCACTGATCTATCTATGCATCTGCCAGCAAACAGCTCAGTCCTGTTATTCACAATCAGCTGTGAGCGGATGCAAAAAGCTATTTCTGTATTTTGTCACGCAACCCCAGCAGCTATGATCAGCGGCTGTTTGAAAAGCCACAGCCTCGATTTCCAGGAGACAGCGCCTGCTAAAACCATCGAGCAGCTGATTAATGCCTTTTGACTCCTGAGGATTATTGAGTGACAGGGAAATGAAAGGAAAAAAATAATGTGTTACAGCATTCAATTAAGCATGAACGCTCCAACAACACAGAGTGTGTATTATTGAGAGTGGTCCTGCTATTTCCATCAATGTCCACTGCCTTTTCCATTCATTCTCTTCATTCACTCATTCTTTCATTCATACAAAACACAGAAAACGTTACCATCCTTGGATCGTACAGGAAAAAACTACAACATTAAAGCACATAGTAGGGGGTTGGGGTTGGGTGACAGATTGGAAAAGCTCAATCCTCGCTCAAAAGGACAGATTGGCAGGCGACTGCCGTAGCTCAACTGGTCGGACTCATGTTGTCAACATCAACAGCGCAAGTGGTTTCTGTCCCGTCGGGGCCAGCGATACCGAGACCTGTGCGCAGGGATTCTGCTGCGAAAAAAGCTTATGTAATCGACTGTACAAGGCCTCCAGAGGCCACACAAGCCAGTTTGGGATGAAGGAAGGCGGGGGGGTTGGTTAACCAGCAACAACCTGAAAGCTTCTCGTGCTCTTGCATGGATTTGAACCACTTCTACTCTCAGAGATTTCCTGCTGCCGCCCTCCCTGATTTATTACAGTTGTGATGAGCATTTAAATGATTCCACCCCTGCAGGGCATAGAAATGTAAACCCGGATTAATGGGTCATTAGAAATGTACCATTTTTTTTATCCTACAAAATGATTTACGCTTAGATTTTTTCCCCCGCCTCCCTACATGTGTGTATGGGAGACAGACCGAGAGGGAGAAAAAGAGATTTGTACCGCGAGTCACTTACAGATACACATATAATGTATTACACAGCATATGAAGACAGGTTTGATTGACATAATTACAGCTCATTTGAATGTGAAGTCCTCCATAAAAGATCTTTATTTTCTACAGATAACATCACTGTTGTACTGGCAAAGCTCTTTCATCATCATATGTTTGGTACAACTTCAAATAATGACAACTCATTTCTGATTAATCTGCTGATTATATTCTTGATTAAACGATAAAAAAATAGCAGAAAATAGTGAAAATGTCCTTTTGTTGACCAACAAACAGAGATGAAGTTTACTTTAATGTAAAACTCATCAGATTCTCACATTTGAGAAGCTAGAAGCATCAAATGTTTGGCACATTTGCTTGAAATAGGATTTCAAGGATGAATCAACTATTGAAACAGATTTCCTGTTGATCTACGAATCAATACATTTGAGTAATTGTTTCAGTTTGGTATATTTCAGTGTGCATTCAATGTGAGTGTGTTTTCTTCTGTAGGTTCTGCACTGACCTCAATAATAACTTCATCCTGTGTCCTGCTGTGTTGATTTACATTCTCGTGCTGAGTTCATCTATTTTGTATGTTTATGTGACTGAACTGGCTTTGTTCTTATTTACTGCACTCAATTTGTTCCTAACATGACCCAAATTCATCACAGATATACCATTCAAGTTTGATTAACATCAACATATGACCTTAGATGTAATAGTCTCTCTAATATACTTCTTCTTCTTATTCCAAAAGACAACATTTAAACAGCTTCATCCTAATTACGAGTAAATTATTTTGATTTACAAAGTTTGAAAATGAAATGTTTCATGCATGAGGCAGTATTATGCAATCAGCATGTGTTCCATGTGTGCAGAATGTGCTATATTTGTGTGTATTCATTTCCTGTGGATGTGATAATTGGCTGGTGAGCTACAGCGATCGAATGTATGTTTGATGATGATGCAGAGGGAGTGTCTATACTTTAGCGCACTGGCAGCAAAATAAAGAGATCGTAAATCCAGAGGGTGCTCCGAGTCCTCTGCAACGAGGAGTTCAGATGCTCTTTGTCGTAATTTATGGCATCAATCTAGGCTGCTAAGCTGACATCTTGCTGCCAGTCTACAGTATAGTGGAAATTAGAGCCACGACATTTAGTCCATTGATCGAACACAAAATAAATCGATTAATTGTTTAATTTCTCAAGAAAAAAAGCAGAACACTCTCTGGTTTTAACTTCTCAAATCTGAGAATTGAATTGCTTCCTTTGTTTTATTTGGTAGTAAATTTAATATTTACACCACCACGCTGACAGGAAGCAGCACGGTGGGCTGGGGAAAAACGTCTCTGACTGTCGGACCATCAGCAAGGCTGCGTTCTTTCTCCTCTGCTCTTCTCCCTGTACACAAACAGCTGCCCCTCCAGTCACCAGTCCGTCAGGCTCCTGAAGTTCACGGATGACACCGCCTACAGATGGGAGATTGACCATCTGGTGACCTGGTGCAGCCAGAACAACCTGGAGCTAAATTAAGTGGAGATGGTTGTGGACTTCAGGAAGTACCCAGCCCCACCCGCCCCCATCATCCTGTGTTGACTCCGTGGAGTCCTTCCGCTTCCTGGGTACCATCATTACCCAGGACCTCAAGTGGGAGCTAAACATCAGCTCCCTAACCAAGAAAGCCCAGCAGAGGATGTACTTCAACCTGCCAAAGACGATGATGGTGCACTTCTACACCGCCATCATCGAGTCCATCCTCACCTCTTCCATCCCCATCTGGTACGCTGCTGCCACTGCCAAGGACAAGGGCAGACTGCAGCGTATCATTCGAACCGCTGAGAAGGTGATCGGCCGCAATCTGCCATCCCTCCAGGACCTGTACGTCTCTAGGACCCTGAGGCGTGCAGGCAAGATTGTGGCTGACCCCTCCCACCCCGGACACAGACTCTTCGAAACACTCACGCCACAAGAACAGTTTCTTTCCGTCTGCAGCTGGCCTCATTAACAAGGCCCAGAACCCCCACTGACACTGACTCTTAAACCCACCCTGTATATATGCATTACATTAATGCACTTTGTTGGGTTTTTTTTATCTTACACATTGGAAATATCATTCTTGTACAGCTTTAGATCTTTCTATCTTTTTTTTAAATTTAAAAAGTACTTGATTTTCTTTGATTTTTTTATGCACCAATGTACCAAGACAAATTCCTTGTATGTGTAAAAACATACTTGGCAATAAACCTGATTCTCATTCTGATTCTGACCATGGGCTTGGGTGAATTGCATATAGCATTTTTCCACTATTTTAACATTTTGTAAACTAAATGATAAATCAAGAAAATAATCGTCAGATTATTCGACAATAAAAATGATAAATTATAGCTGCAGCCCGAGTGGAAAGGAACATTTGCCATGACACAATTTTCTTACATCACATCAGTCATCTGAACTGTTGATAAATATTTCGAATTCATTCATAAAGTGCTTAATGGTCCAAGTCCTACTTATTTATCAGATTTGCTTTTAGCCTATGATACTTCTATGTCTTCCTTTAGGTGTCAAACAGTTCACAGCAAGCAGTGAAGGACGTAATGAATCACACTGACAAGGAAATTACTGAAATACAAAAAAGAAGAAAGATGTTGACAAAGCCATGCTATGTCTTTATACTTGTAGGAAGGGGAGATGAGCCATCATATGTGCAACTGATTGTTTGCACACACAATATGGGAATAATATGGGACCAGTTTGGTTTATCTTGATGATGAGGAGGATATTAAATCAAACACAATAAAACATTTCAAGGATGACACAAAAAAGTCCTCTGTGGTATAAAGACAGCCAAGAGGACCAGTCCAGGTGACTGACACCATGCTACCGACACAATAAATACTTCTATCATCAATAAGTCAAAACACATAAGAAATCATATCAAACTGCCTACAAATCACAAGAGTGGGTAAATTTCTGCAAACTTGTGGCGCACTTAAGACTGCATTTATCATGTCAACCATGAAAAGAGATGGGTGTGTTACTGATAACCTGTCCAACAAATCAAAACAGTGAGATGATCTGAAACCGCAAAACCTGCTAAGTTTTACGACTAAAAATCAACCGACTATATTCCAACATTATGCCCGCCTGCACTGCTCCTTTAAACCGCTGAAACTTGGCTTTTAAAACAAAAGATCTTTTCTTCCATTGGCACTACTGAGCTCACACACACACACACGCACACGCACACACACACACACACACACACACACACACACACACACTTTGTATTTCCCTCACGTTTCCCTAGTCAGTCTTCGGTTTTAGAGAGAGTGTGAGAAAGAGACAAAGTGAGGAGAGAGAGTGAGTGTGTGTGTGTGTGTGTGTGTGTGTGTGTGTGTGTGTGTGTGTGAGTTGAGTGTTGGGGGGTGTCTAACCAACTGTGGTCTGTGGGAGATTGCATAACGCGATTAGACTGCAGGAATCTGAGAAAGAAGTCCTATTGTTCACAACCATGTGAGGGAGAGAGAGAGACTGTTGTTCAAGACCATGTGACAAGAGGTCAGAGTTCAAACACACAGTAATGACAACATGAGGCGAGCATCATACTCCTCAAAATCAATTCACTGTACAGTCTTTCTGCACTTGTTTCAGATCTAAGTGGCACCCCTGCTGTCAACGTTAACCCTGTTAAACCTCAACATTAAGCTTCAAAGATATCACACTAGGATCTAAAGAGTGTTTTAGACTCCACTGTGTGTGTGTTTCAGCCTCTAGTCTTATTCACTAATCTTTCAAAACTAATAAATATAGAATAAGTGGAAAATATGAGGAAACAAAGCTGTAACTAAACAAAAAGACAGCCATGCTATTGCTAATTTCCCCATGGGGTCAGGTATAATGGTCTCTTCTAAGGACTCAGTTTTGTGTGTGTGTGTGTGTGTGTGTGTGTAGCCGTGGGTTAAGAGCAGCAGGATCAGACCTCCTCTGTCTATTAATAATTAAACTTTAATGGTCAATATAGCCTGAGAGGCTGCGAGCTGTGCAGGATACACCAGGGGCGTTACACTGCACTACAGAAAGAAAGATGAAAGAGGACCAGAGAGAGAGAGAAAGGGGAAATGTGAAGGATGTGACAAGCAAGATAAATGAAATAAATGTAAAAGACAAAAGATGAACAATAACAAAAACTCCCGCTTTTTCTAACACTGGAGTCCTACAGTCAAAATGCTCATTTATGGCAGCATAATGAATATGGTAACCATATTGATAAAACAGCCTCAGAATCAGAATCCAGGCTTGTTTTGGATGGTGAGCGTTTGCGGTCAAGTTGGTTCCTCAACAATGAACTCATTTCTCACAGTGAAAGCCAAAAACTGCCATTAACTGTAAGACAGTCATAGTTTGTTCTATAAAAATACTGTAACGGTGCCAGTGACAAAGACCCTGACAGTGAGGATCAATGTTACTGATAATGTCAGCAACATTTCAGTGACATTATTGTGGGTAAAAAACTAAACTAAAAGGTAAAATGGCATGACATCTAAAGAATTCACACAATGAAAAAGAAGCAGCTTTGACAATATGTCTCCCTACAAATGTCACCTAGTATTTTATAGAGAGGGCAACTATTAAAATAACAGCTTTATCTCTTGTTCCGTGCAGTGCTAATGCAGGTAGTGATTGATACTGTGTTACATAAAGTAAAAGAGACCCCCCTAATCTGTGAATTTCTGAACAGACTGCTACTTATAAATAAAAAATAAATGGGTAATTAAGTCAAATGAAGAGCAGCTCTCTTTACTACATATCTTGCTTTGAAAGTTGGACATTCAATGAAAGTAGCATTGAAGATGAGGTCACTGTATGCAGGCGAGCTTCTTCAACTTCCCCCTAATAGAAGAATTTATGGACATTTCATAAACCACAAAGCCTAGTGAGTGAAATTCAACCAA
Organism: Dicentrarchus labrax; assembly: GCF_905237075.1. NCBI lineage: Eukaryota > Metazoa > Chordata > Actinopteri > Moronidae > Dicentrarchus > Dicentrarchus labrax. The sequence goes on along the minus strand of NW_026136716.1, from coordinate 5,549,723 downwards.
AGATGAGGCAGCAAAACGTTCCAGAAAAATCAGCAAAAGAAAATGCTTACTGTGCATTTTTACCCACTACTGTTATGTGAATATTAGTAATTGGGTGCTAATAATGCAACTGACAGTTATTTGCATTATTGATTTTCCTGCCAATTATTTTCACCAATTTCCAAAGTGACATCTTCAAATTGTTTCTTTTGTCCAACCAACAGTCCAACACCAAAATACTCAACCAAAGGGACAAAGAAAAGAAGCAAATCTTTACATTTAAGAAGCCTGAACCAGCAAATGTTTGATATTTTAGCTTGAAGTGATTAATTGATTATGAGAATTGCATCTCTACTGGGTGAATCGAGATAAACAGATGACATAAGAGCGCCAGTCAAACCTCAAACAGTTGTGGAAAACATGATGGAAATATGGCATTTCTCCATATTTAATATATAAATACAGTCAATCTCAAGTACAGAATAAAACCAACAATCTGTCACACACAAGAAAATATTGAATTAATAACTGACGAGATGAATCTGATGAATGTGACTGGTTCTTTAGAGTTATCCATCTTAATCATTTGTACATTTAATAGTTTTAACTATGTGTCTTATGGCAAGCCACCTGTCCCATCATGCCACAGGGTTAGTTAGATGTTTAGGTGGTTAGAGAATGCAGCTTGAAGAGATGGAAAAGGGTGAAGGCACAGGAACGTGCAGCATATAACTGATACATTACGAATGTTGGCAGCGAAGCATTAATGCCAGTAATTACATATATGTAGGTTATTGATTTGCATTTGATTCTGTGTTGCACACAGAGATGGTCTGCTTTAGTTTCCCTCCAACTACCTCAAGGTTTTGTCTCATGTAACGCAACGTTGGTCAAGATTCACAGCTTTTTTCTCGGTGCCTCAACACTGGCTGCTCTCTGTTTTACTGCGGCTATAAAGCCAGACAGGGCGAGGCGGAGCTCTAATTTATGATTTCATCAATCTGCTCCGACTGAAGCAGCCTGAAAGACGGAAACATCCCTTGCAGCAAAGCAGCATTATCTTTCTAAATATCTTTGCCTCCTTGTTACACAAGAGACAATGCTGAAAAGAAGAGAAAGAGGAGGAAAGAAGGGGGTGAAGCTGAAAGACACCAGCAGCCGTGTTATAGGTTGAGTTGTGTGTGTCTCCCAGTGTGAATTAAAGGGGTTGTTTGATACAAGTGTGACAAGCCCATTTCTCAAGATAGTGTGAAAAGGTACTCAACTTTCTACTCAGCAAAAACAAAAACTTTATGTTTTGCATTCAGACTTAGGAAGCTCTCTTAATACAACAATTAGTCCAATGGGAAAATAAATTGTCATGGGTCAATTTTACACCGACCTGAGGATTATGTTAAAAGGACATTACACTCTTAAAAAACAACACAACTTCTCCTTTGTGGATGAAGAAATATACACCTGTCCCCTGCAATGAACGCCTTGAAAACAGAACTTCTTGGTAAACTAATCTCCTAACTTTAATGGGAGCCCGTAATGTTCTCCGCATTCATGCCAGCAAACATTTAGTAAGAGTGAGTGTTTGCAGTGACTTGCTTTGAAAAGAAACTCATTTACAGCAGGACATTAGACATCAATAAATGGATTACATTTGGAAGGAAACTTCCCCGACCAGACAGCTAGACAGCTCTGTTTGGGCAGGGCTTCCCACTGCACCACTACACACACACACACACACACACACACACACACACTGCAGCAACAGAGTAATCGACAGTCTAGGAGTTTTCCTGCTGATGATGGACTTTTCTTCTTTTTCTAATCAACCACTCCTCTCCTTCATCGCTCTGCCGTTCCTCCTACTCTTCCCCGTGCTGTCAGTGATAGTCTGACCTCGGCGACACACCCACACACGTTCACACATACCGTACTGCACATACCCGCAGCCTCTCTTTTACTGTCTTGTTCTAGCTTTCCCTTCAAGCACTGATGTACTAGAACTTAAACATTTAGAATATAATGAGTTTAAGTTTTACAGTTAAACTATAATTTAATAACAGGGTAACACAATACCGTGCAGCTGGCCATTACTCACTTTAAAGTAACTTCAACTGAATGCAGACTATTAGGTAAAACGTGTGCCAAACTAACTGTTTCCATTTTCTTTTCCAATTAACAACGAGCCGCTCTCATTAATTACAAAGCAGAAGCACAATGTGATTAATCAATTACCTGCTGAGCTGAACCTGACAAATCTTGATGCTAATTTTTTTCAGTGTAGATTTTAAATGACTGGTTGAACAATCGCCTCACTTAATAAAGACTCAGTCCTTGCTGAGTGATGTAGGTTGCTCATTTTCATTGAAGCCTAATCATGTTAATACACACGCTCTTTATTCGAGGCAAGGCGGGGCGCCATCACTGTAATATGCTGCGGGAAACCCTGGGTATAACCTACTGCTATAACAATGGTTGGTTACATTTCCAGTGCAGTCCTGCTGTATCATAGCATGTATCTCCTACTGCCTGTATAACATAGAAACATTCTAAGCTAACAAATCCTGCACTTATTAGGCTTTCTGTTCTATTTCAATAAAACAAAACACTGTAAATGAAGATATTAGACCCATAGTTACTCAGCTTTGTCTCCAGGAGCTGTTTTCTTAGGGACAGATGATTTGTTTATCTAAAGGCAGCAGACATCTACGGAACAAGGCATAAAACCAAACTTAGACACAAAATCTTAAAGATTGTAAGTTCATCTTTAATGGGACACAGATTTTAAGAATTTTCCTTCTGCCTCAATGTTACGACGCATTTTTCATTACGTCTCAATACACTGCCTGTTGCTGAGAGCATCCCTCATTTAAATCCCCATAAAACTCGAATGGACCATCGCCTAACAGCTACTGCACTGCACTACTCCCCAGTCTGTCTCTGCATCTGTAAGCCTCCCAGGAAATCTGCCTCCGCTGCAGACAGACGCAGGGAAAGACACACCCATACGACATAATACCCTGCAGTAAAGAGGAAGAGAGAGTGAGTGAAAACGTGTGGGTTTGAGCAAATGAAAGAGTGATGGTGACATGGTGAATGTACACATTATGAGTTGCTGCAGAGAGAGAGAGAGATGAAAATGGGAGAGATCCATTTCCAGCTCCCAAACTGCGGATGAGACGGTTACTGCAGCGGGTTTGTGTCTCTTAATGTACTCGTGCATGTTTGTATCAACGTCTCCACAACAAATAATGAACACTATTTGCTGTGTTTGTTAACCATGATGTAAAAGTGAAGGATCTTTCTCTATCCTTTATGCAGATACAGACCATCAATCCACCAGTCCGAACTGCTGAATACTGCCGTTTAGCAGCCCATGTCTTGATGGATGTTGTAGTTTTATTGCGTCTCTTGCGATTAATAGCTGTAGTCCGTCAATACTTTATGGTACTGCTTGCTCAGCTCCTTTTAAAGAACTCAGCAGAAAGTTCCCTCAGAGGGACTTTAATGTATAAGTTAAAGTGATAATCAATGAGGTAGATTTTATTTCCATTTTGGCATCAATTTGGTGAATTTTGGTGAACCACTCATTGCTGTGGTACTTTGCAGTGCCCTTCCTCAATGAAACAGCTCAATAAACAGTGAAGATGGTCACACGTGTTGAAGTGGCACTGTTTCTTTGTGTGTTCACACATGGAGATTGGAACCACTAAAACAAACAATAGGTTCATGTTCACCTAATTTATACATGAAGACTTTTAAAACTATAGTTTAATTCTGTAAACATTGACACAGATAATGAGAACTTAATTTCCACTTAAAATTCTGGGAAGCAGGAAGATTGTAAGCTAAATAAAGAGATTTGTATTCATTATTATTAGGATTAGTAGTAGTAATTGTAGCAGTAGAAGCTGTAGAAGTGAAAGCAGCATTAGTGACTCTTTGAAGGTATTAAATAAGCAATCTTCCAGAAGACATTTTGACCCACCAGCTGTAACCTTAGAGGGATACTCTAGAGATTTAGTATAGCACTTCCATAGTTCCAAGTTGAAGGACTCACGAGAGGCAGAGGCAAAAAAATAATGGTCAGAATCTATGCGACAGAAAACAATTTCCACCTCAACTTCAGTTTGTAATGGATGCTTTCTTTTACAAGCTTTAAGTTTTAAGCCCAAGTGGCAGAAGCTGTGATCATGAGGATCATTTCCCCAGATTCTGGAAACCTTCCTCCAAAGCCACAGATGACATCAATACTAACCATGACATGCAAACTGAACTTCATGTATGCCCCTTTAATGATGCCATTAGGCAGTTGTTAATGGTATTAGTTACACTTGTGTCAAAACTTCTATTAGAACGGTCTCTGTTGTACAGTGGTATGTGTGTATGTATGCATATTACCACATTTATACATGATATCTGTATCTGAGCAGGTTTCTGGTTCAGAATGCTATCAGATCAGCCGTACCACATCGGCAGGTCGCCTCTTTCTGCCAACTCAAACTGCAAACCTGGCGAAAAAGCTACATTGTTGCATATTGATCAGCTCTACACACACACACACACACACACACACACACACACACACACACACACACACACACACACACACACACACACACACACACACACACACACACACACACACACACACACACACATCGTTCTCTCTCTCTGGGAAATAGCTAAGCCAGCGCTCTACATTCACTGTATGTGTAGCACTCATGCAAAAATGCATCAGTAGGAGGGATACACACACACATTCCATACGTTATGCATGCATCCTTCGCTTTCCATTAGACTTCTCATGCATCTATAATGCAACCCACATGCATCCAGAGAATTCCTCTGCTAGGGAAACAAAGGCACTTTCTCTTCATTCAGCAGCAGGAACACAGACGCATGTGGAAGTACATACACAATTTACAACTGCATGTATGCAACAGAGAATGAGGGAGAGGCTATACTACGACAAAACATACATCTTTCATATCATCGCGTTGAAGGGAGACACTGTCAGCGCTGCTTATCTGGACCCGAGAAGATTCAGGACCACTCCTCTTCAATAACACATTGCCTCCAGTCAGTTTTTAACATCAATAAATCATTGACACGTTCAGGGTGCTGCCAGTTGACATAGTGACCAAAAATCAGACAGAAATCAGCCACAGGGCAGGTGGAGAAAGTAACGAAAGAAAATTCTGAATATTCTTAAAAAACGCACCTTCTATAAGTACAGTGAAAGAGAAAACAAAGTGACAACATGAGTAACAATAGAGTTTAAACATCATCAGTACTAACAGCACCAATGGGACAAGAGAGAAAATGCCCATTATCCTTTATTATTATTGTATTATTATTATAATTATATGTTTTATTTTGTTAGATATTTTTTTTTATAATTGGAGGAAGTGGTAATGACATTGATTAAAAAAAGTCAACTAAAATTGTAAATGAAACTTCTATTTTGCAGTTCACCCCTACAGGTTGTTGACTTACTATGTCCTCATAGCTGTCAAAAGGAGCTAAAGAAGCATCCATTAATCTATGATCACGTCTGGAAAAAGGTTGTTTGTTATGATGCTCGTCTCCTTTTCTACTTTAGGAAGCTGCATCAGATCCAAATCTTTGATATGTTTTGGGGAAATAAAGCCGACAAATAAAAATAACCGTTCTGCAAAATCCACTATTTATACAATGATCCAAATGGTATTATGTAAAATAGTGCTATATTTGCTAAATGTTGTACCGTGTAACCTTCGAACAGCAAAAAACATCCAACTGTGGCTCCTTTCGCTCATCTCTCTGGAATAATAATATGCTCTCTGTTTTCCATTTATACTGCTCATCCACATGCAGCCAACCCAGCAGTTGTAAATTATGAATTGATTTTGTGTGTGGGCGTTACGTTTATTATGGTAATTAAAAAAAAAAAAAACTAACAACAACAGAGGAGGAAGAGGAGGACAGAATAATTTCCTACACTTGAATTTCTCCCCTCTTGAAAATGACATCTCACTCTCTCTGTAGGCTTTTCACTTTCAGGAAGTTGATACTAAATCACTAAAGTTGTGGTAAAAAAAAAAAAAAAAATGGATTCATAGGACCGGGTTGCTGAATTCACATCACTGGCTTCCTGGCTGACAAAGGAAGATGAAAGGATGAGAATGAGTGTGTGTTGAGGATGATCTGTTTTCTGGGTTTGTTACGAGTTTCTGTCTGCCTCAGCTCCACATCACGAGGGAATTAATTAACTTAATCAGAGTGAGACTCTTTCATGCTTCTCCAAAAACCTGTGTGTGGCGTATAGGTGTAGTTTTGTGTGTGTGTTTCTGGCATCCTTTCTTGTGTTGTTTGTTTGAAGATAGACTGAGATGCAGTGTGCAGTCCTAATGGTGTTAAAGATTAAAGATAGCTATGATTCAAGGGATCTGATTTATAAATTGCATGTCTAATTATCTATTTTGTGACGATCTGATGTTAACTGAGAAAAGCTTTGAAATCCTTCAAAATAAAAACAGCCTTATGTCGTTGTCCATCCACCAGCCTGACTACTCCGTTAATTCTATCCAGACATCTCAATTTAAGACCCCTGCCTATCTCCTAAGTTTGTTTGTTACTTATTGTAATTTTGGATTGATAATTTCCTTAAAATCTGCTGTCAAGCCCATGTCAGGCACCACCGTCTATTCTTCCTCTCCCCTTTCCTCCATCCAGTACCTTTGCAGCCTTTCTCTCCTACTTCCTCACTATCTTTATTCATTCCTTCAAGCACTCCTGTCTTCTCAACTGTACTTCTGTACACTGATAATGATGTTGTTTCACCTCTCATTTTCCCATCCAATCTCACTGTCCATAATGGAGAAGTCAAAGCACTGTTCGCGTGCGTGCGAGAGATTCCATTACCGACCATTAGAGTGAGCGCTAAATACGCTATGTGGCACTTAATGTTTCTGCTTCCTCCTCCTGTTTTATATTGGATGAGGTAATAATGGAGAGAATGAGGAGAAAAAATGACAGAGAGAAGATAGAGAGGCATGATCGGACGAGGTGCCAGAAAGAAAGTGCTTCGGCTACAAAATGAGGAAAAGGGTTTTAATTTTTAAGCAGCTATTCTTTCTCAATTTCAGGGCAATTATGGAACGAGACTCTGCTCGTCATTACATCAGACTCTGAGTGAGGAATCAGCCAAACGATTTTGCTTTCTTGCACAGAAGCGACGCTCATCCTACATTGATTCGTCTTCTTCTCCTCCCCCTCTTCCCCATCTCTCCCCTAATACTTCTCCATCTTCCTGTCCGCCCCCATCCCCCTCTCCCATGCACTTTCATTTCTCTCTTACTCTGCCACTCTTTTTTTTCTCTCCCTAGAACATATTCCTTGTCTTGCTCTTGTTTTCACGCCTCGCCTCTACCTCTATCTCTTTGGCTTAATCGCACCGCCTCTCCTTTCCCCAGTGGTCTGGTTTTCCATAGTGTCACTGGCAATCTTAATGGTTCTCTCTCTCTCTCTCTCTCTCTCTCTCTCTCTCTCTCTCTCTCTCTCTCTCTCTCTCTCTCTCTCTCTCTCTCTCTCTCTCTCTCTCTCTCTCTCTCTCTCTCTCTCTCTCTCTCTCTCTCTCTCTCTCATATCTCGCCATCCGTTGTTATTTATTATTCATGAATCTGGTACAGAGAGAAAAAAGAATAAAGATGCATCGGCAGCTTCAAGAGGACCCCTCTGCCAGTATGTGTGTGTGTGTGTGTGTGTGTGTGTGTGTGTGTGTCTGGCTACCGCTGGGCTCTGCATTGGCGAGAAGTAGCTTCAGACTGATTTTGCTGCCGTGTGCTTGGCAGGACGTTAGACTGAGTAGAAAATACAGCGTCGGTGTGATGATGCAACGATGCTCAGCCAATTTGGGGGTTTTACACAGCAAGAAAATATATTACTCGCACTGAGTAAAAGAATCCAAACAGTGTGCTGAATGTTATATAACACAATTGAGGTACAACAACTGGACGGTTGTTTGGGTTTCAGGAGAGTTTGCACTGACAGGGGTTTCAGGATGCCAAAAGAAAGTAAAACCATAATATTTCTTGTGGAGTCTGTAGTTCAATAAGATAAGATTATAAGATTCTGATGGATCTAGCAATTTGGAACCAGTTCTCAACTGGAACCAGTTTTGGATTACCGTCCCTAGTGAGGATGTGCGGTGGTTAGATAATCTTGTACTTCTATTATCAGCAGCCACCGTACTTTCTACACTTGTCACAAGGGGTGTTCAGTTAGTTGCAATCAGCAACTTCACCACTTGATGCCACATATGCACCGGCACTTCAATTAGGTATTTCATCCACTGTTGGGTAGTTTAATCTATAAATATGCATCACATTTAGTCATATTTTCTGTATGAACATTTTTAATTTGTCAAGCAGCAAAGTGGAGTAAAAGTAAAAAGAGGCATAAAATGAAAATACTAGTAGTTTAACAGGAACGGTGCTTGATGAGATGTACTTGGTTAGACCCCACTGATGTGAAATCATAAAAAAACAACAACTTAAAAAAGGTGCTTTTGTTCAATATTGACCTTAACTATATATGCCTATAAATAAACCTCACGCTTTACCCATGCTTACATCCTGCTGAGCCCACGGCTGTTTATGTCCTCTGTAATACAAACTGACACACACACACGCACACACACGCAGGCACGCACGCACGCACACACCAGTCCAACTACTTTCAATTCACTCACTCTTATTCATTAAAAAACAAACCATTTGTCAATATGCATACAGACAGACCCGTTTTAATCAATATGCCATTTCATCTGCAGATGCACAATGTTAGACACACTTGCCCTCCTTTTACAAAAGTTTCTTCCGTTAGTTTTTTTCACAACGTCAGCAACACTGATTAATGTGGTTTTAATTTTAATTAATTCATTTTGCTGATTAGATCAATTTGTCCAGCTGTGTGTCTGTCAGCACGTTCAATCGGTCCCTTTCCTGCAAATCAATAAGAGGGGCCGCCCCTTCATCATAGCTTTTAAGTATTGTGTCCACTCTTAAGGCTGTTTGAAGCAGCTTCAAAGGGGCCTCATTCATTCTGTATTCAATCCATTTCCATCCCCTTTGAATGAAACTGCTTTTCAGTAACTAAAAATAGTCATCAGTCCCAATTAGTGTCAGTAATACCATAAACAAACCTTTAAAAAAGGAAAGACAGTCCGATTTTCCTTTCCAACCATGTTTAGTTGTATGAATCTAGTCCACTTCAACCAATGTAGTAATTTAATTACGCAGCCAGATAATGGACGAGGAAAAAGCATATTTACAAAAAACATGAGAGATAAGTGGTGTAAGTAATACTTTGCACAGGCACAAGAACAAAACCTCACTAAACCATCACCAACTATTTTAAAAACATTAAAAAGACAATGTAAGACTGTCCACCATACTCCTAAATATCTAAACGAAGTAGACTGCTAAAATGAACAAGCAGGGGAAAACACAATAGATATGTTAAGCTATATATCTGTTGCAAAGACAAAATTCTACAAAACAAACACACACAAGCAAGAACCAGGATGCTTTTGAATATACCTTTGCTATATTCATTTTTCTACATTGAGGTCTCTAGCAGCAATGTCTCTCTGTGCACTGGTCCATGTGATGTGTGTCTCATCCCAGTGCTGTATAAATGTTAAGTCTAATTGTAAGGTCTGCTTCTCCAGCCAGACAAAAGGACAGGCTGCTTCACGATCAGATTTGGAGATGAAACTGACTCTTTAAATGCTCCCAGTTGGGTCTGAAGGCTCCACCGATCCTCCGCAAAACTTGACTCTTACCAGTTGCCCCATTAGGTTCTTATATGTCCTCTGAGCAGATATCTTACAGTAATGTGTGTTGGGACTGAATGAAGTTGAAATCTTTACTGAATTTATTGTTGTGCTGGGGCTGAAGTGATGGAAGGTGGTGATAGACCGATGAAATGTCCAAATTAAGCAACATTTTTCATTTATATTTGGCAAAGATCTTTTACTCCCATTCACTCGTGTACAGTAAGTTGGTATGAGGAAGGACAGAGCGAGTCCACACATTATCAGTCGTCAGGATATCTAATCAAAATGGCTTTCAGCGTTATCATTCCCCAAATCTCTTCCCTGGTCCCCTGATTAGGTTTTGAGCTTACAGTAAATTCATTTTCAGTAGTTTACACCAGTAGTTCCCAACCTTTTTGCTTAGGGACCACTTTTCTATCATTGAGTAAACTGATTAAGTGACATATTTTATGGATATTACATATTATATTCATGGAGTAACATTAACAGTACAGAACAACTGATAAACTGTACAATGAACCCCAACAGTGAACACAATAACGGCAGGACGTTTGTGTACATTTTGGGCCGATTATTTCCTTTTTAAACAATCATACAAGTTCAGTGTTCTCTCCTCATTGTTCTATCACCTCTATTGTTGTTTTAACACCATCCAATAAAAAGTACTGTGACGTTGCAGGTGACCGCAATGGAAGCTGTGCTTTTTGGTGCTGAACCTGTCCTAAATTTCAGGTAGGAACTGTTAACCGTTAATCACAAAGTGGTTGCAGACTGCCAAGTTTGCCTTCTGCTCCTGTGATAACTCCAATGAAACGCAGGGAAACAGATGGCAGCATTGGGGAAGGCAGGCCTGGCCATGTTGTATAGCACACTCAGTTGTTTAATTTGAGTTTTCTCTAGATCCCCAGTCCCTATTTAGTAGTCCCACCAGGAGGATCCAGCATTTTGTTGATTTTACTATTTCATCTTTCAATTTCTTCATCATCATCTTTCAAATCTTGTGATTTTCTAGATAGATTTGCCACATGGTTCTGTAGGTGGGCAAGAAAGATGGCCAGTAATTTTCTGGTTCCTCTCCAACTTGTATAGTTGACTCTTTTCTCATCATGCAATCTGCCAGCACCTCTGTTTATAGATTTACTCTTTATTTTGGCCTGCTACTGCAAGTCCATGTCTTTTGGTTGCTGGAGCCCACTCACTGTTGTTTTCTCTCTTCAGTCCATCACAATGTGTTTCATTTAACTTAATACTTACAGTATGCTTTGTTTAAAATCATAAGCCATGAACCGTTCTGGCACAAGGTGATCACGCTTTTGCTGTTCCTCGACTCTGAAGCTACACTGTGGATGAATTAATTCACCAAACACTAATCCTATCCCCCTCCAAACAATAAAAATCTTTGTAATTCTTCACACCATGGTAACAAGTCTATGAATGACAGCTCATTTTCTCAAGCGACTCGTCTGCTTTTTCGAATGGTGGCATGATGTCTCCATTCGGCAGGAAGCACTCGAGTTGTTGTGCCACTGACTGCAGAGAGACTTGAACTATTTGAGGGGAAGGTTTGGAAGCCTATTCAAATTGAATTTTGCACAGACTGAGGAGGAGTAGAGGAAGACAGCGGGAGAGAGGTGGGGTGAGTTGTGACATAATGTTGTGAGGCAGGGCTCTGTCTGCTGGGACTCCCATGATGCCGCTCGGTTTCCTCGTAAACATGCTGCTACCAGCTAGGTGAGGCAGCTGCTATTAATAGCCCTTGCTGTACCCACCACACCCACTCACCCACCACGCTGCACACACAAACACACTCATGCATTAATGTATGCAGCGACACATGCATGAAAACCGCCGCGCTCATACATAAACAAACACAGGTGCGACACACACGCTACCACACTGAAAAGCTTTCCTCTCTTTTCCCGTCATCCGTTCCTCCCTTCCCCCTCTGGATGGCTCTCCATTGTACTTTCTCTCTCTCCCTCCATCTCCTCTTGGCAGCACTGCTCCTTCTCCTACTTATCACATGCTCTATAACAGATGGTGGATATGATAATTACCAAACAGACTAAACAGTAAGCAAATGAAAGATCCTCAGTGAGCCCCTCACTGTCTCCCTCTCTCTCTCACACACATATGCTTTTGCCACCTCTGACAGTCTGACAAGTCATGATTTCTGCCATTTTTAGGAAGTGTTAAGATAATGGAAACACGCATGCACACTTTCATTAGCTAAAGATTAGAGATATGTCATACTCTTTCCATAATCACAAAGCAGCAGCAGCAACGCTTGTGCACAGAGCAACCAAACCAAACGTGCACCTCATTACAAACCAGAATAATACATCTTCTCCTGCCCTCTTTTTCTCTTCTCTCCCCCAGTCTCTTTTGATGTGCGGCTTTTTTCTCTGTTTCCAGTACTGTAATAAATGCCCTATTTCTGTCATGCTATGGCAATAGTACTAAGATGATTATTGGTTTCAGGTATTAAAAGATAAAAAGGTGTGATAGCTGCAAACTGCAGCCATGTACTGTAGGAAGGTCTCCACATGCAGCTCCAGTTTTGTGGGGTCATCATTACAAACTTGAGTCATTCAGACAAATGTTGAGAGCTACACAGATTTATTTATTATTTATCCTTTTCTCAATTGTCAAGTATGTCAGGCTGAATGTAGGAAATGAAGGTTATGCACTGTAGTATCACGTACAACACATTGATAACCGATTGTTTTCTTTATGCAGAAACTTATTTGTGCATCTGTGATAGGGAATTAAATATATTTGGACCAGCAAAACAATTTAAACAGGTACAACTTGGTATTTGCTAAATCTTTTTATTATATATTGTAAGTATTGTGTATGTTTAAGGTGTCTGGATATACGATTTAACCAATCAGAAACAAGCATTTTGTGGCAGATTGTAACTAGCTTGCCTCACTCTCCCTTTCCCCTTTATCTTAAGCCAATGTTTGGTTTGTCTGTTCTGGGCTACTGTAGACCCATTCCCTCTGTAGATAAGAAAGGCTCATTCTAAGGTAACAAACACAACAATTCTTATTTTCAGGTGATCATACACTAATGAAAACATACCTATGAATATCATATTGTATTCCTGCCAATAGATCCTCCTGAATGTTACACTCAGGACCTTTAAAAAGTAAAATACAACTAAATCACTGTGCTGAATAAAAATGTATTCAAAGTATATCACAAGAGTAAAAGCAAACGAAGAAAGCCACAAAAAAAGGCCTAGTTACTACAGGCACCCGATGCTCACCACAGATTGACATACAGAGACTAATAATGCATGGTTAGCTATGCCTTATGGGAAATATCTACAGTTAGACCGTATATTTCAGTGTGGTCGACTGAGTCTGCTCATTAGAATAACATATGAACACTGTAGAAATCATGTTTATTTAAACAGGGAGGGTAAAGTGCTGACAGTACTGAAAAGGACCGTCATGTCTAAATTACCTACATTAAACGGTGTAGAGGAGTTTTAGTACCACTTTTACATCAAAAATTTAAAAAAACATCTTCCGGGAATTATTTCCTGGCATTAACGATGTGGATTAAAGAAGCTGCAGCAGCCCGGCCTCTGCTGGTGGAGCATGAACCTGTGGTGGGGGCTCTATATCATCATTATAACATAAATAATAGCTCCTGTTTGAGGTGTGAATCTGCCCCCAAAAACATTTACACCTGCTCCTCTTTCTGCATTCTTTCCTTCTCGCAAACATCTTCCTCTCCTCCTCCGGTGCCTCTTTGTGCCGATGATTTCGACGTCCTTCATTGTCTCTCCTGAAGCTGTACACAAGAATTAATGAGGCTATATTTCAGAATTAAGACAAAAATAAAGCCATGTCCCCTTTTCTATCTCGCCTGCCCTCAGATTTTAATGAAGCTCTCATGAAGTGAAGCACACCGTCTGAAAAGAAATCTGATTTTTCTAATTGCTCCAGTGTGGACATATTTGAAGTGACACCTCTGGTTTTGGTTGAGCACACTTATCACTAATACTCTCCTGCCTCTCCTGTGCTGGAGCTTCGTGTCACAAATGCAGCAAAGGTAATGCTTATATCTGTATGCCCAAAGGAGAGACTGTACCCATATCTCTGGAACTCTTTTCCTCTTCAGACCTCCATCCTCTTCCACTTACTCTTTTCTCCATCTCTTACTCTATTGTCCTTCATCCCCTACCTTCCTCTCCCCGCAGTGCATAGCTATATTTCACAATCACAGCACCAATAATTACTCTTTTTTTCGTGTCAGTCCTCAGGTGTGATCATGTCCCCCCCCCCCCCCCCCCCGCATCTTTCTGTACACAGGAGAAATGGCCAGGGTTGAGATGTGTGTGGGTGTGTGTGGTCCCTCAGTGCTTGTTTTGCCAAAGGCTGCCTAGCCTATAAATCTACTGCTATAATTCGTTCTATTCATAAACACACATCCATCTTGATACAAGCTCGTATTTAACGTGCAGCGAGAGAGCCGGCCGAGCACACAATGACACAAACAAGGAAAATATCTATTACTCCTCTTTGTGAGAGTGCGTGTGTGCTTTTGTGTAAATGGCAGAGAAGAACTATTTACACCCACACAAGCAGCAAAAAAAAAGCAATTACCTAAAGAAACAATGTGTTCGCTTACTGCAGTGCATAAGCATAATGCACCATCATTACCTTTAACTTTCATATATACTGTGTTCCTAATGTAAATTTGTATGATTGTAATGTAACTCTCAGCCACTTTGGCTAAATGGTGCTTTATGCCGACAAAATAATTAGCTATATTTATTGGAGCGGACACAATTTATCCAAAGAATCCATTATTATACTGATTATTATACATTTGAGAAAGACCGGGAATGCAGGGGGGAAAGAGGGGATGACATGCAGCAAAGGGCCCTGGAGCTGGACTCTAACCCAAGCCTTTCACAGTGAAGACTCGACACATCGACCCGGTGAGCTACTGGAGCACGCCAAAGTTGAAGTTTAATGCTGAAGCAGCTGATACCAGCCCAGATCTGTCTGTGTGGTTTGGTGATTTTCAGGAGAGAGGACGTTTTTTTTATTTATTTATTTTTATTATTTCCTTGTATTTGATGACCGCAGGATGTCCCAGACATTCTTGGCAAAAATTGTCAAAAAGTACATTTCTTTTGCAAATATGTTTGATGTGTGACACAGTTGAGCTTTTGTTGCAAAGGAAAGATTGATGAAAGAAACATTTGCTTATTTTGCAACACAGAACAGAGAAAAATAGGCTAGTGAAACATGGGCCAGGACTTAAACAGCTACATTCACTTATCATGTGAACTTTCAGCCACAGTCTAACCTTATACCAGTCTTCCATCCACTCAGGGCACCATCAAATGGCATCTTTCTCTCTCCCCTCCATCACCTTCTCAGTGAATCTATATTTCCTGTTACTTGTGATCTTTGATCCGTTATCTGCTTTGGCCCTGGGGTTGATATCAAGAAATTACACTCAAATCTTATTTCTTCTGGGTTCACCCGGGCTCAAATGGCCACTAAATCTTATTTTCTCATCCCCCGTTGGCCTCTAACCGAGTTTGCCAACCTACGACCAGGAACGAGAAGGGTTTTCCACAACCTTAACCCTTAAGGCCAGTTACACAACAACTACAAACAGGATACTGAAAAAAAAGTGAAAGGTGCCTGAATATGTGTACCACTGGTGACCTGAAATAAACACTTTGGCTTTATATGATTGCCTTTAACTATGGCATTGTCATTATAAATCCTAAAAATGTAGCAACATAAATCCTACATTTCCTCTAAAAGTGAGCCTTTGGAGAGTGAAGGGAACAATATCAGAGTTTAGAACCAAAAGGATGCTATTTGTCATTTTCAATGCTGTATTAGACACTGAAATCAGTCTGTGTGAGTGTAAAATTAGAGATGCATGGTTCCTGAGGACCTAGGGTGATGTGTTATCACTTACTGGCACAGTGGATCTTGCCCTGTTGGCCACATTTAGAAAGGCTCTTTAAATCTTATTTCATCTGCGTTGGTTGATGATAAGTGGGTTTGCTCCTTCCAGGGAAGACTTGCAGAGTTCCTGGAAAGACAGAACAATGTCACACAATCACTGTTACAGATCTAGATGTTTGTGCGAATGTTTTCTTTCGAGATATAACATTAATGTTGCACATGAAGGGTTAGGGTTCGTAGGGTTCGTAGGGTTGCTTCACTTGAAGACAATGCTTAGGAGGTTAATTGTCCTCCATCATCACAAATATAGAAAATGCCTTCTAGTTGCACTTTTTCCCAGATTCGACTGAGTAAACACTTGCAGAGAAGTAAACGCTTCATTCAACAGGGCTGTCTTTGTCTTTGCATGCCACTGAGCAGTAGAGTTAGTTCCCTGCTTTGACACGAAGCCACAGTGGACTGTTGTTGTTGCTGGGGCCGCCCAGCATAGTAATTACTGAGGGGAACCCTGAAGTACAAAGACCACAGAGAATAAGAGAGGGAGAAAGTGCAGGAGAGAGTAGCCAGGATGACAAACTGTTTCCTGTTGTAGTTGAACCCAGTCACCTACATAGAACTACACTGCTTA